>NC_134396.1:22695430-23010956 GCF_035582795.1 Mycteria americana | reverse complement strand
ATGCAGGAGGACCAGCTTTGGTCAGCTTCAGTGTTTTGGTGTACTCTCAGTTGGTCCTCTTTACTTTTCTGTGTAAACTCAGTTTCTTGCAAAAAGTCTGGTGGAAAATATCCTTCCTGATGAAATCCAGGATTATGACAAGAGTGAACCTAATGCTGTTTGGCCAGTTAGATATTTTTGATCATGAAATAATACTCTGATTGTACTTGCTAATGTTGAAATTTATAGTATTTCTGTCAGAGACAGGAAAAAAAGACTGTCACTATTGAATACTATCAGTGCAAAATTATTATGTTTTTCAGATGCAAACTCTTAAAATCACTTAAGCATCTTGTAAATGTTACTTCTTTAGAGATGATTAAATAATCATGCCCTTGCACTGATACCACTGCAAATAAATTTCCTTTGCTTGTTATATTAAGTGGTTATTATTCAGCCAGTGGCTACACTGCTATTTTTTCACACAAGATGTTACAGTTGTTTTAGTTCCATTACCTCTTTTTTATACTTCTCTTTCTGATGCAGACAAAGTTATGATATTCAGATTGTGGCTATGGTGGACCAGACAGGATTTAAATCTGGTAACATTCTTGATTTAAAGAATCCATTTTTTAGGTAAGAAATGCTTTTGACTAAAATATAGCATTGTAGAGTGATAACATCTTGTATGACAGGAAGCAAAGCACACCTACTGTGGAAGAACAAGTTTCTGACCTCTTACCTGTAGAAATAAAATAAACTGTATGAGGGCATCATTGTTTTGTGTTAGCAGTAGTTCCTTACGTAAGCCCATATTCTATTTAGGCTGTGTGACAAAGAGCAAAAGAAAAAGGCTTTAAGATCTGTAATGATTTAATGCTGTGATAAAATAGTAGACATTTACTTACTTGAACTAATGGATACATAAAATCTTTTGCTGTTTCCTGTTGTGTGATGTGCATCACTGTGACTTGAGGAATCAGCAATATGCCAGGATGCACTCTGCTAAGTAGGTAATATTGCTATTACTATTTGACATGAAGGAGCTGTCCTTTCTGTATTAAATGTGAGGGGAGGAAAAAAATCTACTTGCTGCAATCCTTTCCAGCCGAGCAGGGACATTCATTAGGCGTTGCTACAGCACCGTATTTTGGGAAAAGCTGTCAATTAGAGATCAAAACAAGCAGGAGGAAAGAGCCATCAATTCTTCCAGAGAAAAAGGATTTTTGAGAAAAACAGCCTGGCTGTGTTCAGTTCTTATTCTTATGCTGTATTTGGCATAAAAATGGGCAAATAGAGTTGGCGGAATTGATTTTTTTTCCAGAGGTACACATGGAAAATGCTTCCCTCATTCATTATATGTTTCCTGTTTCCTATTTTTTTGACTCATACCTATAAGACAATTCTACAATAATCCTATAAAACAAAATATCCATTGTGTCTGATGAACATTAATTTTCATCTGTACATCAAATACGCGGCACATCAGCCATTTTGGCTTTAGAGTGGGGCCCCTTTGATCAAATTCGTAAAAATGCTTTTGTAATAAAGACCGGTCATGGAAGACTTGCAATAACTATAAATAAAATGCACTGGAAAAGATTAATTTCCTCAGATTTGACCTATGACATGGACAATCTCTAGCTTGCTTATGTTTTTGGTTTGGCTAATAGTGGTTTCAAATCTAAAAGCGTTTTGTGTGGATGATTCCAAGTAAGTTTACCGGTCTTCTAAAATCTCCATACTTACTGTCAGCACCCATTGTGTTAAGTGTGAGTGAATTTCGAAGATGATACAAGTCTACACATTTAGAAGCAAAAGAAGCTTTTGTTAAGAGTTTTTAACTTACATAAAATGTAGAAATCACTTTCAGAATGCTGTCACTCATTTGCAAGAAAGCAGGGGGGAAAATGGTCAAGTTGTGTGTTACATATAGAAGTACTTTAAGTTATATGAAGCGGTATTCTAGTTGAAAATTGAATGTAAAAATGCCACTGTGTGATTTCATGGTTGCTAGCCAATTAACCATATTGAGTTCAATAATTTAGACTGCTGTTCTTTTATACATTAATTCTTAAGAGTGCTTGGTTGTGAAATCCTGCCACAACACACTAACCTTATTTAACAGGCTTCCCCTGTGAGGCTTCATTAGGTTTTTTTTTTTTTAGTTTATTGATCCTTCTCCATTCTCCCCTAGCCCTCCCATAGCAATTACCAGAACTCTGAAAGAGTTCAAAAAACAAAGGCAAAGAAGACTTCCCAGAAGAAAAATGCTTATTTATAAACATGAGGTAACTTTCAAAGCATTCGTAAGGTTTTTAAAAATTAAAATATAATCCAGGTTTTAAACTAGGACATGCAAATGCCAGTGCATGGTGGGACATTTTGCCAACACATACAGCCTAGCTCTCTTCTGCATCACTGCTTCATAGTATCCCTGATACAAGTACTTACCTCTGTACCACAGGGATGGATAGTAGGGAAGGGACAATTCTGGACATTTTTTTCTCATTTAAAACAACTCCATACTAATTTTATAGCATAAGGTAAAAATAAAAGACTGGACTGGGAAGCCTTTCATGTCTGTGAAGGCAATGGCCCGAGCTTCTATACATAAGAGCAAAAGAAAGCCTCTGCCGTTGTAAAATAAGCTACAGTGGATTTGGTAGCATTTTACACTTGCTTGCACAGCTGCAAATCTAGATGAAAAGACTTACAATTTAAATTTGAAATCACGCTGCATTTAATAAACCCAGTAACAGCATAGGCGACTGATTTCCTAGCTTTATTCCAATGAGACTTATCTGACATACATTGGCTGAGTGTTGTGCTTACAACACTTTCGATTTCATAGAAGTCCTTATTAAAGATCAAAAAGCTGTCAACAGTTTTTACTCCATAGTAAAATAAAAGCTATATTAGAATTTATTAAGTTTGCTTAGTTCAGCTAGTGCTGTAAGCTATCAAAGAATGGTATATTTTATTATAACTATTTTATTCTTTCATCCATTTTTAGGTATGCCTAGAATATACTGTAATATGGCATCTGAAAACAGAAGTGAGATTCTCACCAAGCTGAGTAACCAGTGAGACTGAAATCAGTTCAGTTCTTAGTAGGCCTACTGGTGCTTGTGTAAAATCAGTTTGTAACTGTACATATCTGTACTTGTATGTGAATCACATGAGAAGGGAATATTGTGGTTCCATCCCTTTTTTTTAAATTTGAAATTTAGCCTGCGCTCACATTTACAAACTTGAATTGCAGCAGACTAAATTTTATTCCAGAAAGTTCATTTGATATAGAACAAAGAACTATTTCTCTGTGTTTGTTTTTATTTCTGTTTTACAGTAAGCTCACATTGGTTAACTGGTCTTTTTTTTTTTTTTTAATATTCTTACCAATATTCTAGGTTATTGAACAAAACCTACCTCATGTTTATACGTGACACATCAAAAGATCTTTGAGCAGTATGTAGTGTCCATGCTTTAAACATTCAGCACTTTTTTCTAGATATTTCAATGTTGGTGTTAATCTTCTAGCTCACCAGGGCAGTGTGTTAAATACTTCAATTTTCTCTCAATGGACTCATTAATTTGGTTCATTTTGAGACATGAACCTAAAGTAATCTTGCATATACTTTGTAAGTGTTCTGAGATTTCTCTGTGCCTATAGAAGTGTAACAGGACACATTTGTAAATTACTCCCAGCATAGTGGGATATAAAACTGTATGATAGGTTATGTGTGACTTTCACTTTTTCTGTAGCTCTGTGAGAAGTATTGATAGTCCAAGCTATATAAAGATGTATTTTTGGCTCGTGTACCTAGCAAATGAGGAAGACTATACAGTTACAGTACAGATTCTAATGAGATCTGTCTCCAGACAATGTTATCCATAAAAAGCACATAGTGACTTTCATAGAATGTATTTCTGTCATTCAAAGTATATGCCTTAGGCTGAATTAATGAGCTGGAGTCAAATCAGAAATGTATACGTCATTTTACTACGAAAACCATAACTGCAGTGATACCTCTAGCAAGATATAATCAGCCTCTAGCCTTCCACATGCGGTTGGAAGGCTGGTTTGAATGAAAAGCCCCAAGAAAGCTGACCCTTCTCTCGGGAAGTTACATGCTGCATTTGATCAAAAGCCCAGCTAAGGACCCCTGCTGGGAGTAATTAAGAAACAGCTGTAGTTCCAGAGGTTCTTCTCCAAGTCAACAGCCATTTGCAGCTATTTAAAGATAGTTTATGAGCTTATGGAAAGTACTCCCTAAAATTGTGAAACTTGTAAAAGTAACATGAACTTCATGGCTGAGGCCATGAAACCCATTGAAGTTAGCATCAGAAAATGATTTGTTATTTTCTGATGCCTTGTTATTTCCAGTAGCTTTTAATAAAGCAGGTGAGAGACTTCTAGTATAAAAATGTAGTTTGCACAATAAAAGACTGTTTTGTTACACAAATATATATGTATTAAAAAGTAGTATTTAATGTGGGTTGCTGCCTCAGAATGATAACAGAAATTACCATTCTAACCTGTACAAGCAGTGTAATGAGATTTCTGATGCAATGTCTGATGGCTGGGTATCTATCCTTCCTAAATTTAGTCTGTACAGTGGTTGGTGGTTTTATGCTTATATGAGAGAGGGAAGCAAATCCAGGAATCTCCAAATCCAAATACCAGGCAGCTGTAGTTCATTCTAGAGTTTTGCAGGTTTTCCTCAGCAATTATGAAAGGAGTATATGAAATTTGAATCTGAATTCAGCTTATAGATGTGTAATGTCACCTATTGACTTGCATGTCTGTCTGGATCTCACATTTCAGTCTCAAACCTCTTCTAAAAAGTATCTGTATATCAAAGACTTCTATTTTCCATAGGGAAAAACCTTACATTGTGAATTTCATGTGGCAACTTCAATTCTTTTTAAGGAAGAAAGTAAATAAAGCGGAGGAAAAACAACAGCAGCAGACAGCAGTGTCAGCTTGTGTATCTTTATTTAATTCCAGAGTAAAAGGCATATGTATCTGATAACTGCACCTTCAATATGTAGAGTTAAGATTGTTTCCTCCCATGGTAACAAGTACAAAGAATATTTCACAGTGATTACTACTTTGAAATGATTTGGATGATCCAGGACTGGTATTTGTATTTCTCTCTACTTCAGGAATTCACTTTAATACAGATTGTATGCTAAAACCGAAGGATCGGATCCTGTACCATTTGCTGTTTGAAATAAGGTCCTGTGACTGTCTTCTTCCTTATCATTTAACATTTTCTTCTTTCCTGCTTTGAAGCGTTGGTGATTTTGAAATATACAGGAGCCTGCCTTCAAGGACTACAATGTACTGTTTTCACCTTGGAGGTCTTTCTGGGTATAAACATGAGAATATATTTGTAAAGTATTTTTGAAACAACATGTCAATGAAAACATTTTATTGATACAAATGCTGGTGTTTTGTTTTGATTTTTTATGAAGGCAACATTAATGAATGCTAGAGAATGTAGGGAAACTAAAGCAGAACTGTGGGGATGCTGGAGCAAACAGTAGTTTTTGTAGAACAAAAAACCAGTTTTTTTTGTAAAACTAGATGTAGTTTTACAACGTAAAACTCTTGAACAGATTTGACCACATTATGAAATATAGCATTTCCTCATTTATACTTAAAGAGGCTATATTAATCCTGTTGAAAAATGACATACTGTCTTGCATCCCATAGACTCAAAAAGCACAATAGGAGAGACACTGAATATCATACTAAGGAGCTGTAAATTTTCATGCTTTGTTGGATCCACGGTCATTTAGAAGGTTCATCTTCAAGAAATTACAGCAGTAAGAAATGCTTTTAACAGCTCATTTTTCAACAATTGCATATGTTTGTTTTCTTTTACCGTCACCCCAGAGAGATGCATTTAAAGTTTTATAAGCAGTCATATATACACAGTGATTCATGATAAATTGCATTTTCAGTAGTAATGACTTTCCTTTTGAATGTCTATCTATATGAGTTCTCCCATCTGAACTGATGATTAGAATATTCTGTCCTTAGGAACAGTATAGGAATTCAATGTGGTTACTATTACTATAGTGGTTGCTAAGAGAAGCAGTGATTTACCGCATATTGTGTGCAGTAGACCCACAGAAATCTTTGTGATGGCATTCTTTGTAATACCTGTGACAACTATGACATCCAAAAGCAATCTTGATGCCTCTGGATCTAAGTGCAGTGAAACACAATGGAATTGGTGTTAATTTGCTTAGCTAAGTTTCTTTTATGCTTTTTTCTCAAGATGCAAAAAAGAAAGGAAAAAAAAAAAGGCATTTAGAGGTTGGAAAACAAGTCTCCAGACAGTATGCATTTTATTCTTCCTGAAGCCTTGGCATGTGGTATACAGGTTTTCACTCTTCTTGATTAGGTAACACACACTTACAACTCTGCACTGATCCAAGTTGAAAGCTAAAAGTGGGGAAAGATACACTGTCAAGATGTAGCTGAAGAGTCAGTAGAATGGAGGACGGCAGTTCAACAGGAGACTGCAGGCAGAAAAATTAATTTCTTGCTGGACGCACTCGAGAGGGTATCAAATACCTGACATTAACTGTTCAGGTTCAGCTCACCAGGTTTGACCCATGCTGATTTTACTGATATTCAGATGCATGTATTTACAGAAGAAAAAGAAACTAATGTAAAGTGAAAAAAAACAAAGAGAAAGGAGTGGGAAGTATAAAAATGTCTTTCTCAAAGTGGCTGCCCCTCCCTAGGTTTGCCAGTTGTCAGGCATATCATCTTGCAACATTGAACTCTGGGACTTCAGCCTAATTTCCAGGAGGCTTTAGATGTCCCTTAGCTAACAGGTCAGTCACTAGTCATATCTAGTGGATCATGATTCAAAACTACTGTGAACAAAGCATTGCTCAATAGCACTGTCCCTTATATGAGTAAGAATGTTCATATAAGCAGTACTAAAAGAGAATGCTACCACAGAATATGAAACACGCTTGAGTTCAGGAAATAGCACAGAACTGAACATGGTACTTTCTTTAAAATAAATCACCAGCACCCAAAATCCCAACAGAACAAGTTTTCCTTTGCTAATATATGAGATAATTGGTAAGTGCATACTGAGAGCAGGAACATGGATCCAGTTTTGCCAGAATTCAGGTGGAATTTCCGAAGAATTTTAAGTGAATAGTGCCTTCCCAAGATCTGTTAGGAAAGCAGGGCTTGGTCTGGCAAACCTGTAGATCAAAGAGTACTCATGGTCTTTCTGTGGAAAACAATGCAAGAGAAAAAGGCCAGCCTTCACTCACAACATTCAACTATAATGCTGGATTTCAGAGGATCTCAGAAATTCTCCCAGGAACACTGATGCCAGGACATACACATTAAGAATCTTGTTCTTTGCAACACTCCATCCACCCTCAAAATAGTGAGCTGAGAAATAAGAACAAATGACTCTACAGCTGAGTGTTTTGAGCCAACTTTGGAAAAAGGGAAATATAGTTCACTTAAGTTGTCATGTGGATGAAACTCTTAACAGGTATATTTAATAGAAACAACAGCAAGTGAGCAATACCAAGATGTGTGGGAAGCCTGCCCTCTATTTTTCTGAACAGGTGGCAAAATTACTTCCACTCTGTCACTTCTACCAGGTCTCTATACGTTGCAAAATGACCAGAACTTGAGTGTTCTCTCACACAGCCCAAGTGAGGAAATGAAACAACGTAACTGCGAATTAGTTTGTGTTTCTCAATGTAACCAGATATCCCAGAGTAACATGCTGTAATTGCTGCTGAGAATTCACCATTTCTTAACTGCATCTCATCATCTTTCCAACTCAGTTGACTTTTAACAAACATTGCACTGAATTCTAAGTTACTCAGAAAGTTAAAAATCATGATGCAAGAAGCTTGCAGGCAGCTATAGGCAAAAGCAAAACCAGGAGTAGACAGTTTGGGGGCAGTGAAACACCTGTGGCTCCGCTGCCTCCTTGGCTATGGTATACCCCAGCATATGGATGGTCACTGATAGAAATATTACATGTTGTCACCACCCTTTCCAACTCCAGCACGGCAGCAGGAGTAACTGGCCTCTCCATTGCTCATCACTCAGGAGCGACCAGTTCCAGGCTGTCTTTATATCTGGATCTTTGGGGATCTTTTTCAGGAGCAAAATATCAGTTATACCTACACATCAGCTGATGGTTAAAAAAAAAGATTTTTTTTTTTTTCATTATGAAAGGGTTGGATATACTTAGTCGGAGCAAAGTATACCCAGTGTGGCTGCCTAACTTAATGACCATATTTCCTGCAGTGCCTAAAAAGCGATACAGAGAAGAGGTCTTTGACACACTGCAACTGGAGCAGCAGAGACACTAATGGCTTTAGCTGTGTTTGTAGGTCAGAGGGCTGCATTGTGATGACACGAAAGATTAAAAAATTAAGTTTTCTATTCGGGAGTAAGTGTAGAGGGAGATAATGGATTCAAAGGCTGTGTAAGAGTGGTGTTCTCTCCAGAGACGATCGCCAGCTGAAAGGCATGGTGATCAATCCATTTACAAGGATAGCCGAAGTGTCTGCTTCTCCACAAATAATGTAAGCTATAAAATAACAGTCTTAGACAAGGGGCATGTAGCCATCTTCAGAAGCTGAGAAAGTACCTTCAGTACCATTCACAAATTAAAATGAAATGATGCAGTTTTACCTGACTTCTGTGGTAATTATTCTCCTGCTGGTAGGAACAGTCAGGTTATGGCTGTGGTTACACTCCATTTTTCTTACAGCTTTGCACCTTTGGATGTCTTGTCAAAGGAGGCTCACTGAAGTGAGCAGAGCAGTCCTGGCCAAGGCAGTAAGACAGCACTTCATTGTTGCAGTCTTCACTACAATTGCCTTAATACAAGGTCCAGATCTATTGTGTCACAGAGCCAAAATATTTTTTTAGATGTGAAAATGGTCAGATAAATGTGCTATTAACAAAAGCATGAATAAACCCCAGCCTATGATTTTTTTTTCATTGACTTTTTACTACAGACACTACAGGATTCTTGTTTTGGCTAGGACAGACCAGCAGGCATATTGTCACACTTTTGTGAATCTTTATGTAGAATGTGAGACATGCCATTTTTAAACTTCCTGTTACATTTACCACAGCTCTTATTTCTTCAAAGTCTGCTAATAAATAAAGTGGTGTGGCATTCAGCACTACTGAATTCACCACTCCTTGAGTTGGAAGCCAATGCCAGAAGAAGTGCCAGATGAGGCACTGGCCCTAAGTGTGCTAGCACTGCTTCTGGTACTACTATAGCAAATTTATTCCACAGACAAATCAGAATGGATGTGGATGCACTGTGTGAAAGAAGAAAAGGCTGTAGACACTTCATGATGATCTTATCCAGCCTATGACTATTCAGTGAAACATGCTTCTTGCTCTTGCAATTCTTACTGCTTGTTTTTGCTGTCCAAAGAGCATGATCCTTCTTTTTGTTTAAAAAACCCATTGTCAGAACCACATCTTTAAGGGTATCAAAAAATATGCTTGGGATACCAAGTTGGAAACCTCACGCTGAAGGAGTAATGCACAATTATGAGAGTAAGACACAATTTTAGAATCTGAATGTAAATCTGGATCTTGAGATGAGACTTTCTCTAGAGAGACAGACCGGCAATACTGAATTCAACATTACATATCTTGTTCACAAATCACAAATTCTTCTTTCTGAATTGTTATCTTTTGGTTTCTTTCATAATTTTTACCTCCATGGAATCAAAAAAATGTCCAGAAGAGAGATCAAATAGACATGAAAAATAGACATTAAAACATATGTGCTGATACATGACTCTGAACACACTTGGGAATACCCGGGAGACATGATTAGGTCAAAATCTTCTATAATTACAGCCTGTTTTAAGGTACCTGAAGATCTTTAAGGAACCCTTAATTATTTTTTATGAATGATAGATGCTTGAACCTGTAAGTTGGTTGACTTGAAATCTCTGGCTGACATTCAAAAATTTCATTGGTTTGTCCTCTGGGAGATGTTTGTATTATAGCAACCAAGCTGAACATAGCAATATATTTTCTAATGTCCTACTTGATCGTGGTCTTAATTCTTAAAAGGAAACTACCAAAAAAATGGAAAATCTAGTTAGTGTGGTGAATAGACTTATCTCAAAAATCTACAGAGGTTGTTCCAAACACTGAAGAAAAGCATCTGGGCTGTGGGAACATGCGAACTTGTGATATTATGCTCCTTGACTTAAGCCAAGCTTCAAAATGCACAGTCTTTCCCCCCACCCCCTTTAAAACACAATTTTCACATAATTTTGACAGGCACGATGTTAAAATTTCAAGGAGTGGGGAAAACTAAACACCATAATCCTGCCTATGCCTGTTCTTTTTTGCAAGTCACTGCCAAGTGCTTCCCAGGAGACAAATAAAAGGAAAACAGTAATATCACCAGCTGTCCTGAAGAAAAAAAACTCTACCGAATAATTTCTCTCTACATTGCTTTTTCAAATATACTATGGGTGGTGTTACAGAAGTATTTACTATGCTCTGACTTCCTGTCATAGCTGTAATCACACAGTGTAATAATTACCACGTTTATGAATACGGATCTCCTGTCCATTCGGAAGCGATGACTTTACTGAACACCCGAATATGAAAACACACTTGACGCTGACGTTCCACTCGCCTAGTCACATCTGCATCGTTTTGAGGTAACAGCTCCACCTGGTGTTCTCCAGCATCATCGCTACTTAATCTGTACTGCGGTGCATTACCTTATTTTTAAGCCAGGATCTTTTTTATGCTGGGCACTGGGCAAGCCGCGCTGGAGAAGATGGCGGCAGGCCTGCTGGCCCAGCTGCCGGGCCGGCGGAGCGGCAGGCAGAAGGCAAAGGCAGGAGCACGGGAAGGGGACGGGGCCTTTCCTCACAGCGGCCCGCCCTTTCCAGGGCTCCGGGGTGTGTCTACGCAAACGGGAACTGCTACGGAGGACCCCGAGGCGGATGGAGGCGCCTTCCCCACGGCACGGCACGGCGCAGACCCCGCCGCCGAGGGCCGGAGAGAGGACGCTGGAGGAAGAGCGTGGCGCCCTTCGCCTTCCGCGCGTCGCTTTACGGCACGCTGCTTCGGCACTGTCGCGCGGTAGCGGCCAGGCGGGCCAATGGGGAGCCCTGCCCGCCGGAGGGGGCCGCAAAGCGCGGGCGGGGCGGCACGTGTGAGGCGAGCGGCGGGGCCGGCGGGGCCGACGGTGCGCGGAGCGGGCGGCGGGACGGCAGCGGCCGGGGGTGGGTTCCCGCGGAGCAGCCCTACCTCGCGGCCCCCGTGCCCGGCTGCGGGCCGGCGGCGTGCTGCGTGCTGCCGGGCGCTGTCACTAGGCCTGGACTGGGGATCCCTGGGGAGCGGGGCCGGGGCCTCAGCTGCCCGGGCCCGGCGGACCGCGGTCTTGCCTAGCTGAGCTCCGCGGTGACCGGCTTGTGGGCGACGTCTTCTGGTCCCCCACCGCCCGCCTGGGGACGGGCGACCGCCAGTGGGAAGGGCTGCGTTCACACGTGTTGAGGGAGGGCAGGCTGTGTTTTCCTCACATCGTTAGCTAGGGAGCCGCGGTGGTCCGGTAATGCTGTCTCTTGGTCCGTTTGCAGCGTTGCCGCAATGGAAGCCAAGGGTAAAAAGAAGTTCGTAGGGAAGAGTGGAAAAGCGCCTCGTGGAAAAGGGCCACACGGGAAAAGGAAGTTTAAAAAAGGTAAGAAGGCAAAGGCTTCTTAATAGGAGTTCTGGCGGAGTGATTATTGTTGCGCACAGGCATGCTCAAACTTCATTTTTTATCTTGGTAAACTCACGTCATGAAATAACCAGCTTGGCAGATGAGTGCAGAGCAGTGGGTGCTGTCTACATGGACTACAGTAAGGCTTTTGGCAGCGTCTCCCTTGCGGTGCTCACAGAGGTGCTGATGAGTTATGGGCTGGATGAGCAGACGGTAAGGTAGACTGAAAACTGGCTGAATGGCTGGGCCCAGAGAGTGGTAATCAGTGGCACAAAATCTGTTTGGGGGCTGGTAACTAGCAGCATACCCCAGGAGTCAATATTGGGTGTAGTACTGTTCAACGGTTTCATTGATGATCTGGATGATGAGGCAGAGCGTACCATCAGCAAGTTTACCAATGACACAGAACTGTGAGGAGTGCCTGATATGCCAGAGGGTCGTGCTGCCCTCCAGAGGGACCTCAACAAGCTGGAGCAATGGGCTGATAGAAGCCTCGTGAAGTTCAAGGAGAAGTGCAAAGGCCTGCACCTGGGGGGGAACAACTCCGTGCACCAGTACATGCTGGGGGAAGGCAGCTTTGCAGAAAAGGCCCTGGGGCTTCTTATGATCACAAAGTTGAACGTGAGCCAGCAATGTGCCCTTGTGGCAAAGGTGGCTAATTGAATCCTGGGCTGCATTAGGAGGAGTGCTGCCAGCAGGTGGAGGGAGATGATCCTTACACTCTCCTCAGCACTGGTGAGGCCCCACCTGGAGTGCTGTGTCCAGTTCTGTGCTCCCCAGTACAAGAGAGACATGGACATACTGGAGAGAGTCCAGCAAAGGGCCATGAACATGATGAAGGGTCTGGAGCATCTCTCCTATGAGGAAAGGCTGAGAGAGCTGGGACTGTTCAGCCTGCAGAAGAGAAGGCTGACGGGAATCTTGTCAATGTATACAAATATCTGAAGGGAGGGTGCAAAGACAGAGCCAGGCTCTTTTCAGTGGTGCCCAGGGACAGGACCAGAGGCAATGGGCACAAACTGAAACACAGGAGGTTCCCTTTGAACATCAGGAAAGACTTCTTTACTGTGAGGGTGGCCGAGCACTGGCACAGGTTGCCCAGGGAGATGGTGGAATCTCACACCTTGAAGATAGTCAAAAGCCACCTGAACGTGGTCCTGAGCAGCCAGCTTTGGGTGGTCC
This sequence comes from Mycteria americana, assembly GCF_035582795.1. Classification (NCBI taxonomy): domain Eukaryota; kingdom Metazoa; phylum Chordata; class Aves; order Ciconiiformes; family Ciconiidae; genus Mycteria; species Mycteria americana. The sequence goes on along the minus strand of NC_134396.1, from coordinate 22,998,021 downwards.
TGCGTGAGCAGGAGGGTTGGACCAGATGACCTTCAGAGGTCCCTTCCAACCTCAGTCATTCTGTGATTCTATCTTGCATTCAAAACTATACTGACTGTGTGATCAAATAACCTGGAAAAACTAAAGCTGAAATGCTTTAAATAGATTGCATTGCAAGCCCTTCAGCTCTGTTTGATTGACCTAAAATACTCTTAATTAAAAATTTGAAGTTGATAACTTTTTTATTCTAGACTTTGCTTTCACACGTTAAGAAAAAGTTTATTTGAAAGTCGAAGCTAGGGTGTGTGAAGTGCTGTGGGTTAGGATTGGGAAGATACCTTTCAATGTTTGCTCTCTTCTGCTTAAAATGGATGATGTCAAAACAGATGATGTCAAAACAGCTCTGACCGTAAACTGAAGAGATGATTTGGGGATTGATGACTTTGATGTCAGGGGTGGTGAAATTCTTAATTTAGAATAATCCTTTTTATGCCTGGGCTGTTACACTGCTGCCCAGAAAATAATGCCTGGGCAAAACTTCCCTAGGGAAAACTGGGACGCCCAGGGACTGCAATAAAAACACCAGCTTTGAGAAGCATGTAAGAATTATTGTTATATATATAGTTGTTATTACAAAGTAGTTTAATTCTTGTTACAGTAATAATTTGTTCTTTTGAAACAACATTATCTCTAGGACAACATTTTCATTTCTGTTTTGTTGGTTAATAGATTCGGGTCCATCAAAGAAAGTTCTTAACAAAGAAGATGAGGAGGGAAAGCCTAAATCCATTTCCAAAAAATTTGTGAAAGGACAGTTAAGACCTGGAAGAGTTGGTGTCAAACAATTCAAGAATGAACAGCAATCAGAAAAGCTTGCAAAGAAGAGGAAGCTCCAGGATGGTGAAGGGGGAGGTGAGCAGACTTTTAAGCCTGGATATCGATGGAAACTAGGTTTTGGGAAACACATTGTTCATCTAGGTCTTCCTCTTTGCCGCTGCCTTGTTATCACCTTCCCCAATTGGCTGAATGACTCCAAGTTTACTTTACATTTAATCTTTGCTGTGGAAAAATTTATTTCACCTGACTAAGCTTGAGGCCAAAGTCATGAGAATCAACAATTACGAATTTTCTTGGAAGTCAAAAGTAAAGATGCAGTAGCAAATTTAAATAATTGGTATGCCATCACAAAGCTATGATTATTTTAATGACAGTATTAAGTGGCTAGCTTGAAACTGGCTGTTTTCACACAAATTTGGAAAATACAGGGTTTTTCATAGACCATTTTAGAAATTTAATCCTCTGTCTGAAAGTATTGGCTATAAAATTTGAAACACAAAAATTCATGAAACAAAGTTGATTATCCTTTATGTTCTTTTTTTCAGTGGTCCAAACTATCTAGACACCTCTTTTTTTAAAAAAAAAAAAAAGAGACATATCATTGGTGTTATCACTGTTTTTTACATTTTACAGCTTATTTTTGTGTTTATACAGAGAGGCTAAATAAATGTCTGGTTTTAGCACTGTTTAAATGGATTTCTTTTTTAACTTTGTTTCTGGTACATGAGAATTTCATGTTGTTCCTTCCTCTGCTGTGAAGCAAAGCTCTACTGCGACAGTTAAACAGCACTGTAAAATGCGAAGTGGAATTGTATGTGAGGGATTCTGAAGTTCTGCAGAAAAATGTTAGTTGTTTAAAGGACAGTAGGGGGTGTTAAGTATTTTGTTGTTGCTGTTGTTGCATGTTTGCAGAATGGCTTCACATGGAATATGCACTAGATGTCTGGAAACTTAATAGCCACAGAATGTTCATATTAAGCTGCTTTAAAAAAAACAACAATCACAAACAAACCTTTAAATGTTGTTTATAAGAATAACTGAAAGCTGCTGTGTATTGCACAGTGGCACTGCTCTCAAAGCAAAGTGTTAGGTTTTGCTTGTCACTATTACTTTCGGAGAGTGATAGAAAAAATCAATAATACACTTTGTAAAAAGAGAGCATGGGTTTTGCATGCGTAAGACAGTTAAGTACACACTGCTAAGTACCAACAAGCAGTGCTTTAAGGTCTGAAAACTTAAAGCTGGGTCTTTAACATTCCGTACAGAAGTCATAGTTGGCATGACTTGCTTCTGTGAAACCATGTAATACAAGATGATGGTTTTTGTCAAGGTATGAATAAAACTAAAATCAAATACTTGAAGTTTTTCCATAACTCATTTGTGGCACTTTCTATAAAGTTGCCTCAACTGAGTTTGTTGTGTGGCAGTGTATAGCTGTTGTATAGTAAAATCCCATGCTTAAGGAATTTGACTGAATAAAAAGATTAAGCATGTAAAAAGGCTTTATTTTTTTTCCTTTCTCTGAGATTTCAGATATGTATCTTTTAGTTAGGGTTCTTCTTTTGAGAGAGGGAAAAGGTATGTATGAGTACAGGATGAACTAAAAAGGGAGAATTACCTGGGGCAGTCATAGGCTGCTGTGTGCATTTTGAGTCCATTTTCAAGCTATTAAGAGGTTTGTGATGCATCCTTTGAAATTGACTCTATCCCAGCCAAAACCAGCACACAGAGCTTTGAGGAAAAATGGTTGTTTGCCTTGTTCTTTCCAGTATTCTAGAAGTGGAAATTACTAGCATGACATACTCATTAAATATTTACATTTTCGTATTAGCTAGTTGGGTAACTGCAGGCAAAGCTCCTGAATTGTTAGCAATTCAAGTCAGAGCTGCCACAGTTTATACTGATAAAGGATTTCATTGCTCTCTTTTACTGACTGTAGAAAATGTGTTTTGTCTTCAGGGTCAGATTCTAAGAAGTTGAAGTGGAATGACTTCAAAAAGAAAAGGAAGGAGTTAAAGCAAACCAGGCAACTTAATGATAAAAGTAATTATGACATAATTGTAAAATCAAAGCAAATATGGGAAAGTGTGAGAAGGTAATAATGATATTTTTTTCTTTCATTCAGTTGGTTTTTAGTCATAAGTTGCAAGAAGACTCTCTTTCTCCTCTTGTAATTATATGAAACTATTTCCACAGTGAAAACTTCATGGGTGAATGATAACATTACATGCAATTCTGTAGATGGTTCAAGCAGAGTGTGGTGACCCATGGTGCTAGAAATGTCTGGATTGAGCTCACTTGTATTTTAGGCTAAAATTTGTGAGTAAATGCTTAAGGAGTTGTCTTATTTTTTTAAATCCTGGAGCATAGAGCATGTAGTGATTCAGCCTGATCTTGCAGTGGGATCAGTGCACGAGTCTTTTGTGGAGGTTTGTATACTCTCTCTGGGCAGGTGTAATTCTAGAATGCGGGCCCCACATCTGAAGGAGGAGTTAATTTTACTTGTTCTGTGTGTCTGTGCTTTGCAGTTTTGGCTGTAAGATGCTTACAGATCTTTGGATCTGTAAACAACTCTGGCTGCAGATTTATGTTCTTTTTAATAATATTATTACTCAGAAAAGAATCATTTTTAAAGTGTGGAAATCTGGTTTGGTTTGTAGGAACTGAAACTGCGTAATTACATCTATTTACAGGTGTAATGAATGACAATGTAAATTTGGATTAGCAGAGCTAACTTAATTTTATTTTGTACTGTCTTCTTAATTTATAAGTGAATCATACTACAAAAAAGCTGCTTCCTCAATTAAGATTGTTTTACTTTTTTTTTTTTTACTCGTAGGAAGAAATGCGATAAGGATAAGCGAGAAAAGCTAATGAATGAACTACAGAAGCTTCTACATGGAAAAATTAAAAGTGTAAGAAAAACTAATGCCATAGTGTACAAATTCACAACAGCTTCTTTCAAGAATGGTGAAATATAAATGATATAGTACTAACCTGTTCTTTGAAAAGCTACAGGGAATTTTTTTCAACTGTGAGTAAAAAAAGAAGAGAAACAGGGTTGAAAGGCTGCATTTGGCACCTGGATTCCAGGACAATAGTCCTGGGATGCTTTGTCTATCATCTGGCTGTTATAAGGCTGTCTATTTTGCCAAGCAGCTTTAGTCTAGTGAAGTTCTGTGTTAACTGAAGTTCAAAAACAGCCACTCAGAGTTTTGATTAATTACAATTGTTGCTTTGCAACTTTCTTTTAGAGAAGTTAATGTCCTAATACTATACTAAACAGTCTTTCCGCTTAATTCTTGAAATGGTTAAATTTGCAGTGAAATACATGTTGAATTTTAAAGTGATTCTTGTTATTCCATGCCGAAGTTGAAATATATCCTCACTCTCACTCTGAAATTACAAAGAATGTGGGAGAAAATGAGATACTATTTAACGGTTCTCTTTCAGTATTAAAACCTTGATGCACATCTTTAATTGTCAGCAACTGCAAGTATTGTCTGTATTTTGTTCGACAGAGTACTTATAAAGGAATAAAAAACCTTAAAACTTAATTTGTTATGAAGAGGTAACTACTTTTATAATTGGCATTGCATGCTACATGTGGCATAAAACTATATCAGAGAGCAAGTGCATTAAAATAAATTTGGTCAATAATGCCATTTGAATGGCCTAGGATAATGAAGTATCTCTGTCCTGTAGCTGGCGTTTGCACATGATTCAACTCGAGTGATCCAGTGCTTTATTCAGTATGGTAATGAGAAGCAAAGGCAAGAGACATTTGAAGAATTGAAAGGTATTTTCTTCCCATTCACATTTTACCTGTATGCTTCTGTATTGTTGTTAGGATGCATTAAAACAAGCCATATTATTTTCTCTTGAATATTTTTAACTTTCTGCTGAAATGATGCATCGTTCCTACTGACCTCTTAAAACTTATTTAAATAATGGCATCTTGTTTTGTAGAGTTAATGTAGTGAAAAATCAAACCAGCTGAATTTTTTTCCCTTCTTCTAGATAGCCTAGTAGAGTTGAGCAAGTCAAAATATTCCAGAAATATTGTGAAGAAGTTTCTTATGTATGGGTGAGTATGAAGTGAATTTGCTTAGCTGTGTTGCCTTGTTTCATTTCCAGTGTGAATGCTGCTCTTAATCTATAGTGCATCGATCATGAATAAAAAAATATGTCTCTAGAAACATCTTTATAATAGTGACAAGACAGGAGAGTGTCTGGTATTGCTAACAGCAGTTTTCCTTCTGCAAAAAGTAAAGCTAAAGCTGTACACATCGAGGAAAACATATGCCAAAACCCCCTCAAATATGTGCTCAAAGTTGATCTTTGCCTTATACAGAAAACTGGCTTTTAAAGGTTTTCTCTGCTTAATGTTTCAGGAAGGCATCCTTTATTCTGTAGAATTTATCCACTGGTTTATTTTCTTCCTTCAAAATGCCTTATGATTTCTCCAGATTCCTGGCTTTTTCGCCATATTTTCATAAATGCCATAAGGCTGATCCAGATGCATATATTTCCTGGTTTCTATGCTAAAACTTACCACTTAAATGTGCTTTCAAAAATAAAACTATTGATAGGTCAGCTTATCCCTAAAGTTTTAACTGTTGCTATCTATCTTTCCCTGTGAAACAGGACAAAACCACAAGTTGCAGAAATAATAAAAAGTTTTAAAGGCCATGTGAAAAAAATGCTCCGTCATGCCGAAGCATCTGCTATAGTGGAATATGCATATAATGACAAAGCCATTCTGGAGCAGAGGAATATGTTGACAGAAGAACTATATGGGAACACTTTCCAGGTTTACAAGGTGATGTTTCAATACTTTCTGGTCTAAGGTGTTTTAGCATCTAAGGTATTGTGTTAGTAATACCTTACCTATCTTACCTGCTACTTCTTTTGATTGAATAAATTTCCATCAGCTGTCCAAATGTAGTCTAGTTTAGCATGTTTAAATGTCATGATTACTTGCATATTTCTATTCTAGAATAAATTGTTGTGTTTTTTCAGTTTGAACTATGTAAAGTATATTAGGTTCATGTATAAGCTTGCTCTGCTCATTAAAGGTAGTCTAATATGTAGTTGCAGTTCTCTTAGTGTCATAGGGTCTAGTGTGAAGTGGTCATCCTTGCTGAGATAAGATTTAGGCTTAATTCCCCATTAATGCTGTAGATGGCTTTTGTGTCAGAACTGCCTTATGTCTCGTGAGAACTGAGTGTAGGCGGAATGTGCCTGTATCAATATACTGTATGCCATTTAGGCTTAATTTTTGGCTTTGTTTTCTTTTCCCATGGAGACTATAGGACTTGAGTCCAAACTCCCTTGAAACCTTTTAGATGTAGATCCTCATCAGGCAGTGGGAACCTTTTTAAAAAGGTTCCCATCTCCTTTCTTTTGATTTCTGTTTTTCCTTCTTTCTTGCTAACTTGGAAAGTTGGTTTCCATTAGAGGCACAAATAGTTGTATTTGCTACAAAGAACAAAACTTCTATGCAATTATTAACTACACGTTTGAACCCTGGTGTACAGCACAGCACATTTTTACCCAAGATTTCTGTTAAAATTCTATAAGAAATTAACAGCTCATTTCTGAACCATATTGCTATTTTTTCTTTACAGGGTATTATGAGTTTTAGTAAAGCATTTTGCAATACTGTAATAGAAAGGCGTGTTTGTGGGCTAAAATTTGTACTGGGAGTAAAACAGCCCATCTGAAATTAAGTGCAGTGTTAGCTTCCATCATTCTAGTATTCTTGGCATGAGTGCTTCAAGTAGTCTTCCATTGCGGTGCAAACCCAAGACTCAACAGTGGGTTTATAAAAAATGACAATGTAATCCTTAATGAGAACTGGAATTTCTTGGATTTTTGAAATGTGTGGTTTACTTTTCCCCCTCCTGCCTCCAACTCTCCACTCCCCTTTGCCCCCCCAGCAGGGATGGTTGGAAATAATTTCTTCAAATTTTCTATCTAGTCAGACTGTTCTTCTAAAAACAGATTCTTTTACAAGAGTTACCAGTGTAATTGTTTAGATGAGATACCAGGAAGTACTTCTGTATTTAATGTATATGGTATGTATTTCTCCTCTCTGCTGTTCTTGAATTGGAATTTCCTGGCCTTGGTTAACTTCTCAGTTCATGGACTTGTTGCTGTGTTGCCCCCTGACATATGCGTGCTGTCATGAAGGATTTCTGCTTAGCTCAGGAGTCCCTTAACACAATGCCAGTTTTGTGTATTTTACCGTATATCTGACAGTCTTGTGAAGAGCTGACCATAATTGGCAAAAACCAGTTCAGACCATAGGAGCTTTTGTTTGCTAATGATGAATATTCAGTTTGTAGAAACTTAAGTGTACAGCTTCTGACATACTCAAAGTAGATAAGCTTTTTCTTTTTAAAATTGTAAAAACTGTTAGTTTTGCAGAAAATTCATTTTGTTTGTGATATTGTTCATGAATTTTGATTGAAAAGGGACTAAAGATTATAATTTTCTGTGAATCGTGATACTTACTGGGAATGATTAAACCTCTGTGCATTCATTTCAGACACCAGTTGTCCCAACACTGGACAAAGTGTTAGAAGCTCAGCCTGAAAAGAGAGAGGCCATCTTGGATGAAATGAAACAGATTCTTACACCGATGGCACAAAAGTAAGGACAAAAATTGCTTTAAGGTGTGACAATCTAGCCTGAACCCGTTTGTTTCTGACACATAAACAGACAGGGATACTGATACTCTTTTAAGCTGTAACATTGCTGTGTTGTGTAGTAAGTAACTATGGTTTTGTCTGAAGTGTTATAATGAATATCCTAATTTTGAACTCCACTTCTATAAACTAAAATGGCCCCTGCCCCAGTCAAACAACTGGTAGAAATCGCACAGTGTGGTGTGCTTTCATAATGCATTATTGGATAAGCTTCTCCAGTGGTCTTTAGGAGAAAATACTTTGCTAGGTTTTAGAATTTGTAAGTTTTGGTAGAATTTTCCACATATCGTAAATGCTAAACATCTAATCCAGAATGACTGTGTTTTCTGCACACCACACTGCTTTACTTTTTCTTTTTTCAATACAAATGAAGTATTGCTAGCTTATGTTAAAACCATTACTCGTGGGTGACTTTTTGCTTATTTTCCTCTTCCCAAATACAGAGAGGCCGTGATAAAGCACTCACTGGTACATAAAGTATTTTTGGACTTTTTCACTTACGCTCTTCCAAAACAAAGATCTGTAAGTATGTTTTGTTTGGTTTTTGTCATCTTCTGCCTTTCAATGGAATGTTTTTAATCTTGTCACGAAAGTGTTGTAAGGTAACTAGACAAAAATACACATCTTGCATTTATAGAGTTTTACACATCTGGTGATTCCAGATGGATGACTGGGGAGTAGTGTTGAATGGAGATTTACAGTCACAGTGAACTTTGACACTAAAGCAATAGTGTTTGTGATATGTGAATTAAAAAAAAAAATTCTAATGGAATGACTTCGATATTTTCTGTCTCCATGCTAAATGGTCCTTCTCAGTAGCTGGAGAATAATTAAAGCCAGGGACATTGCTTCCAGTAGTTTAGTTTTCCAGTGTATAGTTTCTTAACCACTTCTAGCCATTGTCCAAAAAACTCTTGAACAAAATACAATCAGATTGGGCCCTTCTGTCAGCAGCCAAAACTTTGTCTTCTGCCTCCTCCTGAACCAAGCATAGGCTTGTATCACTATGTCTGTATTAAATTCCAGTTTTAAGCTTATCCCAGCTGTTCTTTCAAAAACTAGGCCTAAATCCATCTGTGTGATGTGACATTGTATAAGCTGGTATCCTGCTTGACTTCACCTGTCTTCAAGCTGTGTCCATTAACCTCGCCCTGGTTCTGCAGTTCAGCACCATCTCGCTCCAGGCTAGGTGGAGCCTTCTAGACTTGCTGTCTCTTACCTGCTTCTGCTGGACTGGACGCCTGAACTCTTCTTTGTTACTGTTAACAAGCCCAAAGCTAAGGGTAGTGAGGTGGACTATTCGTGGCCTATTCTGAGTCCAGATCTTACTTAATTAAAGGTTCCTGTGCGTGGTTTCATGTAATGCTTTGTCAGAGAATGCTTCTGGATTCCCAGTCTTGTGTGAATCAGGGGAGTAAGGGCATATCTCTTCCTCCTTGCTTGTCTTTTTGTGCAGACATGGTAGCGTGTGGATAGTCTCTCTGAGGTTTGGAACCCCCTGTTGTAGATCTGTTCCTGCCTGCCTGTGCATGTAGCTAGCGACACCAATCATGTTGTGACTGACCGGTCACAATGACCAAATAAATGGTAAAATGCTTGGAACCTTTGACTAGGGAGCGAGAATAAGCTAGGGATAGAAGGGGAGATAGGTGGGAGCTTCATGTCAAATAAATCTATCGGATAATAACAGAAGTAGTATCTAGTAACCTGGGAGGGGGTTTTTTTGGTTTGGTTTTTCTTTTTTGGCTGATGGTGTTATTTGTCAGGTGGCTTCAGAATGTCGTTCCTTTGATATGAAGACTAACTTTTGGCTGAATCTTGTCATTTCTGATTTATAACATCACCTCGTGCTTAAATGACCTTTTAGTTGTTCTTGCTTTCTGGCTGATACCTTGTGTGTATAAATAAATTGCATCACCTTCGAAGATTTTAATCCTAAATGAATGGTTGTTTTTGTTTCCTCTAATTTTAGTCTCAGTTCTGAGCACCCTTCCTTGAATTGTCTGTAATAGGACAACTGGCAAGCTTCAATACAGTTCTGATTTCATAGAATGAATATGATGAACATAGTTCATAGTTTTGAAGGGAGAAAGCTAATGGCACTTACAGTGTTTCGGATCCCTTTTGAGGCCGTTTTTCATAGGTCAAGGCAATAAGAGTGGTTCTATAGAGCCAGTGATGCTCTCTATAGTTGTGTGGGCAGAGAAAAAAATCCTTTCATGCCCTCACCCGCCTGCCTTGAGATTTCTCAGGCCTTTTGTTTCACCTTTTTGCTTTATCACCTTTTCGTCCCCAGGAAATGATAGAAGCTATCAGAGAGGCTGTCATCTACCTGGCACACACTCATGATGGAGCCCGAGTAACGATGCACTGCTTATGGCATGGTACTCCCAAGGTATTGTTTGGTTTCTGTCTACCCAGTCTTCTTTAATAATAGTATAGTCTGAGACTGAGTATGATTGCTCACATGGGTCCTTCTGCCAGGGCACATTTTGATGCAGTTAAGTATTTGAGAGCAAGGTAAAAAGTGGCCCCACTTTACCTACTGGCAAATATAAGCAGTAGTTTTTCGTGAATAACATGCTTTCATTAGAACTTTTCTAGTGGAAGCATCTCCTTTCATTTTTAGCAGAGTTCTTGGAGATGACACATAAAGCTTTTCCATTTTAAGATTATTGGCCATTCATTCATCCTGTAGATCTCTTAATGCAGGTGAAATTGGCAGTAGGGAAAGGACATTAAAGAAGTCATAATGTGGAATGATGTTTGGCTTTGGAATGCCAAGACTTAAAAAATGTTATAGGAACTGTGTTTTAGTTTCTTCTGCTGATACAGCATCCTGAAATACTTTAGGTGTGACATATGTCATCATCTCTTGGAAATATTGTAATGCCTCCTATCTTTTTCTGTATTAAAAAAAAAAAAAAGACGACGTATGAAAATAGTCTGCTTGTTAAAAAGTGCAGAAAAAAATGTGAAGTTGCTAGGGTCTAGGGGTAGTAATGATTCTAAAGAAGACTAAGCAGTGATTGCAAGAGCTGAACATACAAGCACTGAGAAAACGTTCTGCCAAAAGAATCTTGCTAGTAAAGGCATTTTGCAACAGGCTAGAGTCCTTGCTACTTTAAAGTTTCATGTCCTGTTGAAAAAGTTTATTTCCAAATGAAGAGTTGAAGTGCATTCTTCTTCTGTGACTAATGAACAAGATATAGGTGAACATATGTGGTGGTTTGGTGTGGTTGTTTGTTTTTTTTTTTTTTTTTTCCTAAGTTGCCCTTTTTGGCATTTCCCATTGATGGTCTAGACTTGTAAACATACCACAGAACCTCCTTGGGACTGAGTCTTTCACAGTTCAGGATTTCTTCACACTGTTTCTAGGTGTTGACTAATAGTGCAGATGTGAGACTTTGGTAAATAGCCTTTGCTTTAGTAAGCAAATTGGAAGTTATCTTTTTGAAGGTGTAAATAACAGTTTAGTTATTCAGAATCACTGGCATTATAGGCTCATTTGAGTTTCTTGTTTCCTTTTGGATAGGACAGAAAAGTCATTGTGAAAACTATGAAGACGTATATTGAAAAAATAGCAACGGTGAGTGTTCATTAACTGTTTATTTCATAGTCTCTGAAACACAAGTGATTTGATAGAGGCTAATTTGAATATGCTTTGGTACTGGCAACAACTGTGAGATCTTAATAAAAGTATGTTTAAAATAGTGGTGATGTACTAGATAATATGAAATATATTGAACTCTATGGAATATTTGGAGACATACTAAGAAGCTTCATTGTGGGAACTACATGTAGTACTATCCTTCTTTGAAGCAGCTAAGTTAATTATAAGTCCTAATTTTTTTTTCTACAATTTTTTTTTTTTGAGCCCAACTTTATATTGCATCTTCATATGGTTTGTTGGTTAATTCTTCTTGGTTGGGAGTAAAATAACATGTATACAGAAGAGGAAAAAAAATTAAGATGTGTTGGGGATGTCATTGGAAAGGCCATTTGAATATGCATATTTCTTATAAGATGCTCAATAAGTTTTTAAGTCGAGAAGCTTAAAACTGAGTTAATGAGGAAGTGACATACAATGGAAGAAGTCTGTATTTAATTTTTTCTGAGTAACATGTATGTTTGGAGACTGCAGCATCAATAGAGTAACAGTTGCAACCAGATTTCATAGTGCTGGGCAAAACTGCAACTGTGAAGAAAAGCTTTTTAAACTTGTTCCCTTCCTGGTTGCTCTATTGTTCTGTTTACTAATAGTTGACGTGCTCTCAATCAGTGGTCTCCAAACTTTTTTGAACATGCATCCCCAATACATGTATATTTATGTATAAATTATGTACATGTACTACTGTGCTAGTATACATTATAAAACATACACAGAAGTAGGAATTTAAAAAGGATGACATAAAGATAGCCAGTGGTTGTTAATATATATTTAATAATAGTACAAAAAATATTTTCTTCCTGTACCACAATGGATTGTCTTGTGCATCCCACTTTGGAGGCCACTGGTCTAAGTAATGTTTCTCTCCATAATTTTCTAGTACCAGAATAAATGGGTTGTAATATTTTATAAAATATATATTATATAGAAATATGAGACAGTGGGTAAATAACAGCTAAAACAACACTGAAGCACTGAAGGTCTGGCTTCACTTTGATGTAGAGTGTCACTGACATACAAGTGAATTGGGTTGTGCCCTTTTGAGTATGCTATTGTTATCCAACAATGCAGTAGAGTCTGGCTCATCGCAGAGACATATCCCCAAAAATATGGTAAGAGATTTAATCTCAGTTTTCAGCACATCCACCATAGAAATAAAATCTGTATGTAATGTTCCTGCAAGGCAAATCCTATGATTTCAAATTATGATTAAACAATAGGATTAGGTTAATAGCTTGGATGTGATAAAACAGTATATCAATTTATAATGGCAGATCCACTTAATCTACCTTTGTTTTAACAACATGCTTCTCTTAACAAGCCTCGCTTTTCAGAGACAGCCTAAATGTTGGGCTTCTCTCATACTATGACAGTAGACAGAATTTGCTTGTGGTTCATGTTGTGTCATGCTTGAGACAAACTCTCAGAAATGTTGATTCTAAGTCAATTTGTGTATTCATAGAACTTGACTGCATGTGGTTTCTGATGTCTCATCTTTGCAGGGTGAATTTTCTCATCTGATCTTGCTGGCAGCATTTGATTGCATCGATGACACTAAACTTGTGAAACAGTTAATTATATCTGTAAGTAATTGAATTTTTCCTAAAATAGTATACTAAATACTGTCAGTGTGTTTGTCAGTGTATAGGAGGAGGAGACTACAAATCCATCTGCTTTTTTTGAACCATTTAATTCCTTTCCACCTTTTCTGTTTCATTATATTCGTATATCGTGATTATTTTTTTCTTTTCATGAAAGACCTCAGCACTTTCATATGTTCTCTTTAGTTATTTATTTGAATTAGTTTTTAATCTAGATTCAGTGCTTGCTGAAAATTACCCATTTTGTACTTGCTCATTCTGGCTAATAGATGACTGGAATATCTTTAAAGTCAATGTCTTCGTCATGGAGTTGGAGCTCTGCTAGTATTTCAAGAGATTAAATTGGTGGAAAACTTTAGAATGAGGATATCACCTTATCCACACAAACTTAGAATATCCGTGCCTAGAATGTCCTTATTGTGCAAACTTATTGTAAAAAAGTTTGGTTAGCACATTTAGCTCTTTTCTTTTGCAGAAGTAGCATCTTGGAAAGTGATACTTCATGATAAACTATAGTAAACTTTCAGGAGCATGGCAACAGGCCTGAATATAGTATACCATGACTTCAAACAAGAAAAAGTACTTGGAGGCTTTTGGTTGGATGCTGAAACCATTAACTTGCATTAATTCTCAAAACTTAACATTTTTACCTAATATGTTAGATAATTAAATGATAGCTAACATTCTGGATGAAATCCATGTAATATTTTTATCTTGCTTCTGGAATGGATACGTATAGTTGTCTGAAACATGAGAGCACTCTAGCTGTTTTGCTTCACCTACATGGAATTGCAGAATGAACAGTAAAGATAGTATGATCTAGTCTGCATCTTCTTCCTTTTGGAATGCCCCATTTCATCACCTTCCTTCCAAAAATTATTTAATAGTGTTTCATAAAGTGTGTATACTTAAGATTATGTTTACATGCAAATTTTTTAACTTCGAAGATGTTTTAATCTGTAAATTACCATGAAGTTACATTTTCACACTGATAAGAGACTTCATAGTGCACAGTGCACAATTAGTTTTCATGCAAGCAGGATAATCAATGTTGATGTATAGGTTGTAATGTGCTTGTAGTAATACTCATGCTCTAGCTTTTAGGACTGACAGGTTGAGAGGCAGTGGCAGGGAGGTAAAGATGAGGCAAATACTCTGCATGTAGAGGAGCAATATAAGGAGAAAGTGGTTATGAAGAGGCTTGCTTTAAAAAATACAAGCAGTTCTTCCATTGAGCAACTTTGTATAGGGGGGAGTTGGGGTTTTTGTACCCTAGCATGGACATTTGGCCCAAAGTCTGTGCCTCTCTGATGGATGTGGAGAGATGAAAGCATCCCAGTGTGGAGATGGCTTTTGTTTCTCAGGTATATTAGCTGTAATCACAGCTGGGTTTTGTTTCTAGAGTTCAGACTTCGATGTAACAAGTTCTGGGCAAGTTCCAAGCAAATAAGCCCTGACAGATCAGAGCTGTCTTGGTACAAGATCATTGAGGTGTTCCTGTACTATGTTACAAGCAGTCTGCTTTCTGAAGGGTTTATTAGTTCAGATACTGTGTTTGGCTTTAGCTGAGCTTCCAAGGTGTCATTTAATTCCTGAATCATCTGTGTTTTTCCACCATCTGAGATCAAAGGTAATGGAGTGTTTACTGTTTGTCATCCTACCGCATCAATCTGGACAGAAGACTGAAGGAGAATAAGGAGTGGCCTTCACGCATACAGAATTGGCCCATCTGGGTTTATATGAGGTCAGGAACAGGGAAAGGATGTCAGGGGAAAGGAAAAAAAATACCTGATAAGATTAAAACCAGCTCTTCAGATGGTGAATGAAAGCTAGTAGCAGGGGATGAGATGGAAGCATGTTGGAAGCATCTAGAAATCAAGCATTGACTCATACTCGATAAAAGAATCCAACCCTTAAAATTATCTTAAAGAGCAGTTAGGCTTCTAAAACACCTTATACCAATTATCATTCTGTCCATACTAAAATTTAGCTTAAGGAATGTGTGGAAAATAATAAAGATTGAGGGGGGGAGAAAAAGCAGTGTTTGGGCAAGTCTTTTTTTTTTTTTTTGTAGTATTATAAAACCGATCACTTATGTGGAGTGGCAGAATGGCTGGGAATTTGTAGGTAAGGGAAGGTTTTAAGCTCTTCAAATCCTTAGAGGAAAGTCTTTCCTTCTCATCATCTGTCAGGTCCATGGAGTCTTAATCCAGGACCAAAGAATATGTATGGTGCTTTAAACCTTCACATGTGATTGGAACTGTACATTGTAAGCTTGGCATGTATTAGGATTTGGGCAGATTTTAGCAGGAAATCCCTCTGTTTCATGAGGACTCCAAGCAGACAATGCTAGGGAGACATTACCGACAAGAGACTGCATGCCTGTGTCATTTGGAGTTTCTCCTGGTACTTTCTCATGGTTCTGGCACTGAAAGTGACCAAATTCCGTAATTCATCGGAATCACAGAATCAGTGGGGAAAATACACTTTTGCAGGATTTAATCAAAAATGTCTATTATCTTTTATGCAAAATGGATGTTATAGGTTGATTTTGAAGTGTAGATGATCTTTGTGTTTATTTGTACTAAAATAAACATTTTCTTTACCTGTTCTAAGTTTTGAAATATTTCAGCACCTTTGTCATCCATTTAATTGATAAATGAACTTCACATGCATCTGAATCTGAATGTACATGCTGAGAAGACAGAATGTGGTTTTGGTTTGGGCGTTTTTTTGTCCTCAGAAAAGATTTTTTTTTTTTTTTTTTCCCATGCCTGGAGTGTGAAGGTTACAGTAATAGGTTTTTATTCATAGTTACAGTGCTGCATCAAACTGATGTTCATCTCAGTTTACCAAAACTCAATTTCACCTAGGTTTAAGCAATGTTTTTGAAATAAGAACATTGTGTTACCATTTCCTGCCAGCTTCCAGCCACCTTCCTCTGTTTCTCTTCTCCTCAAAGACAACCAACCAGGCCCCATATTAATAAAGGGTGACATTGGTTTAAATTGTTCTATTTATCTTTTTCTAGCTGTTGCTGGAAGGATTTTCACGGTCGAAAAAAGGGTTTTTAAGGGCTGTGGCCTGCAAAATATGCTGCTAGTGCCCAGAGCTCTGTACAGCCCTCCTTTGCTTTGGTAATCACAAATTTTATATGCATATTAAAAGTTGCGAGGAATGGATTATCATAATGGTCAAGAGTATCTGGATGGTATTCAGGATCCTCCAGTGGTACTTGGAACTTGCATAAAATCCATGTTGCTGTATGAAAGGGCATTTATTGAGAACCTGACAAAAATTTGAGTACAAACAGATGGACTAATATAGATGCTTCCATCTGAATATAGCAGCATGCTTCTATAAGCAAGAGAACTCCCCTGCATATTAATGCATTTCTTCCTCAGCTGTGTTAGCGCACAAGTGTGAGGTGCCCATTCTGTAGTTTACAAAGTGGTAACTCCTAGCCAACAACTAACCTCTGGGGAATGCCCAGTGTTTACTGTTAATGCTCAAATAAACTGCAAATAATACTCCCAGCAGAAGTCAGCTTTATTCTACTATTGAAACTTAATTTTTCTTGGTGAATGTTCTGTCATCAGTTTAAGATGGACTTTTCCTTCCCATGGACTGTTGTTGCTGTCTAAGTACTTATGTACACTCCCTTGAAAGTCAGCATGGTATCAGTGATTACTCTTAGGTGATGTGGTAGGTGATCCTTTGTAATTCTGGTCTGCTGAGGTTATGACTTTTACTGAGGTTGTATTCGTACAGCATATGACATACCAGAATATGTGTTGTTCTTTGTACATGCATATATTAGTGATAACAAATCCTGTCCTTTTGTAGCATTTTCTAATCAGTGTCATTGATGCATCTGATGAACACATTTTAAACTTTAGTATTTTTTTTCTCTCACTTCTCCAAACTTTCATTCTCATTAGTTTGTAATTTAATTTCACAAGCAGATATGAATCTTATTCATAGTATGTAGTTTTCCTTTCCTAAGCTTTGCATTTGAAAGGTAATCAGTAATTACTAATGGCTCAAAACTATTATTTCATTAATGTTTTGTTGCTGTCTGTTTACTTTTACAGGAAATAAATGCTTCTTTGCCCAACATAATAAAAAACAAATATGGAAAGAAGGTCTTGTTGTACTTGCTGAGTCCTAGAGACCCTGCACATTTTGTTCCAGAAATCGTCACGCTTCTGCAACAGGGAGATGGAAATGCCTATAGGTAGCTCATATAGGTTGTTTAAGGTTAAGTTGTTTTCCCTAGAGTCCAGAAGAGTTCATGCAACTTCCTGTCATGATTGATTTAATTTCAGCTTTTCTTCATAATATATCTAAGTAATGTAAATATATATAAATAATATATAAGTATTATTAGATATGTTAATCTGTAGACCTTATTTTTGCATTTTTGGTTTAGAGTTCATATATGATGATTGGTGACCAGCAATGTATTAGTGATCAGCAGTTTACCCCTTTTGTAAAGGGCAGAAGTTGTGATGTGTTCTTTGTTTAAACTCATATATCAAATTTGGTGTAGCAGAAAATTTTTAATATACATTATTGGTGTTTTGAGTTGCATAAAAGTGTATCTCAAAATCTAGCAATAAAAATGGAAATTGTTAATTTGAATTCAGTCTCTCTGGTATTGATGTTGATGCTTATCAGCTTTTGAAGAAGGAGCAATTTTAGATGGTTAGTGAGCTGTTTAAGAAATACATCTCAGTAGTTGAGATAACAGAATGAATAGAAAATAAACAGAGGTTAAGTTATCGTTAGCAAAAAACTATGAGGTTTACTGGCAGTCAGCTTTAAACACTATACACTTTTTCACTTCTTGTGTTCTTAAAATGTGTGTGCAGTGTGTTTAATTGTATGTGAAACAGAGGGAAGAATAATGCTTTATTTTGATCTTCCAGTAATTTATAGCTGTCTCAAATAGAGTATGTATTTTGAATTTCTTGTTGCTTGATGTGTGTACAGAGCAAGTCTTCTACAATAACATGCTGTCTCTTTCATCAGTAAGAAGAATACTGAACTGCGCCGCCGTGAACTCCTGGAAGCCATTTCCTCACCTTTGCTAGAATATTTGCAGGAACATACCCAAGAAGTAGTGATAGACAAAGCTACCTTCGTCTTGGTTGCTGACATCTTAAGAACAGCTCTTGGTGACATCCAGCCTGCACTAGATGCAATTGCTAATTTAGCAGCAGAAGAGCTGGTTCCAGGTGGCCGTGATGGGCAGGTAATGTAACAGAGGACAAGGTGCTGAGATCTTGCAGAGCGTTTGCTTGTTTTGTATTACTAAAATGAAGTCTGCTCACTTTTTCCGTTACATAAGACGTCAGCGTGCTGTCCTGGTAGCACTCATACATTAGGCGTGGTCTCTGTTTTCTGACATTTTCCTTTCATAGTTTATTGTTATTGAATCTGGAGTGATGAAGGCTTGAGCCAGCATTTCTTCTGAGTTTTAGAGCAAGGTACTTAATGATCTTGAATCTTCAGAACTGCTTTAAACACTTTGTGGGAGGGTAGCTGACAATGTTATACAGCCTCTATTTTAATGTTATCACTATGCAATCAAGCAGTTAGTAAATTTTTATAGTTCATTTGGCTGTTTACACTGAGAATGATAGTGTCTCTTAGCTTTCAGGTATGCATATCTCCATGCAGGGAAAGATCTTAGATAACAGCTGTTTGTCTTTACATATGACCTTCTCTTCAAAGTGTGCCCCTCCCCTATTTTGTTGAGCCAAGCTCAGTCAGATACATGTCTGTAGTCTAGAAAAGAAAAAATGCTGTGTATACTATATTTAAGATAGATGCCCTCCAGATATTCATAGTTGTGCTGAATTTGCTGTCTTTCCCCTTCTTTAAGATACACATTTTACAGATTTTTACATGAACTACTCATGTTTTCTGTGATTTTCTGTGAACCATACTGTAGTGAATTTTCAAGTCTGTGAAAATGTGGAAAGTCTGGAAGTTCTTGTAGAGGCAGCTAAGACCAAGAGATTCTGCTCAGTAAGCATGAAGTCCTTGGAGGGTTGGATGAAACGTTGGTTGATATGTTTTATATTACTGAAAGTTAGATGTTACAGGGAAGGTGATAAAAAATAAAGTGGTCAGTTTAAATTCAGATACTTGCATCAAACTTGTTGATATTTGCATAGGTGATGACTAAATAGATCAGTGTGATGTGGTGTCCAAGGGCAGAGTGGATAAATCAAGCAGGAATACTTACAGACGTGTAACTGCATTTTGAAACATCATCATTAAATAATTTGGGTTTGTTTTGGTTTGCTTTTCCCCTTAAAGCTTCACATTGCAGAGCATCCAGCAGGCCATCTAGTTTTGAAATGGTTAATAGAGCAAGATGAAAAAATGAGAGAGAGTGGAAAAGAAGGTATGTTGGAAATTCAGCTTTATTTGATCAAATTATGACTTCAGAGTAATCAGTTATCTGACCTAAAATAAGATTGCTTCATTTATTTCTTTGAATATACTAATATATGGAAAATTTAATGTATCCTCTTAAGATTATTGCTTCTATCTTTTTGCTGTTGTGAGCTGCTATACAAACAGAATGCCAAGGATACGTTTGCTTTTTCTGCAAAGCAAGTACTGGTCTGGTATTTTCCTCAGGGGTTTACTGTGTATTTGGGACGGTTCATTTCTGTGCTTAAAATGTCTTGATAGCTTTGCTAAATTACACAGCAATTTAAAGGATAATAATAGAAAAAGTGAAGTCTTTCTAAGAGGAAGACTTGTTTCATTAGAGCTTGTGAGCCAAACTGTGATCTTTACTGTGTTCGTTAGTGCTGCTGGGTTAATGCTTTATAACTTTTATTACAATAATTCATGCACAAAAATAGGACATCTTTGCTATTTTATATCCCAGAAGGCAGAGATTGGGCACAGATGTTCTCATCTTAATTTAGCTTTTAAACTTATTTTATTACATAACTGTAAAATCTTGTTGTGTGAATCACCATATCCTAATAGAGATTACTTTTTCTCATACAAAAACCTCAAAAAATGAAAGGAGGTGGGGGTGGTGTAGTATAATCTGGGGGTTTTTTTCCTTGTAGAATTATCAGGCCTTGTTAAACTTTTTTTTTTCTTTTCTTCTTACTACATTCAGGTATCCACTGTTTCCTTTAAAAATAAGACTTAGTTGGGCTTTATTTAATGTTTCTGAAAGGAGGCTCTTTTTCTGCTTCTCAAGTGGATGATTAAAAATGTGCAAAGGGGAAGTTTTGTATGAGTGTCTTTCAGAGACTAGCCTAACTGAGGTGATGATAGTTATCTGGATTTATTTCTGCTAGCATTGTGCAATTCCCATTTTAAACACAAGCTGTTACCTCTGGTTTCTTTGTTTTCCTGCAAAGAGTGCGCCATTCAGAATTGTTGCTCTGAGTTTATGGAATTGGTATTAAAAAACAACCAAATTGTTATCACATGAGGAACAAGGTGAATAAAAACTGACCTGTTCTTCAGATAGAATTCTGATCTAAAGTGACAGTGAAAAATAGCTTCAGTGTTTGTTTGGAGGTTGGAGTTTGTTGGGGTTGGGTGGGGGTTTTTAGGTTGCTTACTGATAAGTTTGCTCAGCATAGAAGTTGTAAGAGCAGTTTTCATGAAGTTCAGTTCTTCAAATTCAGTTGGAGGCTTCAGGTCAGCCTAGGTGTTCTTTCTTTTGCATATGCCATTAGTGCTATGAATCTGCAAGTCAACTTAAGTTTTCACAGCTACTGAAGAAATAGAGCCTCGTAGCATCAGTACAGCTGAAAGAAACAAGGTTCCTAGTGGTTTTCCTGCATAATAAGGGATTAGCTCTGAAGTTTTAAGTAACTTCATCTGTGCAAATTCTGTTTCTTCAGTTATAGAGTCAGATGCTTAAAAACGTAGCTTTTTTCAGCAGAGGTGTGTATGTATTAGTATATTGCATATAATTATCTCTTGTGTTTGGTGGTGTTCTTACCAAGTTCTTCCTTTGGAGTCGATGCCTTCTTTAAGACATGAATAACCTTTGACACCCTTTTAAAAAAGAAACTGCAAGTTTGCCTGCTTCGCACTAGTAGACTGTCACACAGTACTGCTATTGTCTAACTAATTTTAAGCAATACTTGGAAGTAGTCAAATATCTATAAAGGTATTCATTACATTGAATAGTCAATTATTTGGTGAGGGCAAACCTTTGTGAATAATTGGTGGATAAAAACTATTTTATTAAATCACAACTGCAGAGAACTTTTCACAGGCTTCTTTGTATGAAGATACTGTCTAATTTTTTTTCTTCTCCCTACCCCTTTTCCACATTTTACAGTTTGTTTTGGAAGAACACTGGTGGAACGTGTTGGTATTGAGAATATGAAGACCTGGGCAGAAGTAAATCGAGGTGCCATTATTCTTTGTTGGTATGTAAGGCACATGACTATTCCTGATTAGGTTCCAGTGATAATTTCTTGAACAGCTAAGAGAACATCAGTTGAAATTTCTACCAGTAAAATGCCAATTTTTGCTCAAGTGTACTGTCTTTCATGCCACTGGTAAGTCTGTGATGGGTACTGGAAAAATTTGAACCAGAGTTTCCATAGGTTGTTCCCTGAGCTCAGGCTTTTTCAGCACTGGAAGTAGCTCAATGTGGGAAAATCTTGAGATTAAAAATCAAATTTATTTTTTAAATTGTGCCTACCATGTCTTGTTTTACAAGCACAAAATGCTCAAAAGAGCACTTCACAGATAGCTACATTAAAATAATTAACTCTGAAACTCTGAACTACGTGTGACTGGTGGCAGCATCCAAGAATCCAGATTTTTTTTTTTTTTGTAACTTATTGCTTTGTGTTGATGCCTTAATTATGGAGCCTAAGTATGTCTCATACTGAAGTAGAAGAGTGTTTGGAATAGACCATACAAAAGAATATACCATGCAAAGGCTTATGATGAGCTAACTGTCTCAAAACTTCGAAGCAGTGAACCTTGCAACCTGTGAGATCAAAAAGACCCCACAGGAATCAGACTAACATTTTGTTTTATCAAATGTGAACAGCAGTGTTAATCATCGCTGTTTTCACTTTTTAACTACCTGCCAGTGTCAGGTCATAGAAACCCAAGGTTTTGTCTTTAGGATGTGTGGTCTGTGTTCTGGAACTGCTGGGTCAGCATTGCACTGCTGGCTCCTCATAAAGACTTGCACTGAGCTAAAATCAGCAAACAATTCAAACAGACAATGTGATTTTGAAAAATAAAAACCTCTTCTCCCTTTTTTTCTGCCCCACTTCTCCCTCTCCTAAAGTTACTTTAGACTCCTTGCTGTTTGCTTTCCATCTCTGCTCTTTATGACTTTAGAGTGAGGCTACTTTGATGTTCGTGCTCTTTTGGAAGGTGAATCAAAAGCTGCTTTCACCAATAGGACTTCTGTTAGTTAATCTGAGTTTAATTCTAACTTTGTTTAGTCATTATCATTCAGAGCAGTAGTGAGAAGAATTGGTAGTAGAAGACTAGTTGCAATCCAGATGCAAAAATGGTTTACGCAACATCATAATAGTCATATGGATCTGGCTGTTAAGACTGTTCAGCTGCTAAAATGGTAACACTTTTTCTTTGCCTCTCATAACAGGCCTTTAGAGTTCAATAAATGCATCTAATGCCTTAGGTTATCTGATCCTGCGCACAGATGTTCAGTAGAGATTTGTTATAAAGGCTTGTTCACTGACAGTGTATTAGTGCTTGGACTTTTTTTCCCCTGAGTCGAGGCTGAGGAGATTCATTTAACATGTGGTGGTGCTGGTTTATGTTCTAAGCTATTTTGATTGTCCCAATAAAGTTGCAAAGTAAATTAGTGGAATTTTTTCCATGTATAACACTTTAATAACCGGTCAGCTGTCAGGATGACAACAGTCTCTTAGTAGGTTTTGAAGACTTATAGAAAAAACAGGAAACTAGTAATTGCTTATTAGCAAAAAACAGCACAGGAGTGGTGTATTTTATGGAAAAGTCTGTGAGGAATGTCAGTCTTTCCCTCTCTCCTATTACTCATGGCACTACAGGGCGGGGCTTCAACAAGCGTGCTTTGTTACCAAGCAGGGGAGCTTATCTCCCAGATTGTCAGTTGAACACTTTTCATCAATACTGAAACTCACCTAACAGGAAAGAGAGATAAAAGTATGGGGGAGGAGCGTTTGTTTGTTTGCTGGAATTGTATTTAATTTTTTTAAAACTTTAATTAAATCTGAATCCTTTGTAGTCTGAACTTTTTTTGATGACTCTTTAGGCATGACGCCCTTTTGTTTAGGCAGCTGAGAACACACGAACGTAACCAGCTGCTTTTGTTCCTTTTCACGTGACACCTGCTTACCTCACTAACACGTAGTAATTAATCTCATCTTTAACTGCATGCATTGAAGTCGAGAGGTTACCTAAATCATACAGCAATGATAAATTTAATTTTGTCTGGTATAGATAATAACTGCAATATTTTTTTACATAAAATAATTGTTGAGTTTTAAAAAACCTTCTCATTTTAAAAAAAATATTCAGATACTTCTTTTGTCATAAAGGAGCTTTATGAGCTCAGAACTGGTAGCTCATAAAGACACTACCATTTCTCCCTGAAGCCGTGATTGATTTTTGTTCTGTTGCTGGCTTTCAGAAGCCATCTGTCACTTACGTGCAGATCTGAAACTCAGAATTACCCAGTCAGTCCATTTGAAGATTTTTGGCTTTCTAGTTGTTTAAGCTTATTCACCAGTTATGAGCAGTTCATTGCATGTGCTTGATTGCTTAGTTACCTGGTATCCTCTGGACCCTCTGCTTTCATTGCCCTACTTGCTTTTAATTTGATTTTTATAAAAGAAATCTGGGGCCTGGTTCTGACCTAGTACAATTGTGAAGAGTCCTAAGGTAATGAGAGGGCTCTCTGCAGACATTACAATCCAGCTTAGTGTGAATAAAGTGGTGTAAGTACTTGAATGTCATGTTTAGAATGGTCTATTTATGTTTCTACATCTGACCTCTCTTCAGTATTTTTGAATTTGTCAATGATGTGTTACATCAGGGTAGAAAATGGATAAAAACATACTTCACCAAATGACTTACTGATTTCCATGTGTCGCTTCTGTAACCTGTAAAAGTTTTTATATCCACAAAATACATAGGTGCCTGCTTACTAGATCTTAGAAGAACTTTCAGAATAATAATTAAAAAAAAAAGCAAACTGTGTTGGTCTTTTGGCTGTATTATCAGACATGTAGATGTTCTATATTAAAAATATGGTGTCTTGAAATATCTGTGGATACCAAGAGTTTGAAAGCAGCTTCACATGTATAGCTGTTGGCAGATGAAATTCACTTCTAGAAATATATAAAATGCACTCCAGAGTGGCTTGCTACTTTGTATACTCTTTGTCTCTGGTGGTGAACCATGGCAATCTCTCCATGTTAAGTACCAATGTATTCAGCACATCCTTTGTCAGTACTCTTGACTTTCTTGCTGTTATCAGGGGTACGAGACTCACAGAAAAGCTGAAAAAGTATCACCCTCACCTCTGTTGAATTCAGTTTTAAAGAAGGCTTCTTGATTAAATAGTACTGTCATAGCTAAAAGTGTAACAGAAGTTGCTGCTAGAAGCTGTTAGTCATAGTGGTAGAAATAAATCTAGGAATAAAGTAGCTGAAAATAGTGGTGTTTTCAGATGGGCTTCCCATGCTTTACTGCCTGTAGTGTTGCCATCCTGCACAGGATTTGGAGTCCTAAGGAGACAAAATTTAAATCTCACCTTAAGCTACATTAATTCTTTTTCTGTGTTACTCAGTTCAGCTTGCGATTTCTAATTCTGTTTAAAAAGTAGGCAAGAAACAAGCTGTTAGGTAGCTGCAAATTTGGGAGCCGTTTGGAAGAATCCTAGGGATTGTAAAGACTTGTAGTATCACGCAGCCTGCTTGGTACCAGTACATGGGTGTTATAGTTTGTTTCCAGTCTTAGTTTATTTGTATGCCAGTGCAACTTTTAATTCTGTTCTGGATTGCACACATTGGCTGTAAAAGACATTAAGCTTTTTAGGCAGTGTTCACCCGTCATTTTGAAGTAGCAAACGAGGTGTGCCATTACCTCTTGCATTATAATCCAAGAACATTTCACTATTACCCGAAGGAAGGGGAGAAGGACGGTCACTGCCTAGGTTGATCTGGATAGTGCAGAACCTTTTTCTTTTCTAATAGTATTTTATAGCTTACGATGCATTTCCTTGTTTCTGGGGAATAAAAGTTATCTGGGAAGGCTGGTTTGTTTTCCAAAATTAATATCTAAAAAAACCCAGAACTGATAAAGCTCTGTAGTCCTGCGCTAAACAAAGCATGGAAGAACAACAGTGAAAGTACTTGGTGTGTGTTAGATATATATCACTGCATGCAGTTTTAGGACCCCTATTACAAGAAGGGTATCAACAGCTGGAGCGAGTTTAATGGAGGGTGACCAGCATAGTTGTGGGCTGGATCACTTGGCCTGGGAGGAGAGGCTGTGGGACCAGGGCTGGTTCAGGTGGGAGAAGGGACGGCTTTGGGGGCACTCAACAGTATCCCCAGCACCAGAGGCGATGGAGGAGAGCTGGGCTCTTCACAGCAGCGTGTAGGTGGCTGGAGGGCGAGAGGCAGCGGCACAAGCTGAAACACGAGAGGCTCAGGCTGGAGATAAGGAGAAGCCTTTTCGCCACGAGGACAGCCCAGCGGTGGAGACAGGGCCCAGGGCAGTTGGGCTGCCTCCTGCATTGGGGGGTTTCAAGCCTGGACTGGGTGAAGCCCTGAGCAGACTGGTCTGACCCAATGTTTGAACCTCCTTTGAGTAGGGATCTGCAGTTCCTGCCAGTCTGATTTATCCTGTGTTGGTTGTGTTCTCATTTGGTGTTCCATGCTTTCTGGAAAGTTTTACATCTTTTTCTAATAGGAGGTGATAGAATCTGTCCTGAACTATATTCTTCTTCAATAGTTATTGTTTCCTTACATGGACAACTTCTTTTCCGATGGCCTACATGCTGACCTTTGACATCCTTGGTTTTTTTCCTGTTTCTTGTAGCCTTCTCCGGAGTGTTGATCAAAAAGTGGCAAATACAGTCAAAAAAGGATTGAAAAAGCTTGTCCCGAAGTTGAAGCTGAATAAAAATGTAAAAGGAATAGAAGCATTACTAGAGAAATTGACTTCCTAGTGTAAAGGAAGCTAGAAAGACAGTTTATATCAATGCAGCCAACTGAGAGCTGGTAAGATTTTGCACCATGGTTGTTTGAAGAAGCAGTGTATGCATTTGTAAATTAAATAATTTCTAAAACAACTTGTCTGTTGTACTCATTCTGTTGTGTGCCATAAATGGTTGTTCTCAGAGATTGAAATCTCAAGAAGATTTAAGGGCTAGTGGAAACTTCTGAACATGTAATCAAGAAGCTAAATCCTTCCTGGTAACTTGCACAAAAATGTTTTGAGTCTTGCTAAATTTGTGTGTCTGTTGTCATAGTTACCATAGAAACAGAAGCATCTGTTCTGGAGATATTCTCGTGTACTGGGCAAGTAACTGTTCTTAATCCCCTTCCTTCCTGGTTTCCTCAAAAAACAAAGCAGAAAAACAACTAAAGTCCCAGTCTTACCCTGTGAAGGAGTGATGGAGGCTCTCATCCTTCAGGAACTAACAAGAATAGAATGAAAATAGTGTCTCTGACTTTTTTCAAAGAAGGTCCTGAGGAGATGCTGACTATTTCAATGGACCACAGTTTGGTTTTGTATTTCTTAAGTCTTCTGAAAAGTACAGACTTTTAAGGCCTAATAAACCAGAGGGATTTGGGGGTTTTTTGGTGTCTTCCTTGTAATAGGGGAGGGATGAATTTACTTCTGCATGGTATCAAATAAGTGTCCTATTGATTCCTACTGTACCCTATTTTGATCTAGAAAAATCAAGCCAGTATTTTATTTTCTCATTTTAAGCAAAGAAGAAAAACCCAAAACTTTCTTGGTAAGGCATTCATACAACATGCTGGTGGTGTTTAATGCCATGCTGATAGACTGATCCAAACAGAGGACCAAATTAATTAGATCTCCAACTGTAGGAGTCACTCTTTACTGTTGCTTAGCCTGATAGGATGTGGTTCCATTTTTTAATAGCAGTTATTAGCCATTATTTCTCCTAACTCAAACATAAAGTACAATGCAACTAAGTGGAAGTTGCCAGTGGTTAAGTAAACTGGCTTAAGTTTCCTTATTTTACATACTTTAAATCAGTCTCCTAAATTACTGACTTTATTGTCAGAGGTCACGATGATCCACAGCTACTCCTACAGTCCATCGGGAACTGCAGTGCTCAGCACCCATGAAAATCAGATTACCCGGTTTGAGACTCAGACTTGCATGCTTAGCATGAGGTGAAGTACTCTGGTTCTCTAGGGAGCACCTGTACGTTTACAGGGGCTGGAATTGTTAAGTACATTTTCTACATGCGTATGTTTACGTATAAATAGTTTATCCAAAGCAATGAAATACATTGTTTCATCTTAATAAGTAATCTCTTGCTTCTCACTGGTGCTCTCTAGGGGGAACATTTTTTAGTAGTAAAAAAAAATGACAAGATACCCGAATAGGCAAATTTTTAAAAAATTCATAAACCCAATTGTACTTCATAGTTTACTTAGGTTAATTTAAGCAGTACATGAACATTATAGTTAGGAGAAGCGTTTCTGACAGTGTTTCTGTTTGTATGTGTTGATTTACTGATACTTTGCTGACTGTGCTTCCCTGTAATTCCACCTAGGCTTATAATTAGTAGTAAATACTTAAAGGTTAATCCCAATTAGACCTCATTGGCACTGGCATTAAGTGTTCATGCTTGTAAACACATCCTCTCAGTTACTGAAGGTTGCAGCTCATTAGTTTCTGTAACGGGATTTTCTTCTGTGACAATAAAACGGATCATTTTAATTAGCAACAAGTAATGAATTTAAACTGTAGTGAACTGTTCCTAAAGAGGTCTCAGTTACTGCCAAAAAACCCACCCTGAATGAAATTATGCAACAGGTTTGTGACTGAATAATTAGTGGTAGAGTAAAACAGTTGGAAAAAAAAAATCTGATATGGCCCTTCTCAATTTTCAAGTTATTGAGGGGAATAAACCAATGCTTAGAATTTGGCACAGGCATATTTCCAATCAAGAGAATTAAATGGGGCAGTGAAAGTAAGTCATAGCTAAAGATAGATATTAATAAACTGAATAGCAAAAAGTGTGTAATAATGTCTGCTTACGTGAATCTGATTTGATGCTTTGATTGCGTGCTTTAATTCTGGTTGCTTTAACTGAATGTCTACCAGGCAGTTTATCTGCATTTTTGAGACTGCATATATCATTTATTTTAAACTATGGGTAGTAATTTGGAGTGACTGACTTACCACAATTTGAGAAATGCCACTCTTGGTCAAGTAGGCATCAGTTAAGGTTATGCTAAAGATGCCACTACTTTCCTTCCAGGGATAGAACAGAAATTTTACTGTCAAGGTGTATCAGCTGAAACTGACAGTCAGTACTGTCACTTTAATGTCAGTTGAAACCAAATTCTGAAATAGCCTAATGGAAGGAGAGGAAAACGAGGTTATGGGGGGCACTAAACACTCTTTCAGTGGCTTAAGGTGCTTCACAGAGTGGACTCATTTTTCCCACTGAAGACGCTGGTTGGATGCAGTGCCATTTCTGTCCCGTCTGCTGCAGGTCTCTCTGTGACTGTGTGAAGGTTGAGAAATAAATTGTTTGAAGCAAAAGTATTTTTTTCAGTGTGTCCTTTTTCTTTTGTTTGAAATGTACTTGGCAAGGACTTCTGCCTACTTTAGATTACCCAAACTGCTGAGATTATTGCCTACATCTTAATACAGCTAGCAGTATTTTTTTATTGCCAAGAAGACGATGGAAGTGCACGTGCAGCAAGTGTGTGTCTGTGTCTGTGCCACTTGCTCAGAAGAGAGGCTGTTCCAGGAATTATGGGGCTCTTGTTTTAAAGCTGTCGTCCAGAGGTGAAGTGACCGTCCCCTCGGCCGTCCAGAGCCAACACCTCTCTCTTTCACTTCATGCAGCAGAAGTTGGAGGGTGAAGAGCCAGTGTTTAATCATTGTGAATGCTAGGGCAGTCTAGGACAGAAAAGGTGGTGATGATTATTTTTGGCTCCTAGAATATGGAGGACCCATTACTGTGGTAACGGTGTGTATATTAGTGTGTAATGGTGTATTTCCCATTACCTTGGAAATCGGGTTATACAAAGAGGTACTATTGCAACTTAATACGTCTTGGTTTAAGGTACAAAGGACCAGCTTTCCCCTTTGCTGCTGACAGCAGGAGCTACCAAGAACAAGCAGTGTTTCGCTTTTCCACTGACTCTCCACCAACTTACCTTTTCTTCAAAAGCAGAAAACATACACAGTGACTCGGAGTTTGTTTCTGAGTGCAGAACTGAGGACAAAGAGGGGTCCACAGAAAATGCAGAATGATTGAAGTAGCTGGAAAAAAGGGGGAATGTTTTGGGACAGTATACACGTTGCAGACAGACTGTGACCTGTAAGCTGTGAGATTTTCTTTCTTAGTCCTGTCCATCTCTTGCCTAGTTGGGTTGTAGACTTGTCAGAATGGACACGGGGCCATGTCCATGTATGCACACCACTTGGCACTTAAGGCTTTCTACGTAAATGTTCTCACTGTTCTTTGGTACATCGAAAAAAATTAAAAATGGTACTAATCAGATATGAAAAGTAGTTTTTTTTTGTTTCTTACATCTTTAAAAAAGATTCATGTAAGTGTTCATTGCATTAATCAAGACACATTTCCTTCTGACTTCTTGGAAGAAATCTGTAGTGTCCATTAGACAGTTTGCATTATCAAGTTCAAGATCATTGTCAAAACAAATCCCTTTTGCCTCACTAGTGTGCACAGCATTCCTCAGCTGCTTTGTGAATATGCAAAAGTTCATTTACCCTAACCATATTATTATTCCAGTACTTTTCCCCTGTTTTCTACTTGGGGTTTAAAGCTCTTGTATCAAGTTGGTTCCTTACATGCTTCATTCTGTAAGTGGCACTTTCTTTCACTGTTAACAATTTGTTGTTGTTGTTTAAAACCCCTTGTTTTGTTTTCTGTGTCTTGCTTTGAGACCCTGGAGTTTTAGGGTATGTAACCTTTTTCAAGATCTGTTAATGGTAGATACCATTGTACTGACCATCTAGCAAAGAGAAACAGGCATTACTGGGAAGGATTGCTATTTAAGAAATACAAATCTATTGTACTGTGTTCTCCACCTTTTCTCCAATCCCTGTAACTGCAAATTTCAGCAGTACAAGCTTTCCTTGACATGATTTTTTCTTTTAAGTGTATGCAAAGGCCCTAACCACTTTGCTGTAGCATCTGAAGTAGCAAGTAGAGTATCTATTTACAAGCTGTACTGGGGGGGGGGGCGGGGACGGACTGAGGGAAGGGAAAGCCACTGATGGCTAGAAAACTGGAAAATATGCCAGGTAAACCCAATCTTAGTTATCAGCAGTAATTCCTTACATATGCCCAATTGAACATTATATATCTTTGTGATTTTCTCTTGCAATAGTCACGTATTTAAAGTTTTGTTGAGGGCTGTACTAGTTGAAGTGGGTTTAGTCATCTGCTGTCATGGAAGATGGTTTTAATTGTTGGATTTTTATGCTCTTTCAATCAGAATGTCTTACAAGTACACTTATGCTTTACAAAATATAAAAATCTTACAGATTCTCTACTTTGCCCTGTCTTCCCCACAGCTGCTTCTGCCTGTCATTGCTGTAGCTTGTCAGTCTGTGCTAACTAGCGTGTGTCTACATGGATTACATCTTTTATTAGAATAGTGGGACAGTCATAAAAAGCATATGGGAGGGGGCCAACAGGAGCTCCGGGTATACAGACATATATGAACAGGTGCTAGAAGCATTGAACTAAGAAGTCATCAGAAGGTTTTTCTCTTTGTAAAACAGGTGCAAACAAGATATTTGTGGGGCAAAAAAAATACCAGGGCTTTTCATTTTAAAGATGTACTGATTTATAAGCATTCTGATAAAACATTTTTTGTGGAAAAAGGTAATAAGGGAATGTGAGTATTGGTTCAATGTGTTGCATTGGTTGAAGTTTCAGCTCCCAGTGAGCGTTTAGATGAAGAAGATCGGGTGCCACAACACCTCCTATTAAGTCATCTTCACGGCATGGTGATAGCACCAGTTTTCACGGCAGTCAAAATTATTTTTATGGTTGAAATGCTTTCAGAGGCTGTTTTACAAATTGGTGCCACCAGTTTTTCCACTTAAGCATTTTTTTCTGTTTTTCCTCTGTTTATCTGAAGAGGTAAAATACTTAAAGCCTGTTTCAAATTCCAAGTCTTTTGATAGTCAGCCGTGAAAAGAACAGGCACTACCAATTTAAAGACATGTTTGAGAAATGTCTGAATTATTTATCTTCAAAAGAATTAGAAATGGTTTATCTTGCAATTTTACGTGTCAAATTTCATGGTATTTTATGAGCCAAGGCCCAGGCACGAGTGAGCTACTGGGGTCTGCCTTCCAGAATTGGTGCTGCTCACCAGCCTCCATGCAGCTCCAGTGATTTCCCTTTAAAATGTCCTCATCAGTGGCAGCTGCCAAACATAATGTTGTATTTCCCGTTTTACACAACATCATGCCCAAGTTGGAGGACCTTTGCTTTCACAGATGGTGATTCAGCTTCGCACTGTCTGGGCATTTCCCTCTCTAGTTTGCTGCTCGGGTGTTACGAAGTGCACGTTGGAACCAGCCCTTGAGATGAACAGAGTTACTGACAGAGAAAATGCAATAAGCACCGTCACAGTGCATGTCAAATTGCCTGTTTTCTTCTGCTTCAGGTGCACTTTGAGCGTCTGCTGTTGGTCGTGCCTTGTCCTTTAATCTTGGTATGGCGCACCAAGGTGGAAAACTTGTGCGTGCGTTGCCTGCTCCCAGGCAGTATGATGCTGCTCAGACTGCCGTTGCTGCAGTGTGTAGGCCTTGCTTTCTAACAAGTAACGTGCACCGGCTTGCAATACCTAGGAAGCTTTTATTTGTTGCTGTTGTTATAACTGGTTTCCCCATATACATTTTTTTGCCGTGAAAACGAAATGAGATAAGCAATGTAAGTTTCATTAAGCCAAGCTCACTTTTAGATTATTTTCTTAATAATGATAGAAATATAATAGTGAATGAAGCCTGAAGCATTTTGTCTCTGCAAGGGGAAAATGTTGTGTTAGCACTGGACTGGCCACTGTTTTACTCAGGATTCTGCATGATTGACCATGACCGGAAACCATATTTATACATGAAAATTTGTTTTCAGGCAGGTATGCAAAGTGCTTTAGGATAACGCACTAACATGGTGAATCTGCATCTGTGACAGTGAGCTTTATCACAGAGAGTGAATCTGGCTTGTTCAGAAGGTGAATTTTGTGGTAGAATTTGAATAAAGAGCAGAGGTGACAGTCTGCGCAGAGAGAAACACAGGGAGAAGGCAGGCATGTAGGGAAGAGGTCTCCTGTGCCATACCAATAAACTAAAGCTGTAAGCAAGCAGGTATTTGCAGATTTCTGAAGGGGGAGGGATTGGGGGAAAAGAACTTGCTGTAGAAGGAAAGACGCCTTAGAAAAGCAATGCCAAAGTGAATTGCAGTGGGACGATGCAAGTGTAATAGCGGTATTACAGCTCTGTAAGAGTAGCAGAGGCCTGCGGAAAGAGGTAAAGCAGGAACAGCGTGCTTAAAACCTTGCCTGTCTTTCTCTCTCGTCCTGCCCCTCAGTTGATCTAGTGAATGTGATTTTGAATCCAGCAGCTTGCCTGCTGCAACATGAGTCAGTATTGTTTGTCCTTCTGCATCTGAACGGAAGATGCTGCATCCCTCTCTTTACAGCGACTCTGGCATTTGCCAGGGTATTCAAGAAGCTGATTCAGTTCACAAACCAGTTAGAGATTTGTGTGTGGTGGTGTTGAATTAATTTCAATTAGTAAGCTGATAAGATTCACTTACCAAAGGGGAACCCGCTTGAATACTAGAGCACAAGCTAAGCAGCAGAGTTGCATGGTAAGGCAGCAAGAAGTCTGACATTAGCCAGGAGCAGACCTTCCCTTTGCAGGGGATCAAATTGATGTTTTAGTTTGGCTGACCTGCATGATCAAACTTGTATTTCAAATTTGTGTATGAAATGGCACCATTCTCTCTTCAGTGCATGGAGATTTAGAGGAGCATGCATTGTACCACATGGAAAAATACACCCAGAAAATCAGCATTATTTTAAGCCTGCCATGCCTCAAAGAGGAATGGCAATTGGTTGAGACCTGTGTTTTGACTGCTTATGTTAAATCCTGTCAATAAAAGTCTGGACAATACTCCCTATTAATCTGAAACAATCCCTTCAACCTACAGTTAAGGTAACTTTATCTTGAACTTTCATGTTCCCTGACTAATTTTCAGGTGTTAAGTGATGATATTTTTGCTTGCTTAAACCGTTCTAGAAGTATGCAGACCGAGTATTAAACACACCGACATCATCCAGATCTGCCTAGAATCACGTCTCTTTTTTTGTAGCGACTTTTGGGGAACATTTTAGGCATTGGAGCTGTCTTTTAGAAACAAAAGGAACGGGGAAATTCATCTCCAGTGTAGTTAATGCAGCATTAGATTGAAGATTCACTTAGTCCATAGTGATGATAATACAGATTTTTCAGTACAGATTAAATTTTACGTTATTGTAAACACTCTTGCCAACAGGAGTCCAGGCTTTTGGTACACTCTGTACCTGAAGAAGATGCAGCAGAGCTAGCTAACAGAGCAGGGAGCAGGCACTAGGTACTTTTCAGGAGAAGGGGACTGGCAGCCTGTAACCTCTGGGCGGCAGCAGTGAACAATTTTCCATGCACGGGGCTGTGCTTTCCACAGGGAGACCCAGGGAAAGCCCTGGGTCTGCCTTGCCCCGGGTCTGCCTTGCCCCGGGTCTGCCTTGCCCTGGGTCTGCCTTGCCCCGGGTCTGCCTTGCCCTGGGTCTGCCTTGCCCTAGGTCTGCCTTGCCCCGGGTCTGCCTTGCCCTGGGTCTGCCTTGCCCTGGGTCTGCCTGGGTCTGCCTTGCCCTGGGTCTGCCCGGGTCTGCCTTGCCCTGGGTCTGCCTTGCCCTGGGTCTGCCTTGCCCCGGGTCTGCCTGGGTCTGCCTTACCCCGGGTCTGCCTGGGTCTGCCTTACCCCGGGTCTGCCTTGCCCCGGGTCTGCCTTGCCCTGGGTCTGCCTTGCCCCGAGTCTGCCTTGCCCCGGGTCTGCCTGGGTCTGCCTTGCCCTGGGTCTGCCTTGCCCTGGGTCTGCCTGGGTCTGCCTTGCCCTGGGTCTGCCTGGGTCTGCCTTGCCCTGGGTCTGCCCGGGTCTGCCTTGCCCTGGGTCTGCCTTGCCCTGGGTCTGCCTTGCCCCGGGTCTGCCTGGGTCTGCCTTACCCCGGGTCTGCCTGGGTCTGCCTTACCCCGGGTCTGCCTTGCCCCGGGTCTGCCTTGCCCTGGGTCTGCCTTGCCCTGGGTCTGCCTTGCCCCGGGTCTGCCTGGGTCTGCCTTGCCCTGGGTCTGCCTTGCCCTGGGTCTGCCTGGGTCTGCCTTGCCCTGGGTCTGCCTGGGTCTGCCTTGCCCTGGGTCTGCCCGGGTCTGCCTTGCCCTGGGTCTGCCTTGCCCTGGGTCTGCCTTGCCCCGGGTCTGCCTGGGTCTGCCTTACCCCGGGTCTGCCTGGGTCTGCCTTACCCCGGGTCTGCCTTGCCCCGGGTCTGCCTTGCCCTGGGTCTGCCTTGCCCCGAGTCTGCCTTGCCCCGGGTCTGCCTGGGTCTGCCTTGCCCTGGGTCTGCCTTGCCCTGGGTCTGCCTTGCCCTGGGTCTGCCTGGGTCTGCCTTGCCCTGGGTCTGCCTGGGTCTGCCTTGCCCTGGGTCTGCCCGGGTCTGCCTTGCCCTGGGTCTGCCTTGCCCTAGGTCTGCCTTGCCCCGGGTCTGCCTTGCCCCGGGTCTGCCTTGCCCTGGGTCTGCCTTGCTCTGAGTCTGCCTTGCCCTGGGTCTGCCTGGGTCTGCCTTGGCCTGGGTCTGCCTGGGTCTGCCTTGCCCCGGGTCTGCCTTGCCCTAGGTCTGCCTTGCCCCGGGTCTGCCTGGGTCTGCCTTGCCCTGGGTCTGCCTTGCCCTGGGTCTGCCCGGGTCTGCCTTGCCCCGGGTCTGCCTTGCTCCGGGTCTGCCTTGCCCCGGGTCTGCCTTGCCCTGGGTCTGCCTGGGTCTGCCTGGGTCTGCCTTGCCCTGGGTCTGCCTTGCCCTGGGTCTGCCTTGCCCTCCCTTCAGGGCTTTGTGGCCCCCATCACAGCGGACCTGCTGGCGCAACCTGTGTGTGATTTCCTGAATTTTCCTGAATTTCTGGACCTTGTTGGGGTTTTTTTTGCCCCCCCCCCCCCCCGTTTTTTTACCCAAATGAAATATTTGGATGTTGAGATATTTGGAAGTCAGACCAGCCTGACCCTCAAGACTTGGCTGGAGCAGACTTGAGGAGCACGGAGTCCCTTTGATGTCAGTGTGGATCTGGGCTATGCCAGGGCTTCATCACAAAGACTTCGACTCAGAGCCCAGCCTTTCTGTTACGGGTGGGCTGTTGCGTTCATCTGCAGTCCATGCCTTTGCCTCCATATGTAGTTTTTGGTAAGAAAAAAAAAGAAGTGTAAGTGTCCTACTGAGCAACGCTGTTCTTACATAGGTAACGAAAAGTTCCTCTGCAGACAGACATTTTCGGTGACAGTGCTAGCTGTTTTCAGCCATGTGGAGCTACGATAGCTCTGCAGACAAAGCAGGTTCTGCCTTCTCTTTCCCTGCTGGTAGTAGAAGTGCTTTTCAGGCAGTTACCTCTGCCAGAACCAGCGAAGGAAATAGTGTTGCGTGGGCACGTGGTGGCCTGAAGAACAGTATTAGTGACAGCGAAAGACTGACTTTTAAGTATGGTACTTGTTTATCTGGTTATTAATAGGGGGGAAATGCTTTTGCTTGTAAATGGAGCAAATCTGCTTCAGAAGTTAGAATGACAGTACGGAGTCGTTTTATAGAGTAGAATTAGACTCTGACAAGTTTTATTTAAAAACGTTGATAATCTCTATCTCAGGAACTACCTGTAGAATGCTTTAATTTTTCTTAGCATATTTCCATTAAATTACCTAAGTACATAAAAAGCTAGTACCTCTGACCTTCCCCTTTTTCAATCCAAGATAAAGAGCTGGATTACAGTCAAACACCATGTACTTTCTCTACTACTGAATAAAGAAGTTAATAAAGGTTTTGTAAATAGCAGATAAGCATGAATCAAATATTTTTACATAACATAAAACCAGAACGTTCTAAACAGTTGAAGCTATTTTTTAAGCAAGGAGACAATTTTTCCTTCATAGGCTTATTGATAGTCACTGTTTTTCTCCAAAAACTTTGAAGTATACCTAGTTTATAATCTTTAAAATTATATGTATTTAAAGACTGAATATTACTATTTGCCTTAGAAGCCTGGGAATAGCACCAGATGCCTATTAATCTGTGGCTTACTGTAGCTACCCCTTTAAGTGCTATCTTTCTGAATGAGAAAAGCAAACAGCTGCTGAATTGCATTGAAAAAGTGATGTTCTTCTAAGACAAGGATTTGTGCAAAAGCATATTCTAATTGGAATTCTTTCCACTGTAGGGACAGACTCTTTAGATTTCTACTACCCCCACCTCTGGTTTTTCTTCTTTTTTCTTTTTTCTTCTCTTCTTCTCTTTTGTTTTCCTTTTTCCTTTTTCCTTTTTCCTTTTTCCTTTTTCCTTTTTCCTTTTTCCTTTTTCCTTTTTCCTTTTTCCTTTTTTCCTTTTTTCCTTTTTTCCTTTTTTCCTTTTTCCTTTTTTTCTTTTTTGCTATAATTCCCAGGCCTAAAATGAGTAGAAGAAACAACACTTAGTTGTCCTAAAATGAAGCCAGGCCATCCACATAAACTGACTGTTTCTTTGTCTACCAGAGACAACATGTTTGCTAAGTCTGTAGTGAAACATAATGATAGAACGTATTTTCCTTCTCCCTCTGGGGCTCATTAATATCCACAATTAGTTAAAATAGAAGACTTTAGCATGGCCACATTCAGAGAGGTTTCTAATTTCTCAGTGGTTTGAGAATCCTCCACCCTGTTTCCCCAAAACCTTAGTTATGCCAAATTAACATCTCATAAAACAAGGCCTATCTACTTTAGTTTTAATAGTATTGCATCTTTGTTGTGTTTAAGCATATTTTCCTTTGATGTGGTTATTTTGAAATCTTTTGATTGTCGAAGCCCTGTGGCATTCAAGTAACCAAGGCAATCACAGCTCTCTTGCACCATTTTTGGATGTCACCATGTGTATCATTTGACTGTTTCATTTGGGTAATCTAGGGACAGTGATGATGCGACTGAAAGTCCTAGTAGATGTGGCCGAATAAATTAACTGAGAGTCCTTCTCAGAAGGAACCACTGTGTCAACAAAAAATGCTGCATCTTATTTCAAAACCAGCTGATACAGGTTTGCACAGCCTTCTGCAGGTTGTCAGAAGTTTGTTCTGTGGGAATATGAACTCCTTCCTTCATCTGAGCTGCCTGGAGGCCCTCTTCGTAGGACCTCAGACAGGCTCTCACATGGAGAGAGGACCTTGCTAGTAGCCATCCACAGAAAATGGTGGTACTGACAGAGCTTTGGGCACTCGGGGCAGCATCTGGCTGGCTGGTATAGTGGTACCTCAAATTTAGGCATACTCTTTCCTATTGAATGCACAGACTTACACTTGTCACTCCTAAAATAAGACTAATTAAGCCACAAGGCAGAAAGCTGCATAAGGTAATCCAGAGAAGAAAATGACAAGTCTTTGACTGAAAAAAAAAACCTCAGACACTAACTTCTAGTTTGCTGGAAAATGCCTTACTCCACTAAGGACTGATTCATCTGCTGAATCAGCAGGGCAGGTGAGCCAGGTATTACAA
This sequence comes from Mycteria americana, assembly GCF_035582795.1. Classification (NCBI taxonomy): domain Eukaryota; kingdom Metazoa; phylum Chordata; class Aves; order Ciconiiformes; family Ciconiidae; genus Mycteria; species Mycteria americana. Next base: position 22,960,164 of record NC_134396.1, on the reverse strand, counting down.
AACAGAAAACCAGCAACTTTGTGTAGTCTTCTGCTTACTATTTCATGTGGCAGTTGCCAGAGGTCTGTCCTCCAGACTGCACCCTTCTACCATGTACCTTGTACATGGTACCTCTACCATGGTACCATGTACCTCTAGCATTAGTCAGAGCTCTCTAAATTGAGCTAGGTCATGAACCAATCAAGAATCTTACCCTGCTCCCCCAAACTGTCACATTGGTGTGTTGAGTCAGTGCACGGAGGAATCAAAAAGGTACCAAAGCTGTCATCAGCGGGATGGCGGGACTGGACAGCGGAGGGATGAGGGGCAAAGTGCATTGAGAAAGAAGAGAGTGAAGCAGCCGGTAGGTAAGCTGAGCTGCCCGAGATGTGATGGCCTCAGTGTTCAGAGCACCCAGATGGGACCTGGTGGTACTGGTTACAATCTCGTCTTCTCCTGAGGGGACAGAGGTTGGTCTCCTCCATATCAGGCACGTTTTGTCCCATGGCCATTAGCCTGTAGGGTACTCTAAGTAAGAGTTTTGCCTTCATGTGGCTGCAGTGTGTGGGGATTAACAGCGGAGTCCTTCCGGACTAAAGCCTTCAACCAAAGATTGCTTGGGCCAGAAGAGAGTCAGTGTTTGGGAAGATTTTGCTGCGTGGTCAGGGTACTTTCATAGCTCTTTATTGAATCAGGGCCTGTGGCCCACACCTTTCCAGCCAGCCTAGTGCTGCAAACACTAAGCTGTACAGTCTTTCTTTTACTGTCACCTGGTGAGTCATTATTCACTCGGTGCAAATCGGAACGGCTTCCGCTAGCGGGGCGGGAGAGACCCACCCCAAGCTGTATTTGAACGGTTAGAGCAGTACTATACAACTTGTGCATTAAAATCTTGTTGGACAGAGAAGAAAGCACTTGCCAAGGACATTCAATTCTGAGTCCTGATTAAAAGAGACAACAGACCTTTTTCTCCTGCTCATGTTTTGTGTGGGAAGCCTATTCCCTTATGTGTCTTGAAGCACATCTACTTGAATAGGTCCTGCATGTAAGGCAAGTGGGGTGGAAAACGAGGCTGGTGACCTGTGTCAAGTCTGAGGCTATGAGGAAGTCCAGCCTCAGCAGAGTAAGTGCTCAGGCTCTGGATTTCTCTAGGTGGTAAGAAGCTGCTGAGCTTGCCATGCAAGGCTGAGCATCTGCATCCCATCTGCGTGGTACATGCAAGTACTGACTCCTTCAGGCAAGAAAACTGATTTAGGGTGTCCCATATCTTGGAAAGTTGGGTAATCACCAACATTTAAGTCCTTTTAATGGGTCTAACCCAAGCTCCATGTTGAAAATAAAGCACAGTTGTGTTTTTGCATGGTTGTAGCCTGCCACCTCACTGACCTGCAGTGGAGGTCTAAGAGAGAGGCTTCCTGTGGTTTCAGGAAGCTCCTCGTCCTGTTGTTGCTGTGCAGACAGGCCATGCAAATTCATACTATCCCTAGAGCCAAAGTAAAGCAGCTATTCTTCTCAGTGAGTGCCAGGATTGTGCCTGCTGCATTGTGTGCAGTCCAGAGCAGCAAACATCTATCACATTCAACTCCCAGGGCTCAGCTGTGCCTTAAAGACATGTTTTAGCTTTTAACAGAGCTGATCAGCACACAATGTGCTGACTGTCATTCCTAAAGAACAAAATGACAGATGGGCTTATGATGCGTTTGTCTGGAGGTAGAGAATGAGAAGAGCAACTTGGTTACTAATTACCTTCTCACCATTGAAAGGAGAAACGTCCCTACGCTTGACACAATTTGCGTGGACATAGCAAAATTAATGAACTTTTTCACCCTCAGCTGTCCCAAGGGTGAGCTTCACACTATTGTCTCCAGTGTGGCTGTGAGATTTGAATGCAGCCATTTGCATTCAGCAGGGCAGCACAGACACAACGTGAGAGTTCAAGGATTTTAAAATGCATCTCTGCCGTCAGGCTGTTTTGCAGCAAGTGTGCTGCTGAGTAACAGTTGTGGGTCATATCGGTGACTGTTACCAATGCACCTTTTTGTTACCCTGTTTGGTTTTTTTACACTGTTTGTATCTGAGTATCAATAAAATAACTATTCTTTCAGATCTGTTATGCAGGTTTCTATTTCTAAACTGGTATGACTGCTCTTACATAAAAAGAATACTCCTGATGTGCTGCAAACTAATACATGAAACTCTGATTCCATTTAATTGTTGTTGTTGTTGTTGTTATTTGTTGCATAGGCTTTGTGGTGAGTTTCTGACGCATGAGAAATTGCATGCAGCTGTGCAAGAAGGCTCAGTAATCTTAGGAAGTAAGGTACTACTGGGGGTGAGCTAAGGTGTCAGAATTGTGTCCTTAATGGCTGTATGTACCAGACAAAGTATCTTGACTTTAAGTTATATTTAAAATTGGTTACAGATAAGTGCTGATAAGATCCTTGGTATGAAAAGTCTTTATGAGATATTATCCATTACATGTTTCTTTTGATTATTTTTTTTTAAATGCTGCTTTAACACTTGTGTCCTGTGACAGACCTATTGTTATTCTAACAATTCAATAAGTAGATACATTAAACGCTGTAAAATAAATTTAGTTTATCACGTAATCCTATACCTAAAGAAGGTTTTGGTTTGGAAATATTGTCAAAATTGATCAATGACATTTATCAGCTCAGACTCCAGACTTCTTCACTAGTTCTTGGCATAATGAAAGATGATTATGGAAGTGGTGGTGGTGGGAAATACTAAAAGCAGTGTGTTGCTTGCCTAGGTATGAAAATGGGAATAATTTGCAGGGCTGCATTTGAAAAATAAAATTGGAACGGTGAAGCATAGCTATCTGACAGTGGAAACAGAAGCTGAAAGCTTAAGGAGTATAGGTGCTGCTAATATTCAGGTAAATGCTCTAGGCTGTTTTCCTGGCTTTGAAAGCTGGTGCAAAACCAATTTCAGCAATGCAGTCAGTATATGGGGTATTCTATTTGTTTAATTTTTGAGACTGCCTTGACAGCAGTGAGGTGGCTGACCCTTAATGGCAGCAATTTGTTTTCCTTTGGTTTGATTATGTGGGTCTTTATTGTGGGTTTAATCAGTAGCAGGGGGTTACATCTTCATGTGGGTCTAATTCAGAGTTTCTGGGTGGTTAATCTGAAGAATGTCGTTCCAGATAGTTGATGAGCACTTAAGTGCCACTCACAGCCTAGCAAAGCCCCCCAAAAGATCTGTTGTTGTAATCTGAGCCTTTTTTCTTTTGAAAACAACCCCCTTCAAAACAGATTTCACCATCGACTTTTGTTAGTTTTGGCCTTTTCAGTTTATCTTCTGTTAGCTTGGCTGATCTGTCTGTCTTCTTTCTCCTTCAGCTTCTCTGTTGCCTCCCAATATCCAAAGCACAAACTATATCAGTGCTGTGACAAAGGGTGGGTTGCACCTTCTCCGCAGCATTCAGATATTTTCTTCATGGCTCTCCGTGTGAAGTCCACCTTCCCCCTTTCTTTCTTGAGAGCCGTGTACTCATAGGCCTTCAGCTTGCTGTAATAGTCCGAGAATTTGTTGTAGAGAATGGAGATGGGCATGCCATTCAGGATTATTCCAAACGCAATGCAGAGGAAAGCAAACAGGCGGCCAAGGTGAGTTTCTGGACACATGTCTCCGTATCCCACTGTAGAGATGCTGACCTACAGGCAAACCAACATTCAGCTTATTAGCTGAGAAGAAGAATACAAACAGACACGTTCAGGGATCAGGGACAATTTTAAAGTTGGCGTTTTTGCACTTTGCGTCATAAATCTGAAACACTCTCTGCTGCCTTATTTTCTGTACCATCCATCTTATGCAAAAATCCCTAATTAAAAAAAATCCCTGTCATGCAGAAAAGAAAGACAACAGTGCAGTTTGACAGCATTCAGGAGGGTTTTTAAAACCTTTGTCCTGCAGAGGGAATTTCCAAACAATTTCCACACCAGGGTGTCCAGAAGGTGGGTTTGCTCGGCTGCAGTGAGCGGATAGAGGTGGCACCCTGACCGCACAAATCCAGTGATAACTGCAGCCCTGCTCCCTCATCATCTCACTTGGAACAGATGCCCTGTGTCTAAACCCAGTGTACTTATAAAACCTGGCATTTTGGGACTTATGCTGGGGGTTGTATTTTTATTACCTTTGTCATATATATTTTAGGAACTAATGAAAAACACATGAAAAGCTTCAGCTAATTGTGAAATGTATTTTTATAATGTTTGCACTATAAGAAGAAGTGACCCAGGGCTTTGAAGCTGCTAAATAAAATCCCCTTTAATGGTTACATACCTACAAGGAGCTGTGGAAAAACAAAGATCTTTCTCTGTTGCCTGGAAGTTTTTGCTCACAGTGTATGCTCACAACATATATATTTATAGTGCTAAATTGTTTGGTCTTCCTGCACAGCTGTATGGCAGCTGTTGTTACAAAAGTAAGGTGTATGTGTGCCTCCAGCAGGGAATATTCCTGTTTGTTTTAGCTGACAGGTACACAGGTGGGAAACTTTTGCTGAATTCCCCTTTGAAGAAGAGTTTGGGGGTTGTTCAAAATGTTTTTTGTGGGAGTGATGATATTTAGTATATCTGCATTACATGAATCTGTACATTTTGCCATCACATTGTCTACCCCTACTTTCACAGACTTTTTTGTTTTCAGCCATCAGCATTTTCTCTTTTTAGCCTATGGATGTATGAAGGAACTGTGTTTTATATGGACCCAGTACTATACCAAGTACTGCAATACTTTCTTTGTAAAATTTAGTTTCAAAAATTCATGGATGTTTGCTTATGGGGTTGCTACATATGAATGAGGTACTCCCCAACAGTCAGCATAAAATAACTCCTAATTTATATACTTTCACTGCACACATCTTGATTGTTTATAATTTTTATATTTAGTAAATGTAACTTACTTTTCTCTGGCAGGTAAAACTTGCAGTTTCTTGCAGGTAAAAATTCTGCCATCGGCAGTTCCTAGTCTGTGCAAGGGATCTTTTTCAACCAATGAATTTTATTTCATTTTTTTCACAGTATCTCAACACACTGTGTGTATCTGTGAAACGGTAGTCTAAAACTTTGGCAGACATAAACCACAGGCAGTAGGACTTTCACTGTAATGCCCTTGTGGCTTTAGCACTGAAATAAGCCTTTGGAAGGCCACGGTGTGCAGCCTGCCATCCTCTAACATGCTAAATAAAATGTTATTTGAAATGAGGAAAGCATTAGGGTACATGAGACAGCACTGGGTAAGCACATTTGTAGGATGCACCTGGTGCTTCCTGTGGAATAAAAAGGATTAGTCACTTGGTTTAATGGAAATTAAGTCACTGGATTTGAATGATAATACAGGATAAATATCTCCAAAAATAAATACTGAGATGAAGGCAAGATGTTTATCTCTACCAGCCAGGACAAAACCATTATCCTATGATAAGGTTCTGTTCCACTGGCATAGTCTTCTACATCGCCTGTGACAGTTTGGGAGGGATGCTTCTCCTCCTGTGTGTGTGAGACCATGAACGCTGTTGGATTTTGATGAAATTTGAGTGATCCTGATACCTTAATTTTCACTCTTAAAGAAGAATAGGCTTTAAAAAGAGGTTTAGGCCTTGGAATCGCAATGTGCATGCTACAGCTCCTCTTTTGGAGACGGTTGCTCAGCTAAACAGGCCTTTTTCACGTAGTGATAGTCATATAGGTTTCTTAGGAGTATCTAAATGATTATGGTGTCACCAGGTTGCAGAAATGAGCCCTAAAGATTTTGCATATGTCCTGCATGTTCAGAAAACAAAATATAAGGCTAATATCCTTATTCTAATAATGTATGAAGCATGAATTTTTTCATAACGTGTATATCAATTAAAGATGACCTGTGAAGGCCACATTGCAGGGTCCTTTCCTTTATTCACTGGTTTTTCCCTCCTCCCCATGCCCCAGCTTAAAGGATATTCAACACATGTACATATGCATGTGCATATATAAATGTCAACGTGTGTCTGTAGTGCCAGTTTTTCTACCATGTGCTGAATCACTACAAACATATGTATGGGAAACCGCCACATCTCATCAGCTGTCGCTGATCCAGAAGTGCAGGCCATGGGCTCCCGGGGCTGCTGGCCAGGAGAAGCGACCTTGGGTGGGTTGGGTTGCTGTTCTGTGGGCCCCATACGCAGTTCGGTGCATCCAGTGCCTATGCTGATCAACCAGCATGAGAAGATCTTCTGACTCCTTTCCAGCCCATTTGCATGGGCTTCCTTCCCCAGGGAAGTGACTGGGACATAGCCAGCCCCATAGCCAGTCCCAGGGGTCAGAAGTGCTCCTGGGGCCCTGCCATAACCATGGATTATGGAGGCCAGCATCAACTGCTGCAAAACGAAATGTACATGATGACAGACTAGAACAAGCCTTAGAGTTATGGACAGCCAAGATATGGGCCCTTTGCCTCCTCTCAGCACTTGCAACGTCTAGCTACCTCTGATTTGATCCAGGCTGCTATAGATATGCACATCTTCTGCAGCACAACATAGCTGTTGTTTTCAAACTCTGAAATGCTGCAGGCAGAAGCACAGGCAGGGATCAGCTTCCCCCTCTCCCCAATGCCCTCGATAAAACCACCCCCCTCCCTGCCAAAACATTGCTGTAAAAATGATAATTGTAAAACTGCCATACGTGTGCATGAAGATTATTGTTAAGCATTTACCTACAGCCTGGAGCTCCCTCTCCATTGTCTGCTAGTCTTGATAAACCCAGAAGTGGTTTTTTTTGTCTTCACAGTTTACCTTGAAGGGTATAACTATCATTTTGATCTCACAATAGTTTGAAAAGTATTGGTTAGCCTTCTATAAGTGAATGTATGTCCCTCCTTGGATGTTAATGCAATCCAGGTCTGGAGCTGAACTGCTTCCCAAACCCTCTAGAGGTGAATTCTGAGTTTGGGATGCTGGAACAGTTCTGCCAGGACATTGCCAGAGCCAGGAGGCATTTCAGCAAGGTGGAGAACTTTAAACTCTCACAGCTCTGTGTTCCTGGCTAAAATCTTCGTGCACCTGAAAGATGTGAACCCAACCACCCAGAAAATGCTGCCTCAAAAACACCCCTCCACATAACACAGCACAGTACAGGTCAGTGATAGTTCAGACCTCTCAAGGAGACATGCCCAAATGCTTTAGAGCACTAACGCAGTGGCAGTCTCTAGAAACAAGGTCATTCTGTCTTCATTTCTGAGGCTTGTCAGCTGAAACTCAGAGAGTTACCCTCACTCCACGTGGTTGGGATGGGACTAAAATCACACTCTTCCAGGCAGAGGTTGCAAAAAAAGATTCAAGGTGACATTAACCAGCTCTCAGTACTGACTGATATGGGATTCAAACCAGTGACCTACATGTAGAAGGCAGTTTATCCCATTATCAACCCCTTGAGCCATTCTGCTTCTTTATGTATTTATTCCTCTGCAAGTCTGGCACAGTATAAGTAACCGCCAATGTTTTGTGTGTGTGTAGACATGCGTCTTAGATGTGCCACCTAAGGAACAGAACACAACCTCTTGCGTAAAACAACTGCTGGTCCTAATGCATTTTTAATGGCCAGAGCTCTGGGACAGCTTTGGCTTTGCAAGTTTGAGTGACCAGACTATAGTTAATAAACTATGTCTTAACATCTTGCAGTTGTATGATGGGTCACAGTAGATCTGCAAAAAGAACAAGAATGAAAATCCTGTATCCACCTGCAACCAGTTAGCCTGATGGAAGCTTTTTTTTGCCCCCCTTTTTTTTTTTTTTTTTTTTTTGGTAACACTGAAATTGGGATTAAATGGGGAAATGCTTTTCTTTCCTGTCTCTTTGCCCACTTCTTCTTTAAAAGTGCAAGTACTGTCCGCATTTGGTCAGACAGGAATTTCAACACTGTCTGCCTGATTAAGCCTTGATTTAAGCTTACAACAGAGGTGAATGAGTGCATGTGTGTGTGTGCATGAGTGAGTGCATATGTCCTGTAAGCTCAGAATTCAGAGCAGATGTTCACTGATCTGAGCCTGCTGTTTTCAAGACTGTCAGTGACTTTAGCAAGGAAGGGGAGGGAAGGGAGAGAGGATCTCTGGCTACCCAGCAAGGTGAGATGTGTTTACTTACGGCAGCCCACCACCAAGCATGGGGGATGCTGGTGAAGTTGGTACTGGAGACATCGTGCTCCACTGTGTAGACCATGGCAGAGAAGGCGAAGATGCCCATGGCAATGAAGAGCAAAAGGCAGCCCACCTGCTGGTAGCACTGGCGCAAGGTAAAGCCAAAGGCACGCAGCCCTGTGGAGTGGCGGGCCAGCTTGAGGATGCGGAAGATGCGCATGAGGCGCATGATGCGAAGTACTTGTCCCACCTTGCCCACCCGTCCCACCTTCTCGATATCGTGCTCGTGCTGAGAGCCCCGACCTCGGGGCTGGTCGTCATCAGCAAAGCATTCGAGGAGCAGCTGCAGGTAGAGGGGCAGGATGGCAATGAGGTCTACTGCATTGAGGGCGCTGCTGGCAAAGCGGCGCAGGTCTGGGGTAGACACCAAACGCAGCAGGTACTCCAGTGTGAAGAATGCGATGCACAGGGTCTCAATGTGCTCCAAGACAGGCCGACTCTCCCCGCTTTTCCGGTCTACCTGCTGCATCTCCTCCACTGTGTTGAGCGCCAGGGCCACCACAGAGATGAGCACGAAGAAGCTGGAGGCCACTGCCATCACCTTGGCCGTGACAGAGGAGAAGGGCTTCTCCATGAGGTTCCAGAGGCGCCAGCGCTGGGGACCATAATAGCGCATGTGGTGGAAGAGCTGCTCGTTCTCCTGAGCCTCTGCCTGGGAGCGCAGCTCGCGCTGGACCTTCAGCTGCTCGCTCAGCTCGTCACGGCGCTCCTCGAAGCAGATGCGGCAACAGCGAGGTGTGTATTTGAGCCGCACGCCCCAGTAGCTCAGCTCCTCCAGGAAGCTACGGGGGCACAGCTCGTCCCGCACGCGCAGCACCCCCGAGGCATAGAAGTTGTACACCAGCTGGAAGACGGCCGGGTCCCGGTCAAAGAAATACTCATCTACCTGGGCAGCATAGTCATCACACAGGCCCAGCTGACAGCGACGGTCAGTGGAGGTAGCCAGGCGGCCCAGGCGGGTCTTGGGATAGATGGCCACTGCCTGGTAGGTGAGGTGGTAGCTTTGGCCACCGACATTGATGTTCAGCACGGACGAAGTCGAAGCCGTGGCTGGGGCTCCAGAGGAAAGGGCAGGGGAACAAGGAATGGATGACGAGGGCTTGTTTTCTCCCTCAAATGTGTCTCCGCTTGGCCATTTTCCTTGTTCTTTCTCTTCTTCTTCCTCATCTTCATCGTCCACATAATAGTTGTAATTCCCCTCAGGTCCCAGGAGCAGTAGGGGCTGGGAGTTCAATGGAGCGGTAGCAGAAAAGCCACTCTGCTTGTCTACGTGCATGCCTTCATTATCCTTCCCCTTGTCGGGCTGCGGGAGGACATTTGGTGCTTCCCTCTCTCTGCCTTTATGTTTTAGGAAAGGAAACTGTCGCTGCATGTTAAACTGCAACATACTATTTTTCCTTACTCTTCTCTCTTCTTTGCATTCACCTGATCAAGGAATTAACACCAGTCCTTCCCAACACTACAAAGGCTGGCAATCCTGTTTCCTTCTCTCTTTATCTCGGTAGTATCATGCACAGCAGCGGTTCTGCATTTTTCTCCCTGCCAGCCACCTCTCCAGTTGTTGTGAAAGCTCCGTGTGGAATATAGACACATGAAGACTGCTGTTGACCGTTTTAATCTTGCTGACAGGGAAGATCTGAGTGCTTAGAGAAGGGATTTAAGGGCTATTATCCTGTTCCAGCCTCATCTCCCTCAGGCTGTGACGTGAATGATTATGGATCCATAGATCTATGAAAAATCAGTAGGGGAAAAAAAGCCCTAAAGTTTTATTGCTAATAAAAAACATACATTTACCTAATTCAAGTATATATGGATTTAAAATAATCTCAAAATGAAAATGTGTGAGGGGCAGAGGGGGGAGAGAGAGGGGGAGAGAGAGCGAGAACATTACATATTTCTTTCATCTACATGAGTGTAGCATGTCTTGGTTTTCCTTAATGAAAACAATGAATAATTGATATGCAGATAATGGGTAGGAATTCACTACAGTAGCTCTTAAAATGTTTTCCAAAGGTGAGCAAATAAAAGTCATCCCTTTTTATTCCCGCTTAGAATACCTCCATCTGGTTAAGGGCCAAGGAAAGTCACAACTATGCCTGAAGCTTTGTCTGTGCTCTGGGAGCGCAGGTCTCATGCTCCTCTGGACACAGTGGTAGTGAAGGGCAGGGGTGTGAAGGGGTTTCCAGCACGCCACTTCACTTCAGACTCTTCATGAGCTGCTGAGAAACAGAATAAAGCCACTCTTGTTCCTCTTGCAGGGCACGTTTAATCGCATGAAGCCGTGCTAGGTACCTAGCAAGACAGGAGAGATGCTTTCTCTTTGTTTTGATGGAGGTTTCATCCTCAGCTCTGGTTGAGCTGGCACAAGCATCTCCAGTAACAACGAGCATCCTGAAAGCCAGGTTACTTCCCCTTGTGACTGGGAGCACTTCAGCTGGGCTAGAGCTCCTGTAACGCAGAGGATAGGCACAATAAAGGGATGGCTCCTTCAGCGTGCTCTTAGCCCCTGAGTTACAGCTTCTTAACACCAGCTCGTTATGGCACCTGTATCCAGGCTGGTGCAGGAAGGGACAAAGCACTAGAAAATGGCTACCTTTGGTAGCACCCTCGCTGGTCTGTAAGGCTTTCCATCTGCAATCCTGTAACCTGCCTTCCGCTCGCAGCTCCCTACCCTTTCACACAAGCTGCTGGGACAGTGTATCCCAGAGCCTCTGCAGCGGTATTTTTCCTTTGTTGTCCTCAAGCTGCTGTTCTTGTGTCATTAATCTCATGGTCTTGCACTGCAAACCCCAATACTGTTGTTTTGGTGGTGTCCCATGTGAAGCAATTTCTGTTGCCGTGAGAATCACCCCTTCTTTTTCCCCTTTTCCCTACCACCTATTGTAGCATTTATATTTACTAGCTCTTGACAGAGGAAGACATCATAGCTGAGCATTTTGCAATACTTCTGTTCTCAGGCTGCATCCTAATGAGCGCATCACACTGAATAGTTCAAGGTTTCTTCAGGTCACACTCTCTAAGGCCTGGATTACTGGCAATTCATATTTAGCTGCACTTGAAAGTGTTTTGCTTCACGAGTTTGTCTCCTTTGCCCATTCTCTTTCTTGATGCAAAAAAGGCAAGGCCCCTATTAATAGGGATTGTCAGTGCCTTACTACAGATACCAATCTGCTTTGCAGTTTGCTTTGAATGTTAAAGCATGCCATGGTGAGCCCTTTGTTAGCAACCTTAATGCAAATTAATGTCCAATTTCAAGGCTGTTTCTTTCTCCTAAGCAAACTAATTCAGACATAAGAAAAAAAGTAGTCTGCAATGCCATCATTTTACTACCGAAAATTCTTGGATGTTTCTTAATCAGGATTCCGGATTCAGGCAACCATATTCCTCTTGCCAGGCTCCACTATAGCATTTCATTTTGCTTTTTGTGCAGCTGCCTGGTCTCAGTTCTGAGAAGTATCCAGTAAGGCTTATTGCTCACTACTCAAGAGATCGTTTCTCATACCATACTGCAGTAGCAGGAGCTTCTACAGGGTGAACTTCATGACTGTCAGATGCCAACACCTCATGCACCTGGACTGGGATCTCGGACATCACCACTAAGCAAAGCAAGAAAGATTGCTAGCTTTGCTTCTGCCCAGGCTAATCATTTTGACCTAGATATTCTTGGGAACGTAGCTCTCAGGCACCTCGTACACTCTGCTCAAACTTGCCTCTAACTGACAAAATAGGTAAAATAAAATGGTTTATTTATGTTCTTTACTTTGGAGTGAGACTTGGTTCTGAGCTGCTAGACTCTCAGCCTAGATAGATAAGAAACTGAAATGACCAGAAAAGCCTTCCGCCCCCATTTTTTTTCCTTAGCTACCTTATTCAGTGTGCTGCTTATCTTCATAACTGTCATTAATAAGAACTGCATAACATCTTCTTGTATGGGGAAAAGCAGACTTCGGGCTGCTGAAGGAGCTGGTTAGTAAGGTCCCCTGGGAATCTGCTTTTGAAAGTATTGGAGTCCATGAATGCTAGTCACTTTTTAAGAGCCATCTCTTAAGAGTACAGGAGCAGACAATTCCAAAGTGTCTCAAGTCAAGCAAGGGGGGCAGAAGGCCAGCTTGGCTGAGCAGGGATCTTCTTCTAGAACTTAGGCAGAAAAGGAAAGTGTACACAGATTGGAAACAAGGACAGGCAACACAGGAGGACGACAGAGATGCTGTTCACCACTGTAGGGAGAAAATTCATGTGGCTAAAACTTGATTAGAGTTCAAGCTGGCCAGCACTGTGAAAGACAACCAAAAGGGCTTTTTAAAATATGTTAACAGCAAAAGGAGGATCAGAGATAACGTTGGTCTGTCACTTGATGAGGTCGGTCACCTCACAAATAGGGACGTAGGCAAAGCAGAGAAGTTTAATGCCTTCGTCGCCTCTGTCTTCAACACTGATGATGGGCCCTGGGACCCCCCAGGCCCTGTGTTGGAAGACTGTGACTGGGGAAATGATAAAATCCCAGCTGACCCTGAACTTGTTCAAGACTTGCTGCTCCAGCTGGATGCACATAAGGCTATGGGGCCCAATGGGGTTCATCCCAGGGTTCTGAAAGAGCTGGCCAATGTTATTGTGGGACCTCTCCATTATTTTTCAATGGTCTTGGGAATCTGGAGAGGTCCCAGTCTGGAAGCTGGCAAATGTTGTCTCAATTTTCAAGATGGGTAAGAAGGAAGACCCTCATAATTACAGGCCTGTCAGTCTCACATCAGTGCCTGGTAGAATTATGGAGAGGGTTATTTTGGGAGTTACTGAAAAACACTTGAGAGACAATGCGGTCATTGGCCATAGCCAGCACAGGTTCACGAGGGGAAAGTCCTGCTTAATCAGCTTAATTTCCTTTTATGACAAGATCACCCATCTAGTTGACCAAGGGAAGCCAGTAGATGTGGGGTTTTTTTTTATTTTAGCAAAGCTTTTGATACTGTTTTTCACAGTATCCTGCTGGACAAAATGTCCAGCACACAGCTACACAAGTCCATAATACATTGGGTGAGCAATTGGCTGATGGGTCAGGCTCAAAGAGTTTTAGTAAGTGGGGTTGCATCAGGCTGGCAGCCAGTCACCAGTGGGGTTCCCTAGGGCTTGATTTTAGGGCCAGTGCTCTTTAATGTTTTTAAAAATTATCTGGATGCAGGAATCAAATGTACATTAAGTATGTTTGCTGATGATACTAACCTAGGAGGAGCTGCGGACTCCCTTGAGGGTAGAAAGGACTTACAGAGAAATCTGGATAGACTAGAGAGTTGGGCAGTCACCAACCATATGAAATTTAACACGAGCAAGTGCAGGATTCTCTACCTGGAACAGGGTAATCCTGGTTATATGTACAAACTGGAGGATGAGAAGCTGGAGAGCGGCCCTGTGGAAAGAGATCTGGGGGTTTGGGTTGATGGCAAGTTGAATATGAGTCAACAGTGTGCCCTGGCACCCAAAAGGGCCAGTCGTGTCCTGGGGTACATCAGGCACAGCATAGCGGCCAGTCAAGGGAGGTGACTGTCCCACGCTACACTGCACTGGTGCAGCCCCACCTTGAGTATTGTGTGCAGGTTTGGGCGCCTCAACATAAGAAGGACATAAAACTATCAGAGTGTGTCCAGAGGAGGGCGACCAAGATGGTGAAAGGCCTCAAGGGCAAGACTTACAAGGAGTAGCTGAGGTCACTTGGTTTGCTCAGCTTGGAGAAGAGAAGGCTGAGGGGTGACCTCATCACAGCCTACAACTTCCTCATGGGGGGCAGCTGAGCTCCCCTCTCTGGTGACCAGCGACAGGAATGAGGAAATGGAATGAGGCTGCATCAGGGGAAGTTCAGGTTGGGCATGAGGAAAAGGTTCTTCACTGAGAGGGTGGTCGGTCACTGGAACTTCCCCAGGGAAGCGGTCACGGCACCAAGCCTGTCAGAGTTCAAGGAGTGTCTGCACAACGCTCTTAGTCATACGGTTTAGTTTTAGGTAGTCCTGTGAGGAGTGGGGAGTTGGACTTGATGATCCTTATGGGTCCCTTCCAACTTGAGATATTCTGTGATTCTGATTCTATGGGCAGAAGAAGAAACGTGAAAACCCGGCAGCCAGCAGCAGTGCAGAATGTTGTCCAATCAACCAGACAGTGCTCTGGATACCAGCTTCCTGAAAACAGTATTTTCACAAGAGAAAACTATAATTAAGATGGAAGACGGTCATGACAAGAGGAGTCTTTGCAAGTCTTCATCTTAAGGAGCACTGACTTTTCCCAGGATAGGGGACTGTATAACTGCAATGCTTTTTCACTGAGAAAATCAGCTTCAGAGTTGAGTGTGCTTGCTTTGCTTTGGTTAAAAAAAAATGAGACCTTTTTAATTAAAATTACCTTAAAGAATTTATATGGCTCTGTAAGGTCTCAGTGGATTAGTTCCTACCTCACTAGAGTAACTGTTCATAGATCAGTAGTTTTTTAAGGTAAGGAAAGGCCTGTAAGATCATCTATTCTGACCTACTTGAACAATGACCCTAGAACTTCACTCAGTAATTCTGCCATGGTGCTAAAAACTGTGGCTCAAACTACTTCAACATCTTGGAGACTTGAACTAACGTGCCGTAGGGAATTGCATTGAAGAATTACATGGGGTTTTTTTTCAAAGGGTCCAGTCAGGCTCTTTCATTAACCTCCAGCGACCTCTCAACCTATGTTGACAATGTGGAAAATGCTGCTAATGGTGATTATTAATAATGTAATTATTATTAATGTCCTGTTTATCATATTATGGCGCTCAGAAAGCATAGCAGGGCTGAAGGTGGACTATCTGCAGTGTCTGCTAAAACTGTGAGGGGTGACACAGAGCTAGAGCTTTGAGCTAGAGCTTTGCCAAAATATTGGATCTGCTCAGAGCTGAAGTACCCTTCATTCTACCCTTCGTCTCCACCCATCTCAGTTAGTTAGACTCACATGCAAGCAGCACTGAGCAAGAGGATCCTTCCTGCTCTGTGATTTCAGGCATCTTTGCACCGTACCACCCTGGCAGACTTTCCCAGCCCTCAGAGTGCTATGCTGCTGCTGAGCAAATGCTTCCCTGCTTGCTGCTTTCTCTGTTTCTGTTTTTTTCCACTTGCCAACCCTGCTGCTGCCGCCACCCAGAGGGTGCTTAGGAAGGCAGACTGAGTGGGAAGAGAGGATGATTGAGGGGTGGACTAATCAGCGTCACCCAGCCGCTCACTCTTGCTGCTCACATGTTACAGTGCAGCTCATGTGCCTGTGCAGTCCCCGGCCTCCACGCATCAGTGTTGCCTGCACCTACAAGGAAAGAGAACGCAGAGAGAGAGCCAGCTCCCGACGTAGGCAAGGGGCAGAGGGACAGACTGCAAAACCTGGCTGGGGTTAAGTTGGCAGCTTGGTACCTGAGCAGTTAGGCTGGGTCAACCAGGGCAACAGCAGTGACATATGTCCAAGGCATGTACCTGATGGCTGCAACAACTTACCTGCGCCCAGGGACCTAGGACAAGCTACGTGAGCTGCCATTGCTGACTGTGTATCAACATGTCCTTGTCAGTATCTCTTTCCACCTCTGCCACTCCATGCGATCTCTTCCCTCTCCCAGTGAACTTCTGCTGATTGTTGTAAATTGCAGCTTTTTAAACAGATAAACCCACAACATTTACTGTAGCTGGTGCCTATATGCTTTTGCAAGGAAATATCCCTGTCATGATGTCACCTAAAAGCATACTCGGGCAGAATTACCCACAAGGAACACAGCAGGAGCTAGTCAGCCAAAGTCCAGGGCAACTTACCCCAGCTCTTAAACCTGCATCATGTGAGGTGCATTGGCAGCTGTGTATGTACCAGCTCTTACTAGGCACATTCAAGGTATGATTCTGGCTACGAAGCTGAAAACTCTCTGAATTCTGCCCTAAACTGCACATTTGAAACTATCAGAAGACTATAAGGAGTATTGTTATGCAGATGGTGTTAAAGAATAGCAGAATAAAACAGTTCTTTTGATAAATATGAAAGGATTATAACTAGCAGGGGGTAGGAAGAACCCAAATCTCTGGGCAGCAACAATAAATGATATTGTAATGGATTGATGCCTGTTCTATTAAATTTTGAGCCCAGCTGTGTGTTGTTTGAGGGGTATGGTTTGGCTAAGATCTTGCAATGAACTGTGAGAGGGAAAGCCAGCAAATATTGATTCAATATTTTGAAGAAGCCATGCTGTAACAAGAGATGAAGTGAGACATAGGAGACATGTGGAGGATCAGACAGAGAAAGCAAGCTCCAGTTTTCCCTGTGTTTTGATTCTACGTGCGATCCAAGGAGTTTAGCCCATGCAGTCCCTGAGAGGTAAAAGGAGACGAAGATCCAAGATCCTGGATTGTTTTGTCTTAATTTGGATCTGCTTCAGGCAATTGCTACACAGCAGCCACTACATGAAAGAAGAAAGAGAAGGGTTTTTAGAAGAAGATATGCACGTGCAAGCTTCCTTTTCTCTGGAATCCCAGCAAGAGGCAAACCAGCCTTTGCATAGGCATGGGCAGCAGTAAGAGGGCAGCACTAGTAATCTACGCAGGCAATGGGCCACCTCACACACATATACAGACACCGACACAATGAGGAGAGAGATACCATAGTGAATCAAAGGCTGCCAGTGACAGGACATACGAGCATAAAGCGCTCTTACACTTAGGAAAAGAAAACAGGAATTGCCCCGCTGCATACCAGGTATCTCCCAACCCATGCAAGAGCTAGCTAGTCCCACAGTGGGCAGGACAGAGCTAATAGGGAAAACAGGGTAGCATAAACATTAGATAGGATGAAACCATATTGCAGAAAGGCTCCCCAAATAGTCTTGGGTGTACTTTTTATGAACTGAATGCACATGAGCCTGAGGGTGCAGACACAGTCAAAGTTACCAACGTAACTTTGAGATCAGTAAGCACCAGCTGAGCCATGGACGCTGTCTGTACACAAGCTCTGAAGCCACAGCAAATGCAAAATAATGCAAATTTCACTTAGCCCTGTTGCATTGTAAGCTTAAATAAATTCAATGCCTTGTGTTTGCTACGTGCTATGGGTATGGACAAAGAGAACACAGCTCTGCTTCAGTGGAATGACTTGCTAAACTGGGGAGATCTGCCCATGAGCCTGAGTCTTAACATGCTCAAGAGTGATACTTGTGATGTTCAGCAGGCTACATATGCAGAAACAGCTATGTGTCAGGTGGCTCATGTGAGTAGAAAAACTGTGGGGAAATAGGTATATCCAGCACGTACTTCAGCAAGTCAATGTATTACAGCAGCGAACACGCATATGAAAAGAGACACCCAAAAAAAGAACAGTACCATATTCCTCTAGCTTAATGAGTTCAAAACCCTTTTTTACAGGTGGGATGCTGAAGAACAAAGTGATTTAACCTGGAAACAAGCAGCAGAAAAATCAACCAGTATTTTCTGTATTGCATATTGCTGGGCTTTCCACTGAGCCTTGCTTACTGTATGCAGTGGCTCATTCGTAAACATTAGCAGCTCTTCAGACACAGGCAGCTGGTGCCAGCCCTGCAGTGAACACAAACAAACATTAAAAAGCACACAACAGCAGCAGCAAGAACAAAATTTTACTTAATGAGTGGGCATTAATAGCAGCTGTACATAGAGAAGCTGGAAATATGCTGGAAGCAGAGACCAAACCATGACAGTAAGACACCTCTAAGGGTGTGGGTGGGGTGGCCTGTGCAATTGACAGGCTTTATGTTTTCTGAGCATTACACCTTTATGGGAATACACACTTTTCTTGCTGACAGAGTTCAGCTGCCAGTTTTGCTTTCAGAATTTGTTTTGTACTGCCAAAAGGGAGAAAGTATGGACATGCTTATACAAAGTGTTTGCACTTCCTCTCTCTCCCAGGAATTTACTCTTGTGGGTTTTTTCTTGTTTTGCTCTTTCCTTATGTATGAGAAAGGCACTTTTGACTGGCAGCATACAGTGCTCTTTTTTTTTTGTGGAAGGACCCTGCACAAACAATAGTGCCACTACACCTAGCGAAAGCCATCTAAACCTCAATAGTGATAAAGTCACAAAGTAGAAGCCATAAATGAAAGTCTGTCCTGAGGGATAGCAGTCCCTCAGTCCGCACAGCCATTCCTGGCCTGCTGAGCAGCATGGCATGCTTTCCTTTTTCAGACATCAGGATCCTACAATGGGCTGGACACCCACCTGTCCCACAAAACACAAAGAGCCTCCTGAGTCTGTAAGCTGTGTCATCCTGGTACCATTCCAGTCAACACTTCCTCTGTTTTGCCTGTTTGCATCCCATCCCTAGCAAAAACCAGCCATCCAGGTCACAAATCTCAACCTGGCGTAGTTTATGATGATCCATATGTCAGGATCTTGAAAAAAAGGCAAAATAAAGAGGTACATTCAACCTTGGATTTCTTTTGGTGGCATAATGGTCAGTTGTGTTGGACTCAGTTACAGGGTGATCTGATAGATGCATGCGTCATGGCCTGTGGATAGCCATTCCTCCTGATTTATGCATTCTGTCACACACTGTGCTGAGAACTGCTGATTCGTTATGTAGACTTTATTGAAACCAGCTAGCAACAGGAAAAAAGACAACTCATTCATGCACATTGCATGCAATAGGACCACACAGCCTTGGAAAGGGCTTAATGCAAGGCATGTATCCAGGAATATTTTTCAAGACCGCTGACAGTCTTTTCCAAGTTCTGTCCCTTGACAAACATGTCCACTGTAGTAACTTTTTTCCATAGTTCCTTCTTCTTGTTTCCTTGGGTGGGACTGCCCCTCCTGATCCTTTCCTATCCCAGCACTCCAAGCAATAGTAAATTAGCACAGCTCACCTGTCTTCTGAACCTTTGCTTGCTGCTTTGCAGCTGAATTACCCTCACATGCAGGTCTCATGCTATGCTGCATTCTGAATCTGAAAGAACAGCCTGGCATCTGCCAGTTCTGTAGGGGATGAAGATGTACCTCCTCGACCTCAGTGCACTCACAGGCATATCCAGTTTTACACCAAAGCCCGAGCACTACCTTTGAGGAGGGGAGAAGGGGTGCCACACTCCATGAAGCGAATTTTCTGACCCCATACTTGTAAATCCATACTCCATAGTGGATTTTCTAAGGCTGTGCTGTTGTGAAATTTTATTTATTTGCTTCATGCATGTCACATCTCTCTCCCTGTCAGTTTTGGACTGCAGCTGTGTGGCCTCTGCTTTTCTGACATTTATTTCTAGAGCTGGTTCTTGCTTCCTTCTCTGCCCACATTGTATCTGCATTGTACTCCCTTGGTGCTGCCTGTTCACCCGCTCCACAGCAGCAGCTCTTTCTATAAAATCAGTGACACCAGCCCTCTTCAATTCTGAGTCAGCTGCATACCCCATGAAGGCTTGCCTGTCCCCAGCATGCTGGAGGGCTCATCTCTTCGTTTCATTGTGAGACTTCAGTATGCTCTGTCACTGTGAAGTTCACGGTGCTCTGCTTTTAGCATACAAATTGAAATATTTAGCTGCAAAATTATTAGAATTTCCTTACACACAAGAAAGATTGGTTAAAAATGAACAAGCTACTCCTGGGACTTTTCAGAAGAAATTAGATAACTTTGTGCAGTAGAAGAAAAGATTTCACTCCTTTCTGAGATGCTTCATTCAGACCTAATTGTGACTTTAAATTCCAGGAGATATTTTCCAAACACAAACACAGATTTATAATAAAGCTTTCTGTCTACAAAGTTGCATACCAAAGAACACATCAGTTCAGGGGCAGAGAAAGTTTTTGCATCCTGGATTTTAGCCACATTTTGTGGTGTGTGTGTGTGTGTGTGTGTGTTTGTACACACACATATTTATGCATATGTGTGAAAATCTGTCAGCAAGATTGCTATCCTTATTCCAGCCTTGTGCCATTTGTAAATCACTTTAATACAGTGAGCTTGTCAGGCATTTCATGAATATAGAGTTGAATGGTTTTAACAGGTTATCTTTTATTCTCCCATTCCCACCACACACTGCACCGTACTGGCTTGATTTACAGCCTAAACTCTTCTAGAGGAGAAGAATTCGGTTTCCAGCTATGTACTCTTCTGCTCGATGAAATGCAATACCCAAAACTTCTTCTTCTTTGGTGTTGTCAGAAATTGTCATTGTTTGGAGAGTAAACAAGCCAGAGAAAAGATCTTTTGCTGATATTGCCTCTGAAGAAATAGCAAATATATCTTTGAAAATCTTCCTTTGATTTTGACTTCTGGCAAAAAAAAGGTTCTTCCCTTCTGCTCCCCTACCCTCAAAGGCTGGCAAGAGAAATAAACAGGTAAAGCTGTATGAGTGTGGAAGGTTTTTGAATGTGAAAGAGTACCAAGTGCCTGTTTAACCTAATCACTACCTTTGTCAAATACTATTTAGAAAATAATCCTGAAAATTGGTTCTTTTAGAAAATCTACTGTGCTCTGCTGTTTTAAAGCAGGCCACGAATCCCTATTTAGCAACTATGAATGCTAATTTTGCTATAACAACAGATTAATTGTATGATGCTTTATGTCAAACTGGAGTTGCTATGTGATCTAAGACCTCTGTACACAAGATGATAATTTTCAGATTTGCTTGGACGACAGTATTTAGCAAATATTCTGCAGAAACGTGATGTCACTGCTATTGCGGATAAACCTGGATTAGATCACTGAATCCACAGGTGGGGGAAAAACAAAATTTGGTGTAGCTACTTGAGGAGAATTTCTCCATCTTTTTTTCGTCAAAGACTGATGTTTGTCCCTGTTGTTCTTTGCACCTGTTTAGAGACAGAAATCTTGATGAGAACCATGCTGCAGTGGTTCCCCTCCACCTCCTCCATGGGCAGCATCCCCAAAGGACTGTTTTTACAGCTATGTGCAAAAGTCCATGTGGTGCCTCACTGTAACAAAACTGACTTCTGCTGAATGATAGTGTCTCAGCCTGCTCCTCTCTTACTTGTCTAGTCTTGGTTTCCTACATACCCCTATGCACTGTTCGTGTCAGGTGATATATTCGTATTGCAATGGCATTGCAGCAGTTTACTTCAGCCTACGAACGTGCCTAACACTTCTGAAGCACTAAAGTCTCTTTCTCATTCCCACAAGGCAGTGTAGTAGCTCAAACATGATGTTAACATCAAGGTTCAGGAAAATGTTCAGGGGAGAGAGAAGAGATCCTTGGGACTTTTTATTCTTCACTGTGATTTTTCTTCTGTTTTGTTTCTATTGAAAATAAGTCCGTACTGACATCAGGATGGCATAATATCTAAAAAATACAGCTGCTACATGTGAAACTAGAGTTCTTTCAGAGTTCTTCAGAGCTACCACGTTAGCCTGATGTATACTGCTTCACTGTGACAGGGGACTGCAGAAATAAAGGGTCTAGATAGCTTAAAAAGCACTATCAGCAGACTTGCAGTTTACCTCTGTAATTAGCCTTAGAAAAGCAAAAGATAGTAAAGAAAGGTGATCCACTGTAACACTAATACAATCAGGAGTGACTTCAGGAAGTCAGAAGAAAAAGTCAGGCATAGGTGAGCTTTTCTCTGCTGCAAATGCAAGCGAGTGGCACGAGTGGCAAGACATGGTTGCCTGGATTAGATTGGCTTCATTGCAGCTTAAACTGGGGTTGCTGAAGCTGGGATTCAAAATGGAAGAGCTGTGTAAGGATGGATTAGCACTAAGCTGGAATGAGGGAAGGAAGGAAGGAAGGAAGGAAGGAAGGAAGGAAGGAAGGAAGGAAGGAAGGAAGGAAGGAAGGAAGGAAGGAAGGAAGGAAGAAAGGAAGGAAGGAAGGTAGGTAAAAGCTTCCCAGAACAAGCTGGCACGGGGTGTCCTAAGGCAGCAAAAAGGAGAATGAGAAATGCCGCTGGGAAAGTATACAGTTCATTCACAAATGAGGGAGATTTGGGAGAAACAAGCCAGACATAACTAACTGAGAATAGCTAACGTAGGATCTGGGCAGTGTAGCAAACTGTGATTTGCCCAAGTCGTAAGCACCCCTGTTTGAAATCTACTTGAGCAGCTGGAAAGCAAAGAAAAAGTGTAATTATGCTGCATGTTAAATTTTTTTATGTGGGTTTTGGTGATGCTTACGTGACCAACGGGCTGGAGGTAATGGCCAGGAGGTCCCTTCCAGCACGATACTTGGCTTATGATTATTCAGTCATTTGTGATGGGTCAGGCACTTTCCAGAACATGCGTGCGTGATATTTTCCTGCCTCAGAGACCATATGGTCCAATAGACTTTTTCGTGTCCTGTCGCTCAGGGATTTCCCTAATACGTACAAAACAGCTTTCTTTCTCAGTAACTTGCTAAAATCCTCTGCTAGGACAAGTGGGTCCTGAAGGACAGTTCTCTGTCACCATTCTGCTTCACTAACTGTATTATGTTATGTCTTACTTCATTAACTGTGCTCCGTCCAATGTTTTACTTTACCAGCTTAATTCTCCACTGGCTCGTCAGTGTAGTTCCTATGTGTGTGTATGGCTCATTACCACAAAACTTGGCTCTGTGGGGTCAAGGCATTCAGTAATCTGCCAGGCATAATTTAGCTATGAAAAGTGTGGGATGCCAAGCTTTAGGTAATTGTAGAGGGAGCTAAGTGTGAAGGAGAAATGATAGGGAGCACTGGCTGCAGACCAGAAGGAGGGAAAGACCTGAGGTAAGCCAACACAGACTGTTACACAGGTGTATTCATCTTTAATCATTTAGTGGGGAGCCAGGCAGGCAAGGCAACAGCGGGAGATCATACCAAATAGCTCTAAGACTCAGGAGAGCGATAAAGAGGGTGTTTAAGCACAGCATTCTTTTCCTTACACGTCCCTTGTTTGCTGAAAGAGGAAATGATCCATTTTGTGATTCTTTACTACTCTACGGTATAAAGACAACAAGTTGCACACAGGATTTTAGCTACTCCTGGGGACAGTGTAAGCAAGCATGTCACCACTAACACAAACACATCACCACAACGGCAGTTTTAATATCTTTGAAATAGAGAACAAAACCAGGGAAGATATCTTCTTGGATTGCTCTCTTTCCTGGTTGAAAGCAGTAAGGAAGCCTAGACCTGGTGACAAGAAGCTGCTCAGGCTCTATGCACCGCGGGCACAGTGGTGGAAGGCAGCAGGCACCACAGGAATGATAGTTTGCAGCCAAGGGATACTGATGGACTGAACACCGAAGAACAGGGAAGATGATGAAGAAGCACCAAAACCCATCCTCACCAAAGAACCCCAGGAGATACAAAAAGCAACGTGGTTCATCCAAAATTAATTAAGATTGGAGTTTACAGCAAGAGGTAAGTAATGCACACATGGGAGAAAGCTTACAATGGGAGTGAAACGGCTGTGATCCCTATGATAAGCAGTAGCCATAGCTCATCAGTTACCTCACATTTGCTGGGAATGTGGTGGGTTTTGTAGGCCTTGGGAAGAAAGCTTAATTTTAAAAGGGTGGGAGATGATTAAAGAGAAAGTTGCTCTCTAAACTGTTTTCCTAGTCTTTCTTTTCTGAACCTTCACAAAAGTGGCTTCCAGAGCTATTATTCTCTGTCCTGGCTCTTCCTCCACGTCTCCCCATTGAGATGAAACAACGTGTTCACACAGAGTCTGCTGGAGGCAGGACAATGCATGGTAGTCATAAAGCACCACAGGGCAGCTCTAAACTTGCCGCACACGCACTGGGGCGACATGCTCGACTTTAAATAAAAGTTTTTTTCTTAGAATTAGATCACTGTTTGGCACTGTTGGTTGAGGCTCTAGCAGTTCAGATGTTCCCACTGCTTTGCCACAAGCTCATCTTCTTGCTCCTGTCTGTCACTGGTGGCCATAGCCTCTTCCGAAGCCTGTGATGCTCCATTACAAACACTGACTTGCATACATTTGGGGGGACATACATTAACCCTTGGCTACCCTGGAGAATAGGAGGGGACCTGGGCATACATTACAGTGTCCTGGCTTGCAGTTTTCCTTGTGCTCAGAGTTATGAACTGCAGTTTGTTTTGGTTTGCTATGAACTATGCTTTAAGCTAAATCTTGATCTTAAATTAACCCAGCAATACATCTTTAGCTCAGAGATTCCTTGCACTTTCTTTTTTTATTCTTTTTCCTGCTTTTTTTTCTCCTCAGATATGAGCAATTGAATACCCATCCTAGGCTGGCATAAGTCCAGAGGGACTACACTGTAATGATCGCAGAAAAGACATTATAGCAATTTGGTAAGTGAAGCAGCATACAAGGAATACCATTTACTTGACCGCAGCCTAATTTATAAATTAAAGAAACACACACACACATAATACATTTAACAACAGATGGCATAAATCAGTCCACTTAGTTTAAGTGTCCAAGTTACAAGGCACTAGGGAGGGAGCTTAGAGTGCCAGGGCCTGCGGGGCGAGCAGAGGGGGACCTGCCTCCTCAGCTGCACCACCACCACCACCATCTTCCTCCAGCAGCAACAGTGTGGGACCCACAGCCTTCTGCTCCCCAGGGAGCAGCACCATCATGTCCTCAACCCACACCCTGCCCGGACTGCCACTCTCAGGTGTCCCTGGGAGGCTGGCACCAAGTTTGGGTGGCTGTCCCTGTATCCCTAAGTACCCCTCAGGGTGGGCAGGGGTAGCTCAGTCCCTAACCCAGGGTGCAAAGGGAGGACCAGCAGCATGAGCCAGGTTAGCATGGGGAGAATGAGCTAACTAATTTAGGTGTGTGTTAGGTAGTAATGGAAAGCAGGTGGGTTAGACTGCTCCCTGAGCCTCAGTTGAATTTTAAGCACATAGAGTCTATCCTTGATTTGATTTAGGCAAGCTAAAGCTGCCTCCCCCCACTCAGCTGTGGTAGCAGAAGCAAGTCTTCTGCCAGCTTGATCCTCTGTCCAAACAAAGCAATGTAAATCAATATGATATTGTGCATACTAGAAGGGAATGCAGCTTTAGCTGCAGCTCTAACAAGTTATACTGATGGAGAATCTGGGATGATGGATTTTTAGTTCATTTAAGGTGAATTGACGCCTTGATACTTAGACAGTGTAATGCATGTAGTAAAAAATGTTAATAGGTCACTAATAGACAAATCCCTTTTTAGCCTTTTGCCTCTGCAAGCTCCCAGTGGAGTTCCACCTTAAAAAACAACGATAACAAAAAAATCCAGTGGAGAAAGGTTTTACGGATTCAGCATCGCATGTTGTCTCTAGTTTGAAGTGAGTACTACACATTCAGACTGCAGATGCAGCACCCTGGGAGCTGTAGAGATTGGTTGCATGAGCAATGCAAACAGGATCTGATGGCTCATACATGCTGATAATGATGACTGACAAACCAAGAGGTGGTTTTGTGTTTTTTTTCCTGTTGTTGTGACTGGACGCCATGGTGATTGGAGGTATAAATAGGCAGATGGTTTAGATGGATAGAAACGTCGGCTCTTTATGGCATAAAATGTCAGTTCAGCTGAAGAATTCTCTGCACCTCAGCATAATGCTTGCACAGCACATTTATCTACCCATGAGATCAAACTTTTATTTTTAATGAACCAGACTTGGTCTCCTCAGGAGGAGCAATACCTTATGGTTTTTAGAGCATTTCCAGGGACAACCCTATAATGTCAGAACCCCAATATATATTAGGAGGGAAGGAGCTCCTAATAAGAGCCTTGAAAGAGAAAATCTCCCTCGGAGTAGTTTGGAACTGCAAGGTTTGGGGATTTGCTGACAGAATCTCAGCAAATTGCTAGATAGAAATATTACACTTGTCATTTTTCATCAGTAATGCCCTAAAGGGAAATTCCATCTATCAGGCCTGTTCACAGGAGAGTTTATGTCCTGTCTAATGAACTCAAAAAATGGATTTGTTTCTGTATTTTAATTTGATGTGTTAGCTGTAAAGTTAAATTATATTAATTGTTTACTGTGTTTCTGAGAGCTGGAGCACCTTAGGTAATTAATCACCCTAGAGTTATTGCTGCTCTCTGTGCGATAAGCGTAATATTTAGTATGTTGATGAGACCAGACACAGTCTCGCTCCCTGCCTTAGCAAATTCGGCGAGATGGTTAAAAAGCAAGACCTTGCAGTTTCCCCAGATGCGAGCGGTATGTGAAAACAGGAGTGTAAATGTGGATAGGTAGGAAACAGCCAGCTTTGGACGTGACTTGGCATGGCTGAGTTGTGGGGCAGGTCTGTGTCTTGGTGATGAGGTGGAGCAAAGGCTGAGTCAGGTCGCCAGGTGTGAGGCTGAGGGTGTCCTGGCACACCGAGCTGAGAAATTAAAATTGCTCTGTTGCTAATCCACTTCTCTCAGCTTCTGTGGAGAAATTCACTTCCGCGCCGGACTCAACTAAAAGCCCTGCTCACTTCTGACCCTAAACCCCTGTTGTCCATCAAGGCCAACTACGGTTGGACTCGATGATCTTAAAGGTCTTTTCCAACCTATATGATTCTGTGATTCTGTGATTCTGTGAGTGCCGATGCAGCTCTGGATTGTGCTGCCAGTCATCATGGCAGCACAATCCAGATGGGCTTGTTGGGGACGGTCTTGCCCCTGCCCACAGCTGCCATCACCCACCCTGTGAGTGAGCCCTGGGGGATAACCTGCCCTGAGTGTAAGGTCCAGCCTGCTGCTCTCTTTGTGGAGCAGCTCCTTCCTGCTGGGCGTGCAACTGCATGCGAGTGCATGCGTGTGCGTGTGTGTGTAACGTATGGGACAGACAGAGCTGAAGGTTCACACATGCCCTGACCGATGGTCTGTGCAGGCCAGAAGTAAATCAGCCTAACATTCCCCAGGCAGTCTAAACTTGGGGCGAGGCAGCTCATGTGCTCTCATATGGACCATATTGTCCGCATGAAGGAATTCTGCATTTCTTGTTCCTCAGGAGAGGCTAAATCAGCAATGGCTCTCAGCCTGGAGGGTAGATAGCTGAGGTGGTGGCGTGATGACAAGATTGTGCAGAGTGCAATGGCGGTAAGCGTGGGAAGTTCAGAGATTTTCCCAGAGTTATGGGCAACAAATGAAACTGCAGACATTCTCCTTTGCACAACAGCTTGTAAGGCTGTGAAGCCCCTGACCCAAAGACGCTGTGGATGCTAAAATATTCGTGGGTCACAAATGGGACTAGATGAATTCTTAGAAGAAACATGAAGGACCGTTGTAAAGGAAGACACTGCATTTAAGTGAGAAAGTCCTTGACCTACAGAATCAGTAAAGATTGGTTGAGTATTCTGGCAAAGTATCACTATATGATGTCCTTAAATTCTCCCTAGGCACCCACAGATGGCCACTGCCAGGGACCAGACAGTGGGTTAGATGGATCTCTGGTGTACCCTGGCACAACTGATATTTTCTCCTCATGTGATGACCTTGACCATCTGTTATATCTGTTGTCTGTAATCTGCCCATAGACAAGAAGTTATGAGGGCAGAAACAGTCTTGCTGTTGTGTTTTTATAAAATCAAGGGGATTTGGGTAAATGTTTGGGGTTCCTAAGTATAAGAATACAAATAACAACGTTGAGAGAAATGATAAGTAGCTAAGCGTTGCAGCGCATGCGTTCTTATGTAGTTGGTACTCATGCAATGGTGCTAGCTCCATTTCTGTCCTAATGACTTTCGAATGTATGGTATGCTGCAATCCCGTACTCAGCAACAGTGTCGTGTGAAGGGTTATAAAGAGTTAGTTTGAACACAAAGTGGAGCATATTCCTCTTCTAAGGAAACATTTTATAGCCTGCACAACTTGGAATTGTCCTAAGGCTGGTAGCCTGCAGCTGCTACTGGTTGAGAATTGGGAAGGTAAGAGAACCCTTTTGCCTTTGCTTTTGCCTTTGCCTTTGCCTTTGCCTTTGCCTTTGCCTGGTAAAGCTGATTTACACCTGAGGTTTGCTCCCTGGGTCAGAGGAGATGTTTTATAGGCACATCTGGAATAAGAACTACAGAATGTAATTGTGAGAATGCAACTTGTCCTTGTTACGGCATTTTTCACTTGTTGCATGGAAAACGCAGTTCTCCCAAATGGTTTTAAAACAGTTACATGATTAGGTAAAACATCTGCAGGTGTGTAAAACCTAAGCCATGCAGCAGTCCAGAAAAATGAAGCACAATGTCTTGCATTATCCTAGTGTGCCATCCTGTCGGTTACGAAGTGTACCGCTGATTCAACAGCCAAGATTAAGTACTCTCATAGGAGCTGGCTATCATGAGACTCCAGATGGCCCTTCCTCCTTCTTGCAGCACATAACCTAAATATGTAACAACTCATTCACCATCACACTGAGAATCTGTTACTAGAATGACACAATGAAATGAACTGCTGGAGAAACAAAAGACAGTTTGGGGACTTTTGCATAATGTTCCCCTCTGAATTTCAGGCTTTAAAAAAAAAGTGTTTTATTTCAGCATGCCTCATGGCATGAAATAAGTAATTCACAGGAGGATGTGCCTTCATTGCTCTACACATGAAAAATAACGGAGGCCATTGTCCAGGAATGAAATTTGCTCTTGTGAAAAGAGCCAGTTTGTCAGCCTGCACTCCTGCCATAAAGTCATCTTCATCCACCCAACTATTCAAATTATGGCTTAAAGAGCAAAATAAGCTTCAGATTTTTTGACTGATGAGATATGGGAGAAAAGGCAGAAGATCTTTCAAAAAGCAAAACTGAAAAAAGTAGAGTGATCAGTGCCTCCCATCGCAGGTGCACACTTGTCATTTGTGTGCCTCAGGGTAAGAGGGAATCAGAAGTGCTTTCGATTTACTGTATTTGATTTTGCCTCTGAGAGTACCAATCTGTTCAGGGACTCAAACTGTGACAGTGGAAGTATGTCTGATTTTGGTTTTGCATTCATGAAGGATTCAGAGAAGAGAACAATACAATACTCACCCTAGCAGTCTACTCACAATATCCTGCTACAATTATCTGCTTGGCACAGGATTGCAAATGCAGCAACTCTTGAGGTAAAATGTTTCCCAATCATAACTCACGTCTGCTCGGGCCACAGTGTGAAATTCCTCAATGTAATTTGGAATCAGGAGAGTGAATACTGACAGGGCGTGTAGGGCATAAGATAACCTGAAGAACCTTTATGGCTGGTATAGCACTGAGCAATCTTTGGATAAATCATTAAAAATTAATAATAAACTGGTTGAAGAGAATAAGGATTCCAGTAAATGTTGATGTACCAGGCGGAATAGCTCAGCTGGCATCTTTTCCTCAACTCTCCTGTCCTCTGAGAAAGGAAATTTTTGGCTGTGAATAGTGTGGTGGAAAGTCTTTGAATGTGTGTACATTTTTTTAGCTCCCTTGAGAACTGGATGAATGTGCAGAATTTGACATTACCAGGCTTTCTTCACTTGCGGCATCCAAGTTTGTCATTTCCATAGACAAGAGGTTAGTACAGGAATTACAGCACACTTTATAGCCCTTTTTCTCTCAGGGCAGCTAAATGACTGTGAGTCGTTCAAATCTGCTTTCTGTGAGGTATAAAAATATGATGCCATTAGACCTCATTAATGAACTGCTGAGAGCCACACTCTGCAGTAACCAACATCTCCATTCTTCCAGGGAGTAAATCAGCACTACTCCATTAAGTTTAATGGGCTCAAGCTAATTTACACCAACTGAGGATATCATCCAGTAAACTCAGGCTCCCACAGTGTATGGATTGCTTCATTCATCACAGAATCACAGCTGTCTCCAGCTGGCAGAGAGCACCTATTCAGCTCCTTAACACTGCACAATAAAGCAGAGTAAAGCAGGAAATGAATAAGAACGTGAGGCCCTTGTGGGACTGTACAGTGAATGTACGTTTTCTGAACATCATATAGAGTTTGGCCAGGGCGCTTGTGATTCAGCCGCTGCACTTGGGGATGGGGAAAACAGTTTAAAATCTCTGTAGGATCTTAAGTTATATATAATGCAACGGTCTATCTAACATAATTATAGGACAATATAGGTACTGGGTTAGTCCATTTGTGCAGTCTTTGAAATCTGACAGAAATTTAGCATAGAATATAAGAGATTTTTAAATACATTATTGCAACTTTTCTGCTGGTTATAAACCTGAAATGAAGGATAATGTTAAAACTTCAGCCGAATGAGGCAGGCATTTCTCATTGGGCTTTTTTTCTCTTGTAGCTTTTTCACAGTTTTCTTAGTGGTGACTGTAATTTAGTAATACTCAGAAACAAGGATTAATACAGAATTTATATAAATAGCAATTATTTCTACTGAATTAGGGTATTTCTACCTCAGACAGTAAATATTTCTACTTCTAGCCCTATAGCGGGACTCCTGCTTTAAAGGTCAGTAGCACTACCCTGAAGGAGAAAGCCTTAACAGAATTCAGAGGCCTTCGTATAGACCATCTAAGCATCTTTGAAAAAATACAAATATAATCCTTGGCCAACCAAAAATTTTCCTTTTTCCTCCACTCTGCATAAGTTCCAGAAACCAGATCCTAATAGACCTGTAGACACTTCTGTACCCAATATCACCTTTCCAGGACAGCTGGTACCAGCTGCTTTGCACATCTGCGGTAACAGGAGGATACTACCTGGATTGTGGGCACCCTAAGTAGCCAACAATGAGCAAACTGAGCCTCCTTAGCCATGTCCTTGGTATTGGTTTCATAGAATACATATGAGCTAACCATTGGGAAGTTAGTTAAGAGAATGAGGAGAGGTTCAGGCTGTGCTGAAGAACGAACTATTTTCCTTCTTTCCCTCAGTGTTAAAAAAAAAAAAAAAGGTCTAATGTTGGAAGAGTTTTGAAGGCTGAGATTTTTGAGCAGATGAAAAAGGTGAATCCTCAGAAAGGGGTGGGGTGGGCATAAAACATGTCCATCTGCAGAGTTTCCTACTAGGCAGTTCTTGAGTCGAAGAATGAAGAGGTGGAGCAGTTGGTACCTGGGGAATCAAGCTTGTCAAAGGAGGGTCTAAAAGAACTTTACAGACAATACTAGCAGGGGAGACAGAAAACGGGAATAAGGGACAGAATAAGGGAATGATGCAATAAAAATAATCCGTTAAGAAAATACTATGTGGCATACAGCATCTGTGACCTTAGTATATCCCCAGGAAGCTTAACAACAAATCTATGTTCTTAAGTCTAAGTAACACCAGTAGGCGGCCAGTCCTCAAGGGGCAAATCTATTCTAAGCTCTAGAGACTCCATCACAAAAGGGAAGAGAGCATCTTGCTGCACCTGCAGGTAGGAGTCTCATCTTGAACAGCAGATGATTGTGAGACACATTCTCAAACAAGTACCCAGCCGTTAGCTTATTACCAGTTCTACTCATTAAAATACAGCTGCATCAATCCAAATATGGCAAATCCATTCTAGATTGTGCTCTGGATGTCTTTGGCCTGGAGCTGAAAAATGCCTTTCCAACTTTTGTTTCTGATGCTTCCTTCTATACCATGGCTGCTTTGGTTCCCTTTTTCCCTGTTACATTTTGGCCAAACATATGCTAACTTATGCCTATGGACTATTGAAAAATTACCAGAAGTCTGCAAAACTTCAGGAACATCACATTTTTGTTGGGGAAAGGCAGGTTGGGGAAATCCTAACACAGATAGCCAGCTCTCCCCTGCTGCCCCTGTTTTGGGAGGAAGTCTTTTAGTACTTCTCAGGGCTCTGGTTTTTGGAATGATGTCTGAAGGTTTAGCTTTGTGGCTTTAAGGATTGTGATATGCAGTCCAGTTAATAGATCTAGTCCTGAGTATGGAGAGCTCGGCTGTTATGATAATAAACCAAGCATTTTCTTCAAGAGTGTTATGATTGTATATTTTGCGTAAATGTTATTTATTACATTATGTTCCGTTCCCAATGAACTGGAGATTCTTTAGGGTAGAATAATTTTTCCTGTTCCTATCCATCATTTAGTACAACGCAGCCCTTACTTTTTTGGTAGCTTTGGGCTATGCTAAAATATCAGTAACATCAAAATAAAGATGACATTCTTGTATTCACTTTCCCTGCTAATGTGCAATAGGTACTATGTTGTCAACCTGTCCTAACTACCTAATTGTTGTTTTCTGCCTCGGAGAGAGCCCCTTCAAATTTACAGACTTCAGATGTGCCCCAACTAAAATCATACAGTGGCCACGCAGGCCATACAGCAACATTAAAGTTACAGGATGTGACTATAGCCAATTAAATACCAATCATTTTTATTGAGGAGGATTGTAATGATTAATGCAGAACTGGAAAAGCATCTGTGCCTTGCTATGAAGCGCCCAGGGATATAACTTAATTTTCTATTAACAGGAATTCCAGTGTGATTTCTCAGCGTGGACTGAAATTTCCTCTACTTGCTGTGGGTGTAAAAGTTGAATTCTGACCCTGGCTGCTGGGATGGGAGTTCCCTGCTGGCTTGCCTTCTGCACGCCTTTCTCAAACATGAATTTCTCATGTGAGATCTCCCATTCAGGGGCTGTTTGGACACATTATTGAACCTAATTAAAGCATAAAAGGACTGGCAAGACAGGAGGATGAAAGAGAGGAAAAAGTACATCCTCTGTTTTCCAGTTCTCTGTTGCTGCTAGTGTGAATGGAAATGGCCACCAGCTGCTCAGTGATTAGCCAGCACCCCAAACAGACAGATGTTACAGCCCACAAGTTTTAGGTTGTATCACTAAAGCAGATCTAGCCCGAACTCATGGCATTAGCACCTAAGATTTCATGCAGCCACTGGTGCTCAGATTCTCACTGCTGTTTCTATCAGTTTCGACCACCTAGCAGTTCTAGCAGTTCAACCACCACTCCTGGTCCCCAGCTCTAATGCCCAGTGCAGACAGCCACCAGTGTGTGCAGACACTGGGTCTTGCCTCTCCAAGGCTACACAAGCTGGAGATGTGGCACAGATTTCCAATCATTATTATTATTTTACACAGCAGCAAAAGGCTGAACTTGCAATGCTACACAAAAAGTCCAACAGATATATAGGTAAGTTGGACTGATTGATTGATTTTTGGCAAGAAAGATAGCTATGGACTTTAGTAGCTATATAAATACGTGGTAAGCAAAACTGCTCAATAACTTTAGAAATAGATCTATACAAATGCTGTATAGTATTTATTTGCTTTCTTTGGCAGCCACAGGCTGTGACATTATACTAAGAGTCAACCATAACATTCATTGGGACCCTAGATAATCGTGCGGGTGATGCATCCATAAAACAATGTTTCAAGATCAGAAGAGTTGTTATTCATCAGCTTTTATACCATGGTAGCACCCAGAAGAAACACAGCTAAGGAATAGGGGCTCACTGTGGTTCCTTAACATTGATAAATGTTTAACTAGGGATATACCAACATGTTTCAATTCTATATGTAAATAGCTGTAAAATTATGATCTGCAGAGGAGGATGAATGTGTCAGAGGACTCGTTACAAGCTTTGGAAATCTCTGTTCCTTTTTTCTGCTCCAGTTTTCACTATGGTCAATAGGGGAGAAAAAAAATATTATTATTGCTACTATCGTGGTTTGGCCATCACTGAAAAATAAGTTAGCAGTCTCATTTCTTTTATTTGTGAATATGCTTCAACGCTACAGCATTCATCAGAAGGCGCACTAATGGGCACTCACAGCAGAGACCCCAAAGATCTGACTGCCAAATCCCATTGGAGCAATGAGATGAAGTTTGCAACAGAGGAAATGACTAGTTTTTACAGCTACCACTTGATTTTTTTTACCAGCCTTAAATTCTCTTCTAAGGAAAATGTCTTTTTAGACAAGAAATTATAGCCTGCAGAAAACATCTGCTAGTAAGTTGATTAATTAAAGATTACATTCCCTGAAAGCAAATGTTGTGTCAGTCAGACTGGAAATGAAAGAATATGGAAAGTATGGCTGAAAGGCTGGGGGAGAGTAGAAGTAATTAATGATAGTAAAGGTTTCTGAAAGGCCTGGACTTACATGGACAAGCCAGGGTTTAGCAATAGGCCGAAAAAGTCAGCAGCTCATCATTCTTAGTAACCTGAGGAAGTTTAATTCATTAAGACACAAACCCCTTAAAAGCTGCCCTGGGTGTATAAGCATGATAGACTTGCTGTAATTTTCCCCAGTCAACTACCTGCCAGACAGAAAGGTAGAAGACCAAACAGCCACCAAGGGCAGGACTATTACTTCTCTGCCTGCTAAGTGTAATGTTCCTTGGGTCTAGCTGAAAGAGCCATGGCAGAGGTTTTAAATCTCGCCATTTGCACTGTGCTTTCCCAGGTAACCCCTGGGGACTGCTGGTTTTCCCTGAGCAGCCGAGGGAAACAGAATTGCCTCTCCCAGGTCCCCTGCCTCCAGGTGGAAACAGCAGGGAGAGCCCTAAGCCCTGCAGGTATGCCTGCAGGGGAGTCACCCAGGTGGTGGCATCTCCTGCCTCTGCCTAGGGCTGTGCCAAGCGCCAAGCCCTTCACTGCATCTCTGTGACTGTCCAGGGTCGTTTTAAAGAAACCTAATGAAGTCACCTGAAATTACACTTGCTGTGTGGAGTCAGTCATGGGAATCTATGTTTCATATCCTGTTGGGCGCCACATCACCGAGTCTGATGCTAACACAACCAATGCTGCCATCATGTTTGTGTCTTTAATGGCATGCTTGGCTCATTGTTCAGGAATTGGTCTTTTTCACCAGGTATCTTAGTAATTAAAAAATAATAATGCTGGAAGATTTATGGCTCATGAGATCGATAATAGCTGCAGTCACAGGTTGCAATAGCTGCAGTCGCTGGCCCAGGCTGCTGCTGAAGGGCTGAGGGCCACTGAAGCCCCACAGCTGAGGCTGTGTGTAGCCATACTGTGATGGGCCAAAGATCTACGTGTTCTCTCTAACCTTTCCCTCGTGATGTGTTTATTGGATTCTTCCTGTCTGTAGTGTAGTTATGTGGATAAATCAGTCTGGACACACGTATTTCAGGTTTAAATCAGGCTTATTTTAGTTGAACATATTTATTAGTTCAGCCAGTTCGGGGCAGGTTTAAACACAACCGAAATAAATAGCAACACCAGGGACTACAAATAGTTTTGCACCCGTTTAGCTGAACTGGCATGGTTTTGTATGTGGAAACCCATCACACACGCTTCCCCCGCTGTCAGGGGACACCCACCCTGCTCTGTGAGGAGGAGGGCACAAGCACAGCCTACCCGATCAACTTTGCAGCAGTAGAACAGCTCATAGACTTTCTGCTTCCATGTCCTATTTGCCATCTTTGAATTATTTGAGCAGGAAACTGCCTGGAGAGGCTGGTTGTTCTTCAGCTTTGTGGCACGGTGCTTGGCCTCAGTCATTACCAGCTACAGGACCCAAAACTTTTTTGTTAAATAAGTAAAATCTCAGTTTAGTGACGTGACCCCCTTTCAACTTGTCTAAAAGACAGACATATGATCACAAGAGAACTGTGGTGGTACAGAACAAGCACTTGGATAAAAATCTACAAGTATAGGAACAATGGTCCTATTCTAATTAGATAAAACAATCATTTAATGCCTTTAAACACATTCTATAATTAAAATAGTAGAAAGTGAAATAAGATTGCCTCCTTATTGCAATTAGCTGTTGGGGATTCCTATGCCATAGAAACATAGAAACAAATGTTTATTTCAATCGCAGGAAAGAAACCCTATATATTAATTTCTATATAGATAAAATATTTTGAACACATGGTCTATGGTGGAAAAGGAGTTGAAAATAGCCTAATAAGAATCTATCCTCTGATGCAGAATTAAGCCTACAGCTTAATACTCAAGTGTAAGAGCTAGTTGTTCAGAGGAATTATTACAGGCTGCCCGATAGCATAAGGTGCAGCCGTGAGCCTGGGAAAAGTCATTAACATGAAAGACAATGAAAATGCTAAACTGAGAACTTATTATCTCCTGATTTTCTTTCCCTTCTTTCTTAACGAGGAAAAGAGGACATTAATGCAATATAAAAGAACAAATTAAAAAGGGCCAGACTGAGAAAAACCTAGCTCCAGCTGGCCTAACACCACTAATTCACTCACTTGTATATTTGGCTCTCCTTAAATGGAGAGCTCAGCATTACTTCTGAGCGTGACATAACCACTCTGTGTGTGTGTGTGTGTCTGTGCACATGGAGAGGGCACATAGTTAACATTTTGGAAGCAGCATCAAAGTGCAATTTCTTGATTTTTTTTTGGCAGCTGGAACATAACATTGCCTTTTAAGTAGATTTTCTTGCATTTAATTTGTGGGATTAACATAACTAAAATGGTGGTCAGAGGCCAGAAAAACATTGTCTCTCTGTCTTTATTTCTTTATTAGCTTGTACTCTGACAATATTATATTTCACTGACTGCCAGCTGAGTGACAGACTGCCTGATTGAGCTTTATCATGTTGCCCTCTGTGGTGGACACAACAACGTGTCATAAGCAAAGCATCCATGATGCCATAGTTTTAGCCTCGGTGGGTGTACGACACAGAAAATAAAAGCTGTAAAACAGCTATTTGCGCAGATTTCCTTGCTCCTGCTGGTGGCTTATGTTCTTATATTTATTATTTTTCTTCCATTAAATATTTATACTCTGTTACATAATAAGAATTAAATCATATCCTTTCCTTAAACCAATCACATACTCTTCTGTTTCATGGGTCTTGATATTCAGGTACAGGGTTTTTTTTGGAAGCCCAGAACTTATCTGGTTCTTTCTGCTTATTTAGCTGACACACCCTCAAAATCAGCTTATGTCTCACAATAATGCTGGATGGACAATCTGAATACATCAGAAGATAAAAGGTTGCTTCCAATGACTTTTTTATTTTATTTTTTTTAAGTAACTTGGATAATTCTACCCAAATATTTAAAACTATGAAGATGTCCTCAGCACAAGGCAGGCTGAATTTTAGAACGTCACTATTTAAATGTGATATGTGTTTTATTTGCATATTTTCAAGTAGGAGAATCCTTTCCAGCGTTCAACACCATGTGCTAACAATACATTGCTCAGCCCAAAAAACAGGAAAACTTCTTTTTATTTCTTAAAGGCAGATGGAAATTTCCCTTGAAGCTGAGGGATATTCTAAACTGAGGGTGCGACCTTAAAGCTTCACTTGTTTCTTAAGCTGCTATAATTGTGGCAAAGCCCATCAAATCAAGAAGATTAAATTGTTATGCAATAAATATACACTCCAGACCTTTACAGCATCATAGACATTTCTCACTTGTGCAAAGACTGTGTTGTATCCTGCACAGGGTAGTCAACAAGCTACTTGGCAATTAAGTACGACGGAAAACTTTTGCTGTAAAATTTAATCGATTCATCTTAATAATCTCTTCATTACCATTACCTTTTAGGCTATTAGGCTATCCTGGAAACTTCTCTTCTGTAAAATGTGTCCTGCTGAACTTAGTTGACTGTTACTTTCAGGCTCTTACTGTGGCTGTAAAGCTGCTACTTTGAGGAAACCAGATTCCAGCCCCAAGGTTCCAGGTTTTCTGCGGATGTTTGAGGAACGGCTGTGCTCCAGACTCTGAGCAAACATATTACACATGTAGGGTCTCAGACACAAAAAATGATATCTTGATATCATTGATATCATCATGTAAGAAGTCATGAATGTAATGGAAATGACATCTCACTCTGAAGTAGGATCCATAAAAAAAATATTCCTAATACATGATATTTCTTTTTGTAATCCGTGACATTCCATTTTCCCCTTTACCCAGAGCAAATAACTTTGCTTTGATTTTGTTGAAAACAGGGCAAACTTTCATGAATATTCAGAAAAAAATTTTTTGTTCCACCTAAAGTGCGCACAATGCTACACATAATGTTGATTGTTATGCCTGGGTACAATCATGCATGTATCTTAGTTTGTGCCTCTCCTTTTTTAGTTGCATGAAGTGAATTTTAATTAATTGTAGCTAGGATGGAAATGACAACAATATGGCAAAATCTGCAGCTTGTTTTACATCAAGCAAGCTATTCTGTTTTGCCTCTTGTACAATCACTTGTCTGCACACAAAAGAGAGAAAAATTTGGTCAGGGTTTAGTGCTGTTTGACTACCATTTGGCAAGCCCATTAAATTACTGCACAAAGCAGACAACAATGCAGATTCAAGCCCCGAGTCCTGTGTTAACTGACTGCATAAATGGGTCTCCAAGTTTAAAAACAGTTGAACAAAAGAGCCACCATGGGCTGATTAAGATTTATTTGGGTGCTGGAGTGCACAGCTGCTGCAGGGAGGAGGGAGGGAGGCGGCGCGCATCCTCAGGGCTTGCCTGTGCTTGGCACAGGTCCCAGCTGTGAGGGAAGGAACTGAGCAACTGTACAACCTTTGTGCTTCTCCGCTTCCTCGGGGCTGGCCCAATCCCCCAGCATGAACCAGACCGGTCCCACGGAAGTACCACTCAGCACAGGGTTTGCCAGGCTGCAGCAGCGCTCTGGTTAATTGCCGTCTCCTGCCACACCACCCTCCAAATTTGTTCATTTCTCCTGTAAGCAGATCTGTGGTCCTTTTGCGTTACTGCAGCAGCCCAAAGGGGTAGAGGTTATGTGAGGAGTGGACTCGCAGCTTTCTGGTGAGTTTTATTTCTTCACCACAACTCGAATGCTCAGCACTGTCTTCCAAAGGGAAAAAAAGCCTTTGACTGCTTTGCTATCGTCGACAGTACCGGGGTGACCTAGGCTCCAGCAGAAGGCTGTCTCTTGCTTCCTGCATTACGGATTATCCCAGACTGCTCACGTTTGCTAATGACCTAAGAAGCCTGTTGAGAAGGCAGAGTAGCACCGGAGAAATTGGAAATGAGAGCATCATGAGGGCAATATTAACACAGAAGCAAAACACTTCATTGTGACTGTTTTAAAAATGACCAATTGTGGTGGAAATGTGCCTACTCTCAGGCAGTAGGCAGTGCAGGATTTGAATTAAGATAGGCAGAATGACAACAATTATCTTCCAAGTCAGGGAGCCATTCACATGTTCAATAGTATAGCTTCAGCAAAGAGCTAACAAATTGCTGATTTTTTTTTTTAATGCCATTAGACACTTTTCTAATAGCAGATTTTATTCAATTGTCCACTTCCAAGGCAGCAACAGATGGGCAGGCTGTTACGGTACATTCAGCTTCTACACCGGTGTCCTTTGTCCTTAAGACAAAATGGTATAATGATACATGTTGCATTAATTTGATTTTTACTTTTTGTCTTTGGGATGAATAAGCTAATCAGCCCAAGACGCTTTCTTTTTTTCTCCTTCAACTTACTTACACTTTTGATAAAATCTCCACTTGTTTAGCACTATAATAATGTAAAGGTCACAAACACAGCAATGTATCATGATTTTGTTAAATTTAAGAGGAATGTTGATTTTTAAAAATGTTCTTAGTGGCATAGTCTTATAAAACTGAATAGAAACATCTGAAGGTCAGCAACAAGACACCCTTAAAGCCTTTGCTCATACTATTAGCTTGCTGCTTTTGAAAATGTACTTATGCTGAGTATGTTAATGCATGACAAATGCAGTAGGCATGTGTATGACACTTCCAAACAACATAAAGCAAATCCAGATTATTCTTGAACTTCCTATGTAACCTGAACAGATGAACAGATCAGTCTCGGAGCTACTGACTGAGGCCGTGAGTTAACAGAAAACTTAAGCAGGTAAACATATACTCAAAAGCCTCACTGAGCCAGGTCCTGAAGCACATTTACTTTCGTTAAAAGCATTATGTTAGTCGTGCCAAAGAATAACACTTTCTTATTCTGGCGGCTGACATCTGCATTTGGGTCCATTACTGTTTTCAAAGAACAATGCCTTGTTTTGTGGCCCTGTACCAGAAAGCCTTACTGACTCACTGCTAAAAGAAACTAACGTCTTAAGGATATGTTGATCAAGAACTGAGTAATAAAGTCTGATCTAAGTTGCAAACTGTGAATACATACAAAAAATTCTTCAAAATTCTTGAGGATGTGAGTGATGCAGCCCTGCAGCAGACTGCCCCAAGGTCATGGCAACTCCATCCCCTGGATCTTCAAAACTTGCCCAGATAAGGCCCTGAGCAACCTGATTTAGCTTTGAAACAAGTCCTGCTGTGAGCAGGAGGCTGTACTAGACAACGTCCAAGGATTTTTCTGTGGTTCTCTATTTGAAATCCAGTTAATGACACAATATTTTCTGTTACTCTTCTTGTTACTTTCAAACTTGCTGCTTGCATCTCAGACTAGTGTAGTACATCTTGCAGAATGAACATATACACACTTAATTTATGTGGTTGGATTAAACTTCGTATATATGTAATTTCTGTTTTCTCTCTCCTTAAGCACAACATTCTTAATGCAAAATCTTACAACTAACAGTGAAGTAAATGTCCTTATGGTGCATATCACCTACTCTGCCTACTGGAAAAACCACAGCAGCAGAACACGAGAAGAACTCACCTCAAGTCTTTGCTAAAATTTGGTTAAATGATGGCATTGGGCATCTTCAAGTGAAATCTGCTTACACATGTGTGCTTGTGTGCGTGAGTGCATATATGTGCATGCACCCATACTCCCCTAGAGCTTTACAAGCTCTAGTTAATATTCACGATGGCCCTGTGACTTGTTATAAGTGGTAAAACTGAGGCGTAGAAAAGAGATTTGCCCTCAATGAAACAGGAAGCAAATATCAGAATGAGTGGAATACTCTTTCCACTTACTTACCACAAGAGCCTTTCATACGTACCTAATCTGAAGGCAGCTGTGACTCCTTACGAAGCACGGGACTATATTGTCTAGTCATACCTCTAAAGTCCATGAAGCTGAAACAATCGAACATGATGGACTGGAGCACAGAAACTCTGGGGTGCCAGGGGATCCTGTGACAATACCTTTTTGTAGCTAACTGTGTCAGCTTGTGTGTGTTTAAGAAGATAAATTGCTGAGCGAGGCATTTTCTCCTGTGCCAGGCTGGGGATTTCTGTGACTTTTGCACATTTGTTTCCTCTCTCAAGAACATTGTACGGAGTAAATTGGACTGCTTGTTGGCACGCTTGTCTGTGTACTTCTTTTAAAAGCAAACTGTAAGTTCCAAGCAAGTCACGCTATGAATTTGTCAAGCTGAAAACAGACATCGATTTGGTTTCCGTCCTATTTGTATCAAATAAAAAGCACCAAAATGAATTAAAGCATTGGTAATGTACATTCCCTGCTACTGACTGGTTATGCCCTTCTTAATCCTCATCATTTTAGTAGCTGAGCTGTGCCTAGCTGGTCTTCTGGACTTTCATTCATAGTCAAATGAGAGAATGACAATCCTTCTTTCCTCTCCTCTATGTGCTTAATGCAGCTCATGAAGTAAGCCTATACTGAGAAGGATCCCCTGCAAGACAAGTTAATGTGGCAGCTTCACCTTTGACTTAAACTGATTTTATGCTCTAATGTACTACTCCATTTTTAATATTCATTTCTGAAAATCTTAAATAATACAGGATGTCTTTCTACCTGCTTATTACTCCTTGTTC
Source organism: Mycteria americana (assembly GCF_035582795.1). Lineage (NCBI taxonomy): Eukaryota > Metazoa > Chordata > Aves > Ciconiiformes > Ciconiidae > Mycteria > Mycteria americana. The sequence goes on along the minus strand of NC_134396.1, from coordinate 22,918,519 downwards.
CTTTGTTTCAACAGATGGATGAGGCATCGTATGCTGCCCTCAGAATAGGGCTGGAGCCTTTCCATAAGCCCCAGACTCCCTGGCAGGGACTCATCCTTCAAAGAGCACCTAAGGATGTTGCTGCAGGCCTTATGGATGCCTCCCAGACTTCTTGTGCTTTTTTTTGGTTGCCCTACCTTTTGCAACATGAGCAGTGGGGGTTTTGCATGTCTTGCTTGTGTTCTTGGATTTACCCATGCAATTGCTTCTGATCACTATGGATTTGGGTCAGGTCCCTTCCTGTGATCTATGGTCAACAGAAAAGAGATTGAAAGTTTATCTAAGGATATGGGGTGACAAAAACAAAACTGGGACATAGCCCAGACACACCACCTCACAGTGCATTCACCACTCTGCAGTTACTGCCCACAACAGGCTCCTCGACACTGGGGAACTGGGGGTTGCTTATCCCTCTTTGGCTACCCACCTCGCACTCCTCTGTCCTACTGACCTTATTTCAGAGCACCAAGAGTCTTCCAAAAAAACTAAAAGGGGAAGTGCAGGCAAAGGGGAAGGTGCCACATATCTAGGTGCACCAGAAGCACTGGAATATTCTTTACTGATGATGAGCTTCCCCATGCCAGACCCATGGCTCAGGCTCGTCTCCTGAGGCAGAGCGCGAAATTTCACCTTCTCCCTATGGCGGGAACAGAATGGGCTCACTGAAAAGAATGAATTGACTTACACAAGTTGTGGTTATTTCAATTCTTCTTCACTGATCCATTAATGTGACTGTTAAGCTCTAAATGACCAAGCTGGCTGCTTGACTTCTTCCCATTCTGAAATAATTTAAAGGAAGATTCATTTTCTCAGTTGTCCCTACAGTACCATGTAAAAAAGTGCCACATAGTGTTTGTTTGTTAAATTAACTAACTGCTATTGAAGTGTCAGACAACAAGGAGAAGAACAAAATAAATGTCAGGTCTAATTATTAATGCTGATTTATTTCACAGCCGCCTGCAGAGGCCATACTCTGAAGCAGATCCTTTTAAGTGCTGAATGCTATGTGAAAGTGTTGGGGTAGCTCCTAGTGAAAATCACGTCAGAGTAAACTACGTTTATAGGTGGAGCACTAAACAGTCTCCTGCTAGAGATTCTCACTGGTCAACAAGGGACCTTCAGGTGGTGTCATACAACTGGGAATTCCTGTTGCTTGCATGTGACCTTTGAATTATGAAGACAGCTAACAAAATGCTAGTCTTCAGCAGTTGGTGGCTATTTGTGTCCGGCACCTAAGATGGTGAAAAAAGGCTTTTTTGAACATTTTTTTCTCTCAAGTGGATGCACTGTATCAAATATTGAAATGCAGTTCTCATGACACAATTTGAATTACACTCTGTGTAAATAAGCAGCTTTACAGCTTTTCTTACTCTGTGTTCACTTACATAAATTACACCAGCAGCGGAGGCTGCCAAAGAAGAAAAAGGGCTAGGAAGAGCTAGCTATTTCTCTATGCATAGGTCATTTTACAGTCTGTCAGCTATCCACTTCCATCCAAGCAATTGTTCAAACTCTGTTTCTGAGGCAAGATAATAGGTGTATTACAATTACAAAATTGCCAGGATTTACCTGATAGCAGGAACTTTATAATGTGTAGGCATCACAACCAACAACTTAGAGATAAATTCTATGGACACCACCCCACCGCCCCACTTACGTTGTTCTATTCTTCAACCAAAAAAAGTCAGGGGGGAATGGGTTGGATGTTGTTTAATTAAAGAATAACAAATGTTTGTTCTTGGAAAACCAGAATGACCAAGTTGCTCCTGCATCAATAATTGCACATGTAATTTGCATTTTTGTATTGAGGCTTTATTAAGTGTCATTATTTGAAAAAGGTTCATGGGGTGAATTTCTTTTACCACTGGAGGCACAAGTGGAAAGTTAGAAACTCACAGTATTTGTCACTTACACAGTGGGAATGCTTTCACCAGGGAGTAAACAAGTTTCAAGCTTCATTTAATTTGCAGACTGCAAGTGCCTGAAGCAGAAATACATTCTGAAGTGTAAAGTTCTTGAGCTACTCATTTCAGCTGGAATTGGAGAAAAATGTTTTGTTATTCATCTGAGTCCTCCAATCCTCTGCAGAGATTATACTTTCCAGTGAGACTACACCAGGCAACATCATTGCTGCCTTAGGAGGACAAATCAAGTTCCTCGAGCACCAGTTCTTTTAGCCATTGAGAAGCCATGCTTCTACCTTGGTTTATGTGGCCAGTTAGAGCTGCAAAAATAGGACTGAAGGATCACAAGGGAAACCCCACTGACACAAGTGGACTAGTGCCAACCAATACAGATAACCAAGAGCTGGAAAACTGCATTGTGTTAGGCATGAACTTAAACTTGCTGCCAACGATTGGAGTGCTCAAATGACTGGGCCTAGACCTTTCTCTGCAAAGGTAGTATGAATGTTTGCTACTGCCTGCCCTCCATTTTATCCACCACAGGAACTCTCATCTACAGGAATAATATTTACCTCCATTTTGAGAAAAAAAGTGTATTTATTGTCAAAAGAGCAACATTTTGCAAGGTTGATCAATTCCTTTGTTTCCTCAATATTCAAACAAACCACAGAATCATAGGATCCTGTTCAGACTGATGGGGACCTGGGGAGGTGTCCAGTCACAGCCCCTGCCCAGAACAGGCTCAGCCGTGGGCTTGGACGGGGCTGCTCAGGGCTTCACCCAGTTGGGGCATGAAACCCCCTAGGCTGGAGAAGTCTCAGCCTCCCTGGGCCCCATCCCCACCCCTGGGCTGTCCTTGTGCGGAAAAGGCTTCTCCTTATCTCCAGACTGAGCCTCGCACGTTTCAGCTTGTGCTGCTGCCTCTCCCCCTCCCACCATGCACCACTGTGAAGAGTCCAGCCGAGTCTCCTCCATCCCCTCCTGTTGGTGCCAGGGAAGCTGCTGGATGCTCCCAAAGCTGTCTCTACTCCCAGCTGAACCAGCCCTGGTCCCATAGCCTCTCCAGCCCAGGACCATCTTGCTGGCTGTTTGCTGAACTTGGCCATGTTTATCAACATCCTTCCTCCGTTGGAGGACCAAAACCAGGTGCAGTGCTCAAGTGTCATCTGATGAGCATTAAGCAGAAGGGACAGTCCCTGTCCTCCGCTGGCTTTCAGGGCCACGTCCTGCTTACACCACCACCACGAGCACTGCTGGCCCTTGTTGCTGCCTGGCCCCAGCCTGCATCCCTGCAGGGCTCTGCCTTCCCAGGGCAGGGCTTGGCCTTTGCCCTTGCCAAATTTTATTGGGTCCCTGTCAGCCCCTTCCTCCCACCTGTGCAAGTGCCCCCAAGACAGCAGCTCTGCCTTTGAGTGTATTCAGTGGTTCTGCCCCCACCACCTATTAGGTGTCCTCTACAAACCTGATGACTGCATCTTCCATGTACTTCTCCGGGTTCCTAATAAAGATGTTGAACAGAACACATCCCAGGATAGTACCTGTGGTACCCCACTTGTTACCCACCTCCAGGCAGAGCACAACCCCTTGAGCACAACCCTCAGACCCCAAGTATCCAACCAGTTTTTACCCATCTAGTTGTCCTCCGATGCAGGCTGTAATGTCCCAATTTGGACAGAATAGCATCATGAAAGAAAGCATTGAAAGCCTAAAGGCAAGCAGGCTAGTAAGGCATGATCAACCCTTGGCAACTCTATGCAGACTGTTTCTGATGTGTCCATCAGTTTTACCACAGTGATATCAGTACCTTAGCGTGGGGGGAGGAGTAGCTAAACCCCAAATTAAGAGCACCAAAACTTTTCCTTAACTGCCCCTCACCAAATAAGTTAGTTATATTTCCAAGTCCCCATGAGACACAGCTTTCCAAGCACCTTTTCTATCCAGGCCTGAGAGGAATGGATAAAACCTCTTAAAGCACATACTCTGTTGCTGAGTTAACGAGCCAACAACTGCAACCACAACACATTATGCAACTACGCAGTCACAGGCTAACTTTCTTGAATTAGAAAGGCTAAGTCTTAATTTAAATGGACAAGTGAGTTTTTGTATATTTAAGGGCCAAAAAAAGGAATAAGCAACAAGTTGTTCAAACAAAATGACCACTTCTCACTTGTAGACACCCACAATAGGGACATTACAGCCAGCAGCACTGCTTCTAGATTGTTGTGGCATTTGCTGTATTCAATGATCAGCCCTTCCAAGAGACCTTTCAACAATAAATACTTTCCAGTGGAGGGAAACAACTGTTCTGAATGTTAAGTTAATCCTTTCAGGTTGCTATCCAACTATTTGAGCTTTAAATCTATGCACTATCTGAGCTTTAAACCTATAGTGAAATATTTCCTTTTCGATGTATTTTGAAGTTTGACTCCAAGAAAGCATGCCTAGGGAAGGTGGGGGGAAAAAAAGGACTTGAAAAGTGCTTAGTTTTTCTGCAGAGGACATCTCCACAGCAAAAAATATTTCTACTAAATAGGTGTTTTTACTAGTTATTTTTCTTGATTTAGTGCTTAGTGTTTCCTATGTTCAACCAATTCATTATAGATCAAAGAGTGTCTTAGTTAAGTTAGCCTTCAGTAGTTTGTTCACGTTATGGTACTTGTTTTTTTCCATGTATGTTATGAAGCATTTTCCATTGTGTGCAAGTGTTCTGACCAGAGCTCTGCAAGGGAGAATTAAGACCATCATCCTTTCCAGAGACAGTCTTTATTTTGGATGTTCAACAGCCTAGATATTCAGCAGCCTACTTGTCATTTCACAGCTTCTCTGTCTCTTGCCTGCTCTTAAGACTTTCATTTGATATGGGTAAATTGTGAAGCTTTTTCAGGAGGAAAAAAAGTGAAAACCAGCAAGCCAGGAATGTATGATGGCTTCTGCACATCAACAGAGCAGACCTCTTCAAGCACCTTCTTCCAGTAAGTGACAATACCAACCATTGCTCAAAGGAAGAACAGCAGCATGTTTCTTCACGTATCTACAGAAAGTAGTGGCAAGCCTTCACTTGCATCCATGGTTATGGAGTCAAGAGTGGTTCTGTAGCTGTAAGCTTTTCCTTTATCTGAAGTCTCCCATACTATTTCTTCCAGTTTGAGTCCTTGCCTCTGTCCCTTTTCCCTAATCTAGCAAGATCCAGCACTTACATAAAAATAGATAAACATTTCTTCACTGTTTCAGCAAAGATCTGATGGGGGAAAAAAAAAAGGTGTGTCCATTAAAAATGTAAGCAAATACAAGCCGGGTTGGGAAAAGGCACACTGCAGCTATCTGTAGAGGAATGAGGTGCAGAAGGGGGAAGTAGTGAATCACATGAGCAACTTCAATTCCCTTTATGTTCATTTTCCTCTGGTTTTGCTAGCACTGTCGGTATTTTACATTACTGCTCAAAGGCAGATCAAATAGGAGGCAGAAAAGAACATGGGAGCAGAGGGAGAGTAGCAAGAAATTTGAACATTTGTAAGGGAGAGAAAAAGCCAGTTTCAAAACTAGCTTTGCGCTCACACTGGCTAGCAGACACTGAACAGAAATAGGCAGTATTTAGAACCAGAGGGCTTTGCATTCAGCTGGGAAACAGAAATTATGCCATTACCTTGAATACTATTTCAATAACCAACTAAAGCCATATTCATGTATCTAGTAGCAGCAAGTTCTTCAAGAGGAATAAAAAGCCAACTTAACAGTGAAACCTGACCGAACAGGTTATTAATGTCCCATTGCTCTGGGACTGCAGCAGAGGAGCTGAGACAAGGATGATCTCTGAGAATTCATTTAGTGGCCAGCAGCACAGCCACAGGCTGCTGGTGCAGGAGTGCTCAGTACAGCTATACCATCTTCATCAGATGCCAAGAGAGTCACATGACAGAGCAATAAAACAGAGTCAAACACTTGCAGATGGCAGGGGAAAAAAATTGTTCAAAGATAGTAAGGCATTTGTCCATGCAAGTTGGATCTGTTTTTATAGAAGGAATCCCTGACTACTCTCCAAGCCTGCTGTGGAAGTAAACAATGATTTCACAATACAAAAATGAAGAGGGGCAGGGCAGAATAAACCTAGTGAGATTAAAAGCCAAACAATATCTGCAACTAAGTACAGGCCATCTTATATCATCTCCTGCTGCTGCCCAATATTCCCCACTCCTCCCCCCTCCTGCTATTTGAAGGCATAGAAGTTTTATCTGGTAAAGTGTTAAGTCTCCTATGGACCACAGGAACTACTTTTGTGTGCCAAGGTACTACTCTGACAACGTTGTTCGTCACCTTTTCTGACTTTAGTCCAGTAAGTTCCCAGAGCCCAGTTTCTGTAAGAGCTAACTCAGGCTCCCAAAATAGATTTAAGTTACTACTTCAATTGAACGTTACCCTCAGGAAGAAGCGTCTTTATTGGTCTACCCCCTATGTCATTTGGTATGACACTGGTGACAGCAATGAACTTTAGCAAAAAAGTAGAGCTGTTCATCTTTGGTACAAAGACTAAAAAGGTAGAGCATTTTGCCTCTATTTAACTGTCGTGCAAATTTATAACCAACCAGCTGACTGAGAATTATGTTTAAGGTTTTGTCACATTTCACCACAAATACTTTGTAGTATCCCAAATTAGACATTTAACTGAAAAAGTTGAATTCTATCCAATAACTAATAATCCTTACATATTAGACTGATATGAAAGGCACTTTGTCCCAGAAAGTACTCAGCAAAATAGATATAGTATTCTCAGCCAGAAACTTCACAGGTGTCCTTACATCCTAATCTTTGCAAGACATTTTAGTCCACATGCATTCCAGATACTGAAAATGTCTACAGACAGACAAGAGTTGCCAGGGATAGCTGGCTAGAAGCTTCAACTCCCCAAAGAGTAGTGAGCTTGCTAGAAACAACTTATTTTAAATCTGCAGAAGTTGGCAGCTGTCCTTATCTGTCAAGAAAGGAGTCCACAATACACAGAAGACCATTAAGAGAGCAGACCCCAGCTGTAACTGCAATGAGAACAGGCATTAGAACCAAGCACAGGAACTGATCCAAGTTCTGAGTCGATGATTTTTATTGTTACTATTTTAGAGACATGACTGATTGAGAATGATTTAACAAGTCATCACTAAAGCATAGTCAGGAGATGTTAACTTCTTCCAAACTATGTCTTAGCCTTGAACCTGCACCCAATCAGAAGTAATTTCTTCTTCACCTTGAAGGTGAAAGGATTAGCAACAGTGAAGTAGCACCTCCTGCTACAGTAGTTATGGGGTGGCAATTCAAGGCCAAGATCCTGCAGTGCCAGGGGAGAAACCACAACTTTATCCCAGAAAAACAATTTGTCATTAAGGAAACTACCTTTTACTCAGCTGGAGACTACCAAGTAGTTATGCCATAAAGATCAAAAGCTTCCTCTTTCTTTAGTCCAAATTTGACCATAAAGCAAAATCCCTGAGGACCACAAAACCTGCAAATTAATTCAATCTTAATCCTTCTCTATTGCACAAATGAACTATAGATGTGCAGTGGATAAGGAACATACTTGGTGCCACTAAAATTAGCATTCAAGTAGTATGGTACTAAACAGTTATCATTGAGATGAATATCACCTTCCCAGAACCAGAACAGTTGTACAGTTTATTTTTCACTCCTGTGGTCACCCAACAGAAAGGCTCCAGCACTTCAAGCGACCAGTATCTTAGAGCCATTGCAATTAGTTGAGCTCCCACAGGGAAGGGGACACTAGCTCAGTGATTCTCATTGCAGGGGACTTAGGTCATTACACATGTAGCAACAGGGGCTTTTCAGCACCAAGACTCCAGGAGCAGGCTGCCATGATTACCTGCCAAGTCACAGCTCTACTATTCCTTTGTACAGGTGTAGAGTATAAGAGCCAACTTGCACTGGCATTGCCATGAGGAATAACTGCTAACAGCTTGACATCACCGTGAGCTTGTGCATAACACCCTTTGCAAGGACCTTACAGTTACCTGGCAGACAATGCTTTGACCTGCCTCCGTGTAGCATCTCTGTCAATGCTACCGCTTAAGAGCTTGCAATAGTAGTTGAGTATTTTTAGCGACTGTCAGCCCTAACTTAGGAGTCCAGCTGGACTCCTATGAAAGGAGGCCCATTCAGTCCATTACCCTGTAAAGTATCAGCCTCAAGTACAAACCTCAGTCACCTGGCAGGTCAGTACTGTCTTAGCAGTCTAGGGTACTGCTGAAGTAACTTAAATACTTCATGTTCTGGCTGGCAGTAGTAGTGAAACCCACTAAAGCTTCCAACTTAGGAGATAGTCTATTTTACTTCAGTGCTAACATAACAGTGGAGACCAATACTTTACTGCTTAATTTTTTTTATTTTTCTCCTCCTCTGCATTTAAGATTTACAGTGGTTTCTTAAAGAGCATTCACACCTGTATACCTCTAAGAGGTAACAGACAAGATTGTTTCCATCTCACATACAAAATTACTCACGTTTACAAATTTTTGGCAATCATAGTAACCCGTTTTTTCCTATTGCCATTGCCCCAATCATTGAAAAAGACAGTGTACAGCAACTTACATTTGAAGTATTTCAAAGTGCTTGATAGTGATTTTCCAAGAATACTATTTACATGTGGCCTATACACATATGTACAGGTGTTACAAGTTGTGGCTGGAATATGGCTTTCTATGGAAAGTGCTTTATATTTGGTCAGCGGTGTTACTGACTGACCAATCCAAGGGTTACTGATAAAACAGTAACCACTAAAAGCTGAATTGTTGTGGACAGGTATTTACAGACTTTGTTGTTAAGCTGTATAAAATAGCTATTTACATAATTGTTCCATACATAAAGTGTCTTCTTTCTTCCAAGAATGGAGGAAGTCTTTCAGCCACAAACCTGGTTACTATCCCCAAAGAGTGTAAGACAAGTGAACTGGAAGCGATTGCTGATCCAGTGTTCACACCGTATCTTCATCTGTGCTTACAACAGATATCTGTACAAAATAAGTACAAGTTAGCTACATGTACTAATAAAAGATACAAAACAATGCATATCATCACTACACAGCAGTTTGAAATAGGGGCTAGTTCTGCAGGCTGGTGACCACATCCAGCACTGATTACCCCATCCCAGGTATAGGCTAGTAGTTGCCTACTACAACTTTAACCTTGATTAAAAGGCCAAGTTCTCAGCTGACTCAGCCCAGTGGTTTGGCTGCAGCTAGCAGCTTTCAAGAGTAGAGACCTCTCCTAAGCTCAAGTCAGATATCATTTGGCAGTCTTTACGTCTGCTCTGAGGATTAACCTGGAGCCTCAGACATGTCAATAGGTTTACTTACTGCAGGGTAGGTGTGTCCTACTGAACCGCTGTGTCTTCCAATATCAATTGTGAGGTCCTCTTCTGTAGTTTTCAGGTAGACAGGATTATCAAAATTCATGCTCTTCATGTTCTTGTGCTGCCAGTTACGCCACATGAAGTAGCCAGCCACTGCAGCCGTCACCAGCAACACTTTAGGAAGAGAAACAGATTGCAAGTATAGAGTAGGGTCAAGTCAAGCTCCTGACAAGAGTGGCTTGTCCCACCACAAGGGGTCCCAAAGGCTAGTGAATGCTGTACTCACAGACAGGAAGAACAGTCCAAGCTGTTGATGCTCCCCCAGCTGCAGCTACTTCAGATGTTGTACCATTGATGTTGAATCCTGCACGAGAATTTGAAGTAGTGAGCTTGCTTACTGACAGGCTGGCAGACTTTGTCAGATGCAAGCACTTCCCAAGCCCAGAAGCTGCTATCATGTATTAGCTTCCCAGTAACACACTGCAAGAACAGCCTAACAGGCTTCATCCTATATTAGTAGAAAGCTTTTTTTATTGCTTGCCTTCTCTGAGCACTCCTGGGATTTCACAGAACCGATAGGTTCCACACTGTCATAAGTGAACTAATTCTGTTTATCACGTGCTCCAGCTGTTGTACTACACACACAACCTGGCCTGTGTTCTCTACTTGCATGCAAAGGAGAAAACTTCAAGTAGGCTACTGGGTCAGTTTGCATTTAATTTCTCTAATGTTTAGCAGTCTGAGTTATTGGGACCAGTACCTCCAGGAACTAGTCCAACAGTTGGAGATTTTTCTGTTGTGCTGGTATCTTTAGCCTCAGTGTAAGCCACAGTTGTTCCAGTACCTGAAACTAATTATACATCAAGAACCCAGTTAATCCTGAAGTTCTGCAATGGCTTAGCTATGAGAGCCATGGTAGTGAATGTTTAGCAGATGGCAGAATGATCATGCAGCTTGTTAGCTTTACTGGAAACACTGACACTAGTTATTTCACTAGCACACCCTCAGCTGAGGGTTTTTGATCAAAATAATTCCAAGAACAAGGCTAGACAGTTAATCAGGCATGAATTACAGGTATTTAGAGTGATGACAGCAGTAAGCCACCCCATCCCTCACTTCATGTTTTCCAAGTGAGATTTTAGTTCCACAAGTTTACTGGTTAGGTACAGTCTTTGATACCTATAGTAACCCTTCAGACCAGCCACCCGAGGACAGTGTCCTTGCATTCAGTGCTCTAACTGTGGCAGTCAGAATCAACATCCAATATAGTAAGTGGCACCTTGGAGTTTCTAGTTCCACTCCACTGGACAAACAAGTCTGCCATATAGTCAGTGCTCAGCGTAGTAGCAGGAGGCATGTTTGTTTGGACCACAAAAGGAGGTCCAAATAAACTTCCTTGGCCAGCAAGATTAGCCTATCAGCTTTTCAACACTGTATTTATACACTGTAAGGCCATGTTAGTTTATGCCCCTTGTTTTGTAAGAAAGGGGCTCAGTATGTTTGCTGTCTGCAGAAAGCCATGGAAGTACAAGGTCTTGTTGCAAATGATGATGATGCAGAAGCCAAGCATGGACTTTGAACAGCACCTAGAGACTTTGAGGGTCAGCTTAACACATGCTAGAAGACCACCCCCTCCAAGATTAATAACATCAGATTAACTCACACAAAGCTGTCAGCCTATACTGCCATATTTGCCTCCAACAGGTTCAGTACCCCTACTCCTTCCCCATCCACCCTGGAAAAGATTTCGGTCATGTTACCATACCTGCACATCTCAGACCATCCTCCTGCAAGAACTGTCCAACAGGACATGCACAGGTGTACTTTGGAGAGTGTTCATTTATCTGAGGAGCAGGGAGGCACAGGTAGCTACAGCCGCCATTTGCCACGTTCTCTTCGCACCAGTTCCTACCTGTTGGTACAGCAATTGACAGTGAGCCTTCATACTCCAGGTGTATAGCGTAATTATTTGCTCAATAATTGCTCTACTAGAGTTACTTGTCTCTGCAGGTTATAGATTTGTACCTGCTTTGTCTAAGAGCAATTGCAACTAGACTGTCTCTCAACCCCGGGCAGGCGCCTATGCTAGAAGCTCCAAGCAGTCAGTAGACAGCTATACAGGGGAGGGATACCATTTGCCACCACCCAAGCAGGGCAGGCTTCTTAGAAGCATACACTGGCATAACTATAAACTGTATTAGAGCTACCTGAAGGCTGAACAAGTTCATGATACACAATGATGTCCTGTGCATCATTGAGGTTGTTCACCAGGGTAACCAATTCAGATCCAGTAAATTTGTTGGCACCATAGACTGCCTCATTCTCTCCATCAATCCAGTACACACGGTCCTAGAAGACAGAGTCATTGCATCCCATCACCTCTGTGTTGCCACCAGCACCATAATTGCTAGCCATGTACTAGCAAGATCTTTGACAATTACTACAAGAAGTCATTCTTACCTCAAATATTGTTAGAGCAAGAGGATGAGGAAGGAACATATGAGACTTCAGCACAATTCTACGGTCCTGGCCATTCAAGTCCACACTTGACAACATATGTAGTTTAGAATCGAGCCAGTACAGACGGCTTTTTACAAGATCTAGGAGGAAAAACCCCCAAGATATTTACTATCTACGTGGAGAAAACGTCTAAAGCCTCCTGCAAAAGTTGAAACACCCACAGGTTCAAGAATAGTTGCAGTGTTGCCCTAGATTCTTACCATACCAAGATGCAGAAGGCTGCTGCAGTGCTGCCTAAGTGGCCTGTGCCTCAACTATAATATAGAACAGTGCAAGAAAAGTTACCATTTCAGTATCTGAGAAGTGCTACCTGTGCCTGTTGCAGTGTCTCCAGGCATGCAGGAACTTCCCATTCTCAGAAGCTGAAAACAGTTCTCTGAAGGATGACCTTGGCTTTTGTAGCAAACAAATTGCTAAAGCTCCAGAATACCTCTGGCACAGACACAAGTTCAACATACCTAGAGCAATTCCATTAGGCCACTGGATTTCTGTTGTCACAAGCTGCTGTCTGTCAAATCCATTCATTCCTGCTTTTTCAATTTTTGCTGGCTCACCCCAGTCTGACCAGTACATAAAGCTGTGAAGCAGAATTTATGTTGTATGATGCACTATAGTACTGTGTAGTATCACTCTTAATTATGACCAGTAACTAACAAAGACTACCCAAGCCAGTTATCAGGACATGGAATAGCTGGTAGGTCTGCTCTTTTAAGAGAACCAGGACAAATACTCACCCAGAGAGAGGATCTACAGCAATAGAAGCTGGCTCTCTCAGCTCAGAGAGAAACAAAACCTTTCTTTTTGTGCCATCTAGGCTAGCCACTGAAATGGTCTTTGCAGTTGAGTCAGACCAGTAGATGTTCTTATAAACCCAGTCAACAGCAATTCCTGCAGGGCTCTGTATGTTGTCCAGGATTCTGATGTGTGTTCCAACTTTGTCACGGGTATCAATAGAGGCACTGGAAGACAAGAATTACTTGCTCTCAACCCCTTCCTCCACAGATACTACCATCTGGCATGCCTCAGAAAATACTGCACACAGATCTCAGGCAGACAATGTAGAAGATGTACTTGTGACCTTCCACAGAGCGCCTTTTGTACAACTGTAGCACCAGTTACTAGGAAGTGCAATAGGCATACACATTGCTAGTTGTGGGAATTTGCATCTACTGTACTTTGTCTTTAGGACATCAGGAACTTAGTTCTCATCACCAGAGCCTAGAGAAGTATCTTGGGTAAAATGTGGGATCATTTAGGGGAGCACACTAGGGTTCAGAAGTTGAGTCCATTTACCTGAAGATTGCTTTTTGGCTGAAGTCAGCCCAGTAAAGCTTTTGCTCAGCAATATCAGCATCTAGAGCTACAGTGTTTCTTAGCTGCTCTACTAGCTGAATGTACTCTTTCCTCTCAAGGCCAATCTTCCTGATATCCCGGCGGTTGGTGAAAATTAAGCATGGTTCTTTCCCTGTGAAAAGAGTGTAAGTGTTATCTGTACTTCTAGACATGCAGTCACATACTGTTCTTTTATGAAAAGTTTAAGAGTCATTATATTTAGTATTTCCCATTCCACACTTGCTAGTGGATGCTGACAGAGGTCTTGGCTTTACCATACCTCATCCTTTTCTCCCTCCACAACTTGATGGGGAGGGTCCTCCTCCCCAGGGAGCAGACATAAGCAGTTTATGTCAGGCAGCTTTAAGTACTGTATCATGGCATCATTCAAAGTGTTAGGAATGTTCAGGTCTGTACAAGTTATATTGATAACAGCACAACAACAAGTGTAAAAACCACAATAGCATAAACAGTACATCACTTGCTACCTCATTTTAAAGTGGGGATATAGAAGTCTTATGCCAATACTCACCCACTGCCTTGCACACCCCAGTAGCAAGATCCATCTGATAGCCACGGCTACATTCACATTTGTAGCCCCCTTTCAGGTTGATACAGATTTGACTGCAGATACCAGGGTTCTGGCATTCATCAATATCTGTAAAGACAACAATTCAATTTGTTCTCATCCCCAATACCATCAGTAGGATCCATGTTAACCTACTTGATACTTGCCTCCACAGGTTCTCCTGTCTATAAGCTCAAACCCAGCTGGACAGTCACATTCATAGCCAATAATGAGATCTCTGCAGATATGAGAGCATCCACCATTGTTCACCAGACATTCATTTATGTCTAGAAAAGAAGAATTGGTCACTTCTGAGACAGCACACATACTTAGTCTTAAAGTCTTAGTCAAAGTGCTTTACCAGATACCCATCCATTTTCTAATGATGCCTGCCACATCTGATAAGGCACTCTGGCACTTGAAGTCACATGCAAAAGACTCTCCCCAAACTCCTATTTGTTCAGCTATCAGCATGCTACTTGTGTTACAAGTTGGCAGCAAAGACTGAGGCTTCTGGAAGTTTCAGAGTTTGTAATGACTTTTCAAGTGCCTTCCGGCTATGGAGAAGTCATCCCAACAGCCAGTTTGGCAAGGATAAAACTAGCCTCTTGACTAGGCTGCTCTTGGTTGGTTGTTTTCCACCAAGAAGGTGCAGATGGGCATTCCAGACTAGCATCTGACAGCTCAGAGACTGTATCCAAGTATGCCTAGTGGTCAGCACTGTGTAAGGAGTTTGTTCACTTACTACACTCCTTGAGGGGCTCATCACTCCAGTCCTTGCAGTCTCTCTGCTGGTTACACACTTTATTGACATCTATGCATTCTCCACTTCTGCACTTGAATTTTCCAGGTCCAGAGCACTGAATAACTGAGACAATGAAGACTGTGAGGGCAACTACCAGCTTCAACAGACATTCTGCAAAGACTTTATTATTGTTTAGTTCCACACTTACCATTGTTACAATTTGCTTCATCAGTGCCATCTAGACAGTCTCTCACACCATTGCACTGCCTACTCCCATGGACGCAGTTCCCATCTTCACATCTGAACTGGTCTGGTCTGCAGGTCCGAGAAGCTGAGGACACAGCCATTACAGACTTAAACTCCTGAGGTATGCTGAAGGAAAGAAAATAAAACAGGAGCCAACCAGCACCTCCTAGAGAAGGACCAAGTTAACTTACGGCAGTTGATTTCATCACTTCCGTCCTTGCAGTCAGGATCTCCATCACAGCGCCACTTTTTGTGGATACATTCACCTGAGCCACATTGCACCTCACTGGCAGAGCACTTCACAGGAGGTGCAGGCTGGCGGCCACATTGCTCTACAGATTCATCTGAGTGGTCAGAGCAGTCAGCATCATCATCACACACCCAGCTGATGGGGATGCAAGTGGAGCTCTTGCACTGGAACTCATTAACTCCACAGGTAGGAGGTGCACACTCCAGCTCATCACTCCCATCGCTGCAGTCATCTTGACCATTGCAGACAAAGCTCTTGGAAATACACTGCCCACTGCTGCATGTGAACTCTGCTGGACTACAAGTCACATTGCCTGGAGTAACAGGAGTAAAAGAGATTAGCAGATTATCACAAGAAGGCAGACCTTTGTATGAAGGTGCTTTGCTTTGCAGGTTCTTCATCAGCTGTTAGCTGACAGATCAGCATCCTGTATAAGGCTCTAGGAGAACCTAACTGACCACCTACAGGACACTTGGGCCCCACATAGACTGTCCTCCTTGCCTTTGTATGTTATGAGTGAGAGGCATCAATTCTGAGCTACTCAGTGAAAATAACCTCCTTCTGAAGCAGCTAGGCTGTTCTGCTTCAGAGTGCAAGCCTTTCAGAAAACAGGCTCAAACCCTGTGAACCAGAGACAGAAGGTAAGAGAATTGCTAACTCTAGAGTACAGACTGAGATTAAGGTAGCCAGATGGTCAGCATGCACTGTAGTTTGAAATTGAAGTGTTTTATGCTGGTCCCCAGGACAGTAGTGGCCCATTTGCCTGGACCACTGGGGATAACAGATCGAGATCTTGCACCAGTTGATTCTGTGGTATTAAGCACACCCACACAACTTACACCAGTACAAATTATGCTGGTTTGATAGCAATGTAGCTAGCAGCTCAGTATGCCTAGGCTGATAGTTTTATCAGCTTCATTAGACATGCTGTCTGTAGATTTACTTGTCAGATTAAGGCATTTGTTTGCCGAGTAAGGCAGCAACTCCACAGACACATAGCAGAAGTCTGGAGATCTGTGTTTCATTAGCCCATCCAGGTAACGTGGCTCTGATGGAAACCAGCCCTCTGGCTTTGGTTACAGCAAATTTGTCTCAGAACACCTCAGACAACTCATACGTATGCAAGTTCATTAGAACAAGCCAGGAATGCTGCATTCTAATGCTGGCAGTGGCAGCTTCACTTGCGTACCTGCCTGAAGTTGCCCCCCAACACCTGAAACCTAGCTTCCCTAGTCTGCACTTACAGACAAGCACACAGAATACTCCAGGATAGGGCTATAAAGCAGATAAGCTGTGCCCTTGGCTACAAGTCACTACTACATTTTTAGGAGACCATTTGTTAATGTAAGCAGCAACTAGAGTTACCTGTTGAGAAACTCCGCAGAGAACGAATTCTGATGGTTTGCCTGACACGTGACTAAGCCTATGGCCATTGCCAAAATTAGCCAGAGACCAAGGACAGATGTTGAATAGCTTATATTGCTGTAGTTCATAAATTAGCAGGACAGCAGAGTGTTAGAACAAGTCTGCTTTGTTAAGCAGGCTGCAATACAAGATGAATGTAGGTTTAAGGAGATATTGATACTATGAGAAATTTATTTTCCCAGGTATACTGCCCAGCTAGCTCCTTTCCAGACAAGTCAATTTCAAATAGAGTTATGCAGCCACTGTTTCTTCCCTTACCACAATTCTCTTCATCTTCTCCACTGTCACAGTCTTTTTCACCATCACATTTCCAGGACACTGGGATACACTGGGTTGACTGAGGACCACAGTTGATTTCATTTACCCGGCATGTTCTCATATCTATTGAAAAAAGTTTAAGTTCAATTTAAGAGTTCTGAAATTTAAGAGCTACTGATCTTGGGTTTTAGCAGTTGTGCTGAAAGTTGAGACTGAGAGGCTTCAGCTCTGGACAAAGTTGCAGTTAATTAGATGCCAGCATCCATCTAAGTTGATGGCTCCGTCATGGAAGAGGTTACACTAGTTTGTAGTGTTCAGTAAAAAAGATGCTTCCAGCTCCTAATAGATTAGTATTTTAAGAGTATCTTTGTAGTGGTAGTTTTGTGATTGCACACCAGTTACACTGTAGAAGCTTGAGCTATAACACGTAGTAGTAGGCAGGAGTAATACCAAAGTGCAGTAGGACTTGGGGCTGAAGTATTCCTCAGTGTGGATCCTATTGATACAGAGAAATGAAGCTTCACAGATCTATATTCCTTGACTAGTTACCATACTTCAGACTGGGGTTGCTAACTGCAAGACCTCAGTCAAGCCTCTGCACTTCTGCTTCCCACCCCACAACATGTAGTCAGTCACTCAGTTCCCACACTAGCTCTGGTTATCTTGCAAAGTAGTTGTCTTGGAGGACAGCGATCACTTGGTGAACAAGCCACAGTAATGGTCAGGCCTGCCATGTTGTGCTTGCTGCTTCTGACTGTCAGTAAAACCTTGTACTTGCTATCTGTTACCAGGTGCATGTGCACAGTCCCCACTCAGTTCTACATCTTTTTAAGTAGTAAAAAGTCTGTCAAGACCCTGGTGTGGCCAAAGCCAAGCTAGCACTTAGGAAGGTCCTCTCCAAGACAACAAGTTCATCCTTCCTTTCGGAGGAGAGCCAGGCTGCAAGCAGGCAAGAAGTCAAAACGGTACTCCGCGCAGGCTTGCCTGCACCGACAAGCCAGGCTCACTTACGGCACAGTTCAGCACTCTCGTCAGACCCGTCCTCACAGTCCGGATCCCCATCACACTGCCATCTGTTAGGCACACACTGACCACTGATGCACACAAAATCAGATTCAGCACACGTCTTCTTCACTGCAAGGGAGAAGGACAGCCACTTGTTTAGAGACCAGAGCTTAGCTTGTTTGTTGCAGCCAGAGATAAGCTGCCTTGCTCTAGGAAAGTGATGCAATATCCTTAGTTCTTGGATGTCTGAAGTCATCCTCCACCAGTCTAATGACAGCGCTGTTTAACACTTCCTAGAGAGTTACGCTGTGCACAGAGAAACATTGATCTTCCTGTAAGCAGGCACTGAAGGACGGCTAGTGTTAAGGGATACTGTGCTGCTAGAATAGCTGCTGCTTTGAAGACACTTCAGTTAAAAGTAAGGTCTATTGATATTAACATTCAGGTTTTGAACTCTGAGTTTGTTATCAAAGCATTTGATTTGTCATTACAGAAGCATGGTACTATGTAGCACTAAGGTAACAGTTTAGGTCTGCTTGAGTAGACTGGCAGTTCAACCACACCAGTGTTGGATATTGATTCTGTTTTGCCTTATCTCTAAGTACATCTAGTCGTCCACCTTGGCCTCCACATCTGCTTAAGCAAGAGTTGTTAGCCAAAGCTGAACTTAGTGTTTACAGGAGACTCAGCAGAATCACTTTCACACATAAAACAGAGCATGTAACCATGGAATAGCCAACAGCTAAGTGCTAATGGCAAATAGTCTCTACTATGTCTTCAAGCAACAACTGAGAACAGGCTTGCATTCTGTTTTTGACAGTCACCACCGTTGCAAATAAAGTGTTTTGGTCATGAGCTTTTCTCTCAGTCACCAATTCCAGGAGACTTTCATAGTGCTCAGGAAAGTTCAACTGCCTCAGATGGATATAAGGCATCAAGATAGCTCCCCAGTTGTTCTAGGGAATTTGTCCCCCACTCTGTTTTCTGACTGTCAGAAGTGCTGGACAGTATAAGCATCTCTCCAGCTATCCACTGTTAAGCCCCCACTGCCAACTAGCAAGTACTACTACAGAGGTATTATTTTGATTACTTACCACAAGCAGTCTCATCACTGCCATCTGAACAGTCTTCATCACCATCACATTTCCAGAGTAAAGGAATACAGCGTCCGTTACTACATGGGAATTGGGATTCCTCACACTTTGCTCTTGCACCTGCAATGAAAAAAGGAACTTAAGCCCTGATACTGTTTAGAAATACTTTATTGCTTTCTCCTACTGCTGATCAGGAAGTTACCCAGCTTAATAAACAGCATAACATCAGCACGAAACCAGATCTGAGCTCCAAATTGTTGTAGTCACCTTAATCATGAAAGCAGAGCCAGAAGCTTTCCTTCACAGTACAAGCGCAGAGCTTAAGCACTATGACAGTCCATCTGCCAGACAACAGTAAACCAGCCTCAGTGTTGTTCTTACTGAGTTTTTCTTTTCAAGGCAGGGTCAAGTTTGCAAGGCAGAGGGATGCATGCACACAATGACTTCTGCTGTCTAGCGCCTATCATTGCATTCTCAAAACTCTTCAAACTTTAAGCAAACTGGGTTTAAACTTGACTAATGTCAAGCTGGATTAGCATTTCAGCACTCTGCTGCTAACACATTACAGCAGAATCCCCAAGATGTCTGTAAAGATAGCTTAGATATCTGCTCTGTAGTTAAACAACAAGTTTTTGTGATTTAAGTTACTCCTCAAACAAGGGCACCCAGAAACATTCCTTAGTATACACAAAAAGAAGTGTGATTACTTATCTGGATCTTGCTTATTAAAGCTAGATCAAGTGTGATGCTAAGAAAGCAAGATAATTTATCACTTCCTTCTGGAATCAAGTCTGTTGTCTCCCAACTGATAAAAGTCTTGATTTGTTGGTACACTCGAGTAAGGTACTGCTTTCTGCATGGTGCTTAGAGTTAGACTGCATTTTCCAGACTACCTTCAGCTCTAAAACTGTATGACCCCATCCCTCAAGGGAACCTACTTTGTCTTGAAGTCATGGTATAACTGTCACTAAAAGCAGCAGCCTGCTTCTTCAGCAGCTAAGCCAGAGCTGTTCCACGTAATACATGTAGGCAAGTGTGTAAGCTCACGCATTAGTATTGGCTGCACATGTCTACAGTATGATGCAAGACTCCTGCTCCTCCTTGGTTTATTGCATCATTTAGTGGAGGTGCTTCATCTTGGCATTCCAGGGCTCAAAGGGCATTGAATTTTAGTAGAACATTACTTGGGCTTTTTTTATATCTTTGCATGTGTATGACCTGCAAAATGCAAACCAGTTTCCAAGTGGAAGGAAGCTATTCAGCCATTTCACATTATATTGGGCAGTCATCAGGCACCAGGGAATGGCAAAACCCTGGACAGAGTATAAGCAAGGACAACATGGGCTATTGTACCTGCTGAGTGTCTCATGTAAATCCATGCTAGAAGTCAAGGATTTGAAACAGCAGCTTATTGAGCTCTTCTAATGTTTTAGCAGTCTTACTCATTGAGTAAAACACTAACTCACTTGTCAGACAGAGTAAAGCCATAACAACTTGTTTCATGGGAACTGTGTTCAAAGAGTGCCAAAAAACTGAACATCAGCTCTTGTACTCTGTATTTCCACTCCTCCTTTCCTTTTCAGGATGGGAGTTACACCAGCATGCACTTTCTAACAGCATGGTTTTGTAAAGCTACTATTATTTGGCCAAGAGCTGTCAAACAAGTAGCTTGCCTTGTGCTAGAAGGCCTAGCCCAGCCGGCTTAGAGAAGGTGCAGAAGCCACAGCTATCAGCTTGCTATGAGCCTGACATCACCTTGTTGTCCCGTAACCTCTAACAGAAGTAGCCTTCTGCTTGCAAGCCCTGGTCACATGTTATTCCAGTTACTACCATACTATCACCTAAAATATGCAACAACTGACTCCTGCTGGTTTTGAGACATTCTCATCCAGGCCTTCAGAGTGATAACAGTCAACCTTTCCCAAAATAGCACACTAGAGATGTTAGACTAAGCCTGCCACTCAGGAGATCCCAAAATAACTGCACAGTCCTTAGTTACTCTATTTCAAGCTAGAATAACCAGAAAAGGCTTGCTAAGACTGCCTAGTACATCGTGACTTACAAACACAACATCACTTTGACCAAATGCTACAGGGAACCTACACACAAGGCTAAATGAAACGGTAACTGAGGTTGTAGTAACAGCTGTAACTCCACAATTACAACCCTAACAACAAGCCATTCCAAGAAGGTATCATCACTTCTGCAGCTGATATCAAGTGAAATGTCAGAGCAACTGCTTTTGTTAGCCCACAAACAAGTAAAGAACTGACAGCACCTAACACCCACACAGGTGCATAAAGGTAAAGGTCATCATCTGTTGCTACTCCTGAAGATAGACTCTAAAGGCCACTTGGAGTGACCTCCAGTTAAGACAAAGGTTAGTTCCAGCCAGTAACTAACTGTGGTCCCCTGTCTTATACCAAGTACAGTTCTGCAAGGCCAGGTAACCATTTAGTCATGACCTTACCAGTCTAATCCACTGCTATTTGAAGCAACAGAGTCATACCTCAGTTGCAGCTTCAGTCACTAGACACTTAATGATTTTTACATCAGCATCAATTAGCTACTAATTCAAAGCTTCTCTTACTGTGCTACTCATACACCAGAAGCACCTTCACACCTTTTCTCCTTCTTGGGATAAGGCTTAGGCAAAAGATGTACAGAACCAGTAACTTCACAGCCTGTGATTGCTAACACATTATTTTACTGTTCCCCAGGTAACTACTTACTAGAAGTTGGCTCATAAGCAGCAGTGTGTGCAGGGTGAAGGAGCACAGTTACAATGATTACCCAAGTTAAACTAGCTTTCTCCATACCTCTGCTGTCACTGTTTGTCTCAGCCCCTTAAGCAAGTTGTCAGATTACTTGTCTGAGCAGCCTCAAACATGTGACACTTGCGTGCTGTCATCTGACACCAAGTCCCAGAAAAGCTTGCAACAGTGATTGGGAAACCTTTCAAGAGCTCATACAGGAACTAGCTTAGACTCCCCCCAGACCCTGGCAACTGCAACTACTAGTAGGAGAGAGCTGGTGGGGCCACTAAGTCAAATTGAGGGAAGAATCAGACTAACGTGGTGGACTAGAGTTGCCCTCCACCGTATCTCTTGTGACTACAGTGCACTAGCAGTGCACTGCACACACTGTAGTTAGATTTCTGACTACAGTGCGCTAGCAGTTCCAGTGCCAGCCAGCTTGGTCCTTCATACTACAGCTGTTTAATCATGTCTGTTGTAGACTGGACATGGGAGCAATCTACATGACTGGGAACTGAGGAGTGCCTAGGCAGACATTTCCCCTCTTCCTCTTTGTACGAGGACTGGACGCAACAATCCCCTGGCTGGGCTCTACCTGACAGACCCAGTGTCTGAATACCACACGCAGGTAGGACTACAAGGTCTGACTACCTTTAAGGATACTTTGCCAACACAGTCAAGATCTGACTTCGGCCTACTTTAGGGCACTAGTCAGGAGATAAAGAGCCATACAACAACGCAGACGTATATTGCCCATCTCCCATCTAGAAAAGTAGCCTGGACCTCAGTTTCTGAAGGGAGAAAGGAGTCAGCCAATTGATTACTACCTCCACCCAAGAGGAAAATATTTTTAATTGACCATCCAATTGGCTTAATGTGCAGGCCCCTCTGCCATAGGGGTAACAGTTTCTACACTGAGAGGCAGCCCTAGAGCTTGCCACCAGCAGAGCTACTAGTGCGAGTCCAGCCCGCAAGAAGGTATCCGGCGCTGGCAAGACTCAACCTTGCCACCAGGTGGAGATCCCTTACAGCGGTTACCATTGCCCTGAACACCAGGGCCATGCCAATGCTGCTAGACGCCACAAAGCCAAACTTGCACAGTAGTTTGACAGCACCGTAACGCCACAGGCTCAACCCTGCCACCAGGTGGAGATCCCTTACGGTGGTTACCATTGCCCTGAACACCAGGGCCATGCCAATGCTGCTGGATGCCACAAAGCCAAACTTGCACAGCAGTTTGACAGCACCGTAACGCCACAGGCTTTCCAAGGACTCCTCTTCCTTCCTCCACGACAAAGCCTCAGTCCTCCCCGACCCCCCCGGTAAGCCCCGGGCACGCAGACCCTCCCCTCAGCACCACTCAGAGCGCACGAAATCAAGCCCCCCGCGGCACCCGGGTCGCTCCCTGGAGAGGTGCTCCCCGGGCGGAGACGGGCCGGCCGGGTAGGGGCTCAGGCCCACCCTCGCCGGCCCTGCGCGCCGCCCAGGGCCCGGCGGGGAAGGCGCCGCCTTCCCCGACAAGAGGGGCGGCGGGGCAGACCCCGGCGGCAGCGCTCCCGTGTCGCCCCGGGAGCCCGGGCCCGCCCCGGCGGCCCCTCCGCGGAGACCCGCTCCCCCCCGCCGCAGCGCGCAAGCAGCCTGAGAGACCGGGAAAATAAAATAAAAGGGCGGTGGGAGAAGAAATTGTCGCGGGGGCGGCGGCAGGAGCAGCCCCGGCCGTGCGCGCCCCAGCCCCCCAGGCCCCGCACTCACCATCGGCGGCAGCGCGCAGGCAGCTGAAGGCGAGTAGCAGGCTCAGCGCCCAGCAGCACGGGACCGCCCGCCGTCCCGCACCGCGCCCGGGGCCGCCGCCGCCGGCCGCCGCGGCGGCGGCACTCCGGTCTCCGCGGTGCCAGTCCGACCGCATCGCCGTGCCGGGGACGGGGAGAGGGGGGGGAAAGGAGGGGAGAGAGACAGAGAGAGACAGAGGGAAGCCAGGCGAGCGGGCAGGCGCCGCGGTCAGAGAGGCGAGGAGGAGAAGAGGAGAAGAGAAGAGGAGAAGAGAGGAGAGGAGGAGAGAAGGGAGACAGAGACATGCACAGGGGGAAGGGTGTCCCTGCGGCGCTCTTATACCAGCCGCCCGGCCGCCCTGCGCGGCCGCTGGTGACTCACGGCGCCGCGCCGGGCCCCGGTTGGCTCGCCAGCGCCGCCCACCCCCGCTTCTTCCTCCGCGGCACCTGCGGCCGCCGCGGCGCGCCCGCACACCGGCTCGGCTCGGCTCGGCTCGGCTCGGCTCGGCTCGGCGGGGCTCGGCGCGGCGCGGTGACGGTGAGTGGCGCTGCGGCGACGCGGTGCGGTGCGGTGGCCTGGGGCGGGCAGTGCCCCCCCACGCTCCCTCCTCCCGGCCTTCCTTCCGCGGGGCGGGGGCGGTGCGACCCCGCTGCCAGCCGCTGCACCCGGGGCGGCGGTGTGGGGCAGCGCCGGCGGGAGGGAGCTGGGGCGGCGGAGGGGGCCGCGGGGTGGGGGCGGCGGCGGCGGCTTTGTTTCTCCTGCTTCCCCAAAAGGCCGACGCCGCCGTCCGCGCCCCGCCGCGGGGAGGGGGCCTTGCGGGGCCCCCCGTCCGGGGCGGCACAGCAAGGCGAGGCGAGATCCGCCTTGCGGGATGGTTTTCTCCAAAGAAGCGTCCCTTCCATTTGGTGCCCCGCCGCCCCATGCGCACATGCTTGCGTGCCTGTGGTTTTTTTCCTCCCTCTGTAGCAGAACTTGACTTAAAACGAAGCAGGCGCAGCTCTTGAGGAAGAAAATCACTACTTCTGCATTCTCCGATCAGGGATCGTAGTTAATTAGTAATTGCACAAAATGATATGCCAAAGTAGTATAATTACAAGCCTAACCTTTTATTTTAAGGAGGAGAATTGGTAGTTTTATTCCACATTTGTAACGTTTCAAACATCCAATTATGTCTTGGTGAAATAAAGAAAGAAAAGAAGGGTTGGTAAAATGCAAATTTGGTTTTGTTCACGGCACTCTTAGACTTTGCAGTTGCGGTTTAGTGATCCTCTGCTTTTTTTCGTTTATTTTCATAGACTTGCTATTTTATGGTAATACTGTGTGCTGTGCTGTTAATACTGTAGTGGACACATAAACCTCAGCAAGCTGCTCCATCCACAAATGATGAAAAAGCTGGTTGCTGTTTCTTTCCTTGGAAATGAAGTCTTGAATTATTAGCCTAATATTTTAAGTCTTTTTCAGTAATGTGGCTGATTCCTCCATTGAAGCAAGTATGTTTGAGATGCGGTATTTCCTACATGTCATAACATATTTCTTTATACATTATTTGCAGAGCGAAGCCCTTTTTGAATTGCATCCAGTTGTGTCATGACTCCACTAAAGACAAATCACACCACTGCATGAATAACTTTCAGAGTGGATTATCTCTTGCAGTTCCTGTAACGAACGTCCAGGTCATCCAAATGGGCAAACAGTTGATGTATCAGAGACTTGTTAAAGAAGTCAAGATTTGATTTCATGTAACTGAAGTACAGCTGAGAATGATATTTCTGATATGTGTGTAAATGTGAAGAGAGCAGTTCCTAGTGTTTGCCTCCCTACAGCCCCTCTACCTCGTGGCCTCAGGGGCAGCGGGAGAAAGACTCTGCTTTCCCAGCCTGCCTGGTATGTGGCATTAGATGCTACAGCATTGTTCTTGCAAACATATGCTGCTTCAAGCAAGAAAAATCTATTGTGTACAAGGGGGTTGACTGGGGTCCTCAGGAAGATGGCTTAGTGTAAGTGGTACGCTGAAAACATCGTTTTCCTTGCAGATCTTCAGCGTGACATATTGCCTTCAGTCGGGTGCTCACTGTTGCATGGTCTGCTGTGCTTTGGGCTGAACAGCATTTTCACAAATGTCCTGTTACCATTACAGAAATATTTTATAAGCCATAGACTGAGTGCAGCAATACACAAGAAGACTCCAGTCATGCAGAAATGCAGGGCTGGACATAACAGTGTATGCTGGTAGTTGATGGTCTTCTTTGTTTGTCTATGGAAGATACAGATTTACTGGAGGGAGCAAAAGTAGTCTCTGTCCCCTGCGTTATCGCTGCTCCGTGAACACCTGCACCTGGCTTTGCAACTTTCTGTCTTGGATGTACCTAGCTCTTTGCACACCTGAGGGTTTGGACTCTTCAAAGCAGAACTTGCTGTAAAATAATTTTTGGCATTTCAACTAAGTTAAAATGCATGAGTAAGTAGGTGCATGAGTCTGATCATCTGCAGACTCTGGTGGAATCTCCAGAAAAGGATCTCAGACAGAAAAGGTCTTCTCCTTCTTTAGCACCATTCTTACAGGAACTCTGTTTAAGAAAAGGGCAAGTAGCCTGCCAGCCCCTACGAGGAGATTTGTGAGACCCATGGGAGCCATCTACACTGAGGTTTTGTGCCTTTGCAGCAGCCATAGTCTTGCAAAGGCTTGCTTCATGTGGGAATGGGAAGGTGTCTGGGGGGATCTGCAGTGTGTGTAATGAATTGTAGTGTCACTTTGCTCATACACTCAAGGATACAAGCCAGAGTAGATCTATACAGGAGAACTGGAATAAAACTGTGGGTTTCTGTTGGAAATATACACACTTAGGAGAATAGCAGTCCTACTATGCTATTGATAACGTAGGAGCAAAGCGCCAGGAGGGTCTAAGGTTTAGGAAGGGTGCTGAATTTTGTAGGGAATGTGAGCTGGCTTTTGTAACGGTAAGTCCTTTTGTCATCAATCTGGGAAATACGTTGACATTTGCTTTGTTTCCATGTGTAACTCTCAGTCTCCTCTGGTTTTTGCCATGTCTGTTTGAGTTTAACTTCTTCAGCTGTCGGGAAGTCAGGAAGCTGCAGACAGAAGGTGGATGAGAAAGTGGGCAACCTCAGGGAGCACAGAGAGGGAATGTGGAGGGAAAGCTGGCATTGCCACCTTAGTTAAGCAAGTTCCCATAGTCAAGAACAATCTCAAAGGCTGCTCTGCTCCTGTACTGCTCTCAGAACTGGTCTAGGTCCATCTTCTGCTATTTGCATTAATATATATTTGGTAATGTTATTAACTATGCACTATAAATATATATGATGTGCAGAGTACAGGGCTAATGTCTCCAAAACCACTTAGACATTATGCAGGAATAGTTTCTAACTAACCAGGCTGGCTGAGGCACCAGAGAAAAGCATTCCTAAACCGTGCTTCTAACAGTGGCTTCTTCTATTGTACTGAGCAGGCACTCGGATTCAGTGGAGTTTCACTGTGTGTGAAGGTTTGTTGCAGATTTCTCATTTGTGATAGAAGGACATGCCATCTTCATGAGAATATTCTACAGTACAATCTGTTCGTGTGTGCACAAAGAACTGTAAAATGTCAAGTGGTGTATGGTATTAAATATTATGCATAATAGTTTTATTACTGCTAATTGTTTTTATACAAGTCTCCAAGTCTCCATCCTGTTTTCTAACCCATAACTGGTGAATATTCTTGAATGTCTAGTGATGTTTCCTTGAAAAAAGCTGGAAAAGATTGCCAAGAAGCTAAGCGAACAGTTAGGCATTGCCTTTGCCTTGAAAAATGACCCAAGTAACAAGAAATGGCATCATATTACCTTTCCTTTTGGGAATTGTGGTGGATATTGGGGCCCCAGAAACTTTCCAACATCAATTCACCTGATAATGCATTTGGACTTATAATAGGTTTGGATCCTTTGGGATAATTAATTTACCATGTTGGTTAGAGAGTTTAAAGTCAACTTACAAGAGAAAATAAAGAACAGAAAGGACCTTCTGGAGTACACATAATATGAATTCAGTGTGGTTTTGTTCCTTTCTCTTTTTGCCTTAAAGACCCTATAGCCTCCATTTCTAAATGAGTTCCTGAAGCACTGGAATTACTAATTTACCCTCAGGTCTTAAATCAGTGGGACTTTTCCCTCCAGCTCCTCTGGTGAAGGACATGAAGTGAGGATATTTCTACAGTGTGCAACCTAATCTAATAAAGAAAAGGAAAGCCTCACGGGTAGAAAAAGCAGCAGCTACATATCATGGGATAGCATCCTGCCTTAGGATCACTTGCAAAAATATTTTCTTCATTGTGTGCTGCCATCCAAAGACATTCACTGCTCATAAGATCATTGCATGCCCGAACTGACAGTAATCGAAGGAGGTGTATTCATGGCTGTATTTTGGAAGTGCAGAGCCAGGATCTGTATTACTGACTTCAGAGGAGTCGTACAGAGCATGAGAGAGACAGAATGCATCTTTGGGAATAATTTAAAATAGGTATGTGCACGAATCCTTCTGATCCATGTGGTTGCATGGCTGTATCTAAGGGACAAATTGGCCTTTTTTTTTTTTTCCAAGGTTTCTCTGCAAATTATGTGAAGGTTTATACTGTCGTTAAAAGTACTACTCGCATCTATGTTTTGTGTCTTGTCTGCAGCTTTAGGGAAAAAAAGAAAAAACAAACAACTTTGCACTAATAAAACACCTTTCCTCTGTTCTCAGGATACCTAATAAACAGTAAATTAAGACTCAAAAAAGTCCCCCTTGCCCTTCCCATCATCATCATCTGAGTTGTAAAAATGACGCAGAGAGAACTGATGTCTCACTGGTGTTTAATACAAATTTTTACTTTTTTTTTTAATTATTCATGGTACAAGAAACATGGATAGTTTGTCTCTGAAAGAGGTTAGAAAATACTTGTCTGTTTTGGATGTATTCTTCACAATGGAGAAAACACTGTATACAATTCCTGGCCTGCCAACCTCAATTTGAATTTGCCATTGCTTTCTGTGAGGACAGGATTTCCTCCTCTGTGCTACAAATTAAGTCAGTTTTCTTTGCACAGTCACTTATTAATGGGTTTCCCCTGTTTGTGAGGATCTAGCATGTGTGATATGAGCACAAATGCATTTTATGTAGTGTTGGAAGACATCACAGTAGTTAAAGTCATGTTAGGATCAGAACCTGGAAGTATTTAATTTGTTTTCAAAACCCAAATCCATGTCTCATTGGCGGTACTGTGCTGTGTATGCAGTGCATAAACTTGCAAATGAGAGAGTTGTAAGTCATGCATTGGAATCAAAATTTCCACTATGCTTTTTTTTGCAGTAATACATGATAAAACTTTAGTTGTGGTGGAAAAAGAGCTTCCATTTCTATCAGAGGTGGGACAGAATGTGGCTTCAAAATACAGCCTTGCCCATTTTGCAACTTTGTGGCTACTTCCACTTTTTTATGTTTATCTTTAGAAATGAGATACTCTTTAGAATATCATACCCTCATGTGACATCAATTCTATATGCTTAGTAATAAACCAAATATAAATTGATCTTGCTGATCCTGCAAGATTTATTTTCAGTATACATAGGCTGGAGTGTATTCTGATGAGTTTTTCCCATGAGACTTAACATCTGCTTATACAAACATTTATTAAAATTCCTCCAGAAGTACATGTTTGTAAAGTTTTCCAGTGGAAAAAGAGGAATTTGGAGTTCGTTTGCTTTTTTTTAATGTACACTCATGATTAACAGTGTATATGTTCACCTTTGTGGAAGTACACATGCATATTGGGAAATCTGACATGTGTTCCAAAAGCTCTGTGTATTAAGTGGAGGAGGATATTAATATTTGTGTTCTTCTTTGCAAAGGATGAAAAATGGCAGTATGTGTTGAAAATAAGGAATATGATTAATTAAATGGGTTAAAGCTTCAGATTGTGGTGGTGTGCCTGTAGAGCATAGGAAACAAGATGGGGAACAAAAAGAAACATTATTGCAAAGTGTGGAGCAGCCCATAATGTTTTTGCATGCTAGCAGAGAAATTTTTAATCAGATACTGAAATTATAATGGTGTCACTGTAGATGTGTGAAAAGAAATATAACTTTGCCTTCACATGAACATGTGAGCAGATGATCTGGAACATTTTGGGAATGCTCAGATTTGGAGGATAATATGGAAACAGAATACAGTGTATTAGGCTGAATATAGAAATTTCTGAATATGTTCTTGATTTACAAAAAAGGTAACAAACATGGCAGAAAAGGGTACCTCTGTAGAAGGGTAAGCAGCAGAGAGCCATGCTGGGGGAGTTCTCCCTGTTCTGGGCAGAGAGGCTGTGGCACCTGGTGGTCGAAAAAAGAATAAAGTAACAGCATGGCAAGAGAGCTGCCCTGGGCTCATCAGTTACTTGGAGTAACAGTGGGTTGTGTTTTCTGTATCCTGTAGTTGCTGCAAAAATGATCTGTTGTCACACTCTGCATTGCCTACTCATATTTTAAAGGCAAATTTCATTTTTCATCCCTAAGGGTGTTGTAAACTCTTCCATTTTTGTTAACTAGCCCTTCCTTTTCCCCATATGTTTGAGTTTCACAGTCTTTTTTTGGATACTGTCGTTTGGGAGGAGGTGGAACATTTGACAGACAAATGGTCAAGCTCTTCTTTGGTGCAGGTGGTGTTTTGCAAGTAGTGGCAGACAGATTTACAAACTGAGGAAATGCAGTCTAACAGCATTTCTTTTAAATTTTAAATTACATTGAAATTGATCAGTACTGATGTCTTTGTATTTATATGCAAGATAATATTGTTCTGCATGCTGAAATGTTGTTAGATTTTGCTTACAAGGAAATTGCTTCTGTGAAATGAAATGATGCCATGAAATACAGTTTCTGTATCTATTTCAAGAATATAATATAAATGTGTCTGTCTGTAGCAATACATAGACTTTAACTTTCATTCTGCTGGTTGAAAATCAGCTTTCTTAGGCCTGGGCTATCTTAGGACATACCTGGATAGGATAGATATAAATATGTTTTATTCTTGCAAGGTCAATTCTTTCCTTGTTACAGCTGTTTTCAAAAGGAATAGGATCTTTTTATAATAAT
Organism: Mycteria americana; assembly: GCF_035582795.1. NCBI lineage: Eukaryota > Metazoa > Chordata > Aves > Ciconiiformes > Ciconiidae > Mycteria > Mycteria americana. The sequence goes on along the minus strand of NC_134396.1, from coordinate 22,888,142 downwards.
GAACAGAAGACTGGAAGGGAAGGCTAAGTCTAGTCCAATCTCATGCTGTGGAAAGCTAAGTCATCAGTAAACCATAAATTGATTATGCATCATGTTGCAACCCTTTAGAGGGTTGGTTGTTTGTGGAGGGTTTCTTGATATTTTTTTTTTCCTTTTTCTTTACTGTAAACCTTATCAAGAGGACCCTGATGTCTTGTTCCTGGGATACCTAGTTATCTTCTAATTTCCACACAGAATTTATTTCTGTTCATTTTGTTTCTATTTCTTCTGAGACTGACGTTCACTTTCAGTGGCTGTGCCTGACATTCTTCCCTGTCCTCTCTCAGCCCCCTTTTTTCCAAGCTAAACTAGCCAAACTCTTTTGGGCACTTTACTGGTGATAGACCATCCCTCTAACCATTGTGCTTGGGATCATCAGCCCCTCTCCCAGCTTGAATCCACCTTTCCCGGGGCTGACTGAACAGAAAGGTAGGTGGTGCTCCAGGTTGCAAAGAGCTCCACAGGAGGTCTTATCCCAGCCTCCTATGCTGACATTAGTACTATCCTTGCTAGAAATACCTTGACTGACACCCTGTGTTCCTTTTTTCCAGCTGCATCAGATGGTGTTGTGGTCTCTGTTGTAAGTATCCACCTACCCCAAGTATTTAACTTGTGGTGCAAGATTACCTGTATAATCAAAGGGGAGAGATGGACATTTCTGCATGGCCATTCACAGACATTTAGGCAATTTCTATTATTTAGCTCAATATGTCAGTTGTCTATTAAGTATGCTGTCCAACTTCATGTCCTTAATTTTGCTAATCCCTTCCTAATTTCTTTGGCTAGACTGTTGGTGGTGATATTAAATAAGATTGGTCCCATTGGTCCCTGTGATCATCACAGATGAACTCTCTTATTAACCTCCTTTATCCTAATATTTTCTTTTCAACATTACTCCTCATGTTCCCTTTAAGGTATCTGGTACCCATCTGGCAACTCTTGTACAAATTGCCAGCATTTGCTGTTTAACTAATACTTTCCTGTGCTAGGCTCAGTCAGATGCTTTACTTAGTCCCATGTTGTTGTAGAGAGTTTGTAGAAAATTTCAGATGACTTATGGAAAGAAGGCCTCAAGTTAGCTGAGCACAATCTAATTCTGGTAATTCCACATTGTTCTTTCTCCCATTTTTCAAGCACATTGAAGTTTATGGTGTCTTCTCTTCCATATTTGTCCTAAAACTGTATATTATTGAAGTCAGACTAGAGGTCTGACTGGCTGAGCAGTTTGAGAAACTTCTCCCTTTTTCTTCCTTGAATACAATGTTAATTCTGTTTTCCTATAGCATGTGTCCTCGGATAGAGACTGTCTACTCCACTGCAAGATCTTTGGAGTTTCACCTCTATTTCATTTTGATAATTCTTGCTCTGTATCCTTTTTTCCTTTAACCATCCTACCCTTGGCTGTATAGTCATTGTTTCTGTTGAAAAGTGAATCAGGTATTAATTTAGTTATGGAGTTATACTTAGAGGATCTTTAATCTTAGTATCACGTGCAATACATATGCAATGCACTTTCTTTTTCTTTATTAATACATTTGATGAGCATTTGAAGGAATTCCAAACTCTTAAACTCTGTAGTTCTCTGATTTTTTAAAAATTTGTTCTTTTACAATAGAGAACTTAATTCTGTGTACCATTTAATTTGATTTAAAGTGAGTGGGCCCGTGATCATTCAGATCAGATTGCCAGATCTGATGTGGAAAACTTAATGGAATACAAACTTAAAACTCAACCGCAGCAGTATGGGTTCGGTGGCTACTTGGTGAAGATACACCCATGACTCATGTCTGGAGGTAGCCAGAACCGAGAGCTATCAGTAGTGTTTGTTCTCTGTGTATGGGAAGTTCAAATCTTCTCTAATAATACACTGTCCTGACACATCTTTCTCTCTTGTAACACTGTAGAGCTGTGCCTGCTGTCTGCCGCCATATCTGGTGGCCTACAGCAGACTCCAGCTCTATCCCATTAGGGCCCTTCTTTTCCAGACTGATTTTGATCTCTTTTTTTCCTGAAGTCTATCACATCATTAATATGCAAAAGTACTGTCATAACCATTATTTCATTTTACCTGAATGCTTTAAATATAGGCAAGTACCCTTTCAAAGCTGTGTTTTTGTCATGATTGCTATTCTGTCATATCTCTGTTATTCCTTGGAGATCCATTTTATCATGATCTCTGTAGTTAGCATTAGTCATTTCAGCGCCAATACAGCATAGCATCTCCTAATACTAGAAGATAAATCTTATTTGCATCTAATGAGTGATTCCTTAGGCTTTTCAACTGCAGCTACCTTGTCTGTTTTTTCTTAAGAATATTGCTGTGAAGATACTGAACAGCAGCTCAGGAGATCTGGGTTCAATTTATGGCTTGGCTTTGCAGAAATTTTTTTCAAATGTTCTTGTGCAGCTCAGTTTTTCTATGGCTCTTTGCCAGGTAAAATGGAGATAAAAATGTTTCCCTGTGTCAGAAGGCATTTCCAGGGGGTATACTTATTAATGATTGGCAAGTGCTCAAGTAATTTAGTGGTAAATACTGTGGAAATAGAGACAGTCTGTGGCCTGCAATACATCCTCAAGTGACTGGATGGTTGAATCTTCAGAACAGCAGTTAATAGATTGTCAGATTTTTTTAAAAATGAAAATCTAGGAAAATTTTAAAATACACCAACACTTTTGTACTGTAAACTCTATCCATGCCTTTCCTAATACTTATTATTATTGGAGCTTTTGGCCTTTTTTCAGGGAAATATGCTCCATTATTTAAATTTCAAATTTATGTTGATTTATGTAAAAGGAAATCACTGTCACCTAGAGTAAAGGTTTTGTTAATAGTTTCTATTATGAGATCCTGCTTTCAGACTGATGTTCTCATTTATTAATTTAAAAAGGATTGCTTGCTCTTGTGTTTCTTAGCGCACGGTTGAAGAAGACTGCAATATTTTGGATTTTGGACATGCTGAGAATACTCAGAGCTTTGCTCCTACACTTCCAAGTTTAGAATGTGTGATTTGCCATTTGAAAATGAGATTGCCTGTGCCTTTTGAATCTATCTTTCACTGTCACATAAAACACACCCACCTTTTCCCAGGTGATAGTATTAAAATAATGAGACTCTGGTTCATATAGCTGTGATTTTGCTACATTGGAAATGGTGAATGCAATCGAGTCCCCATAATGTAAAAATTATTTTTAAAATAGAGATGATACAAAGCCAGTAATGGATGATGATAGAAAAGTAAGACATACTGCAGAAAAAGACACTGAAAGAACTGTATTAAATGGAGGACTCGGGAGATTCACAGTTACAGACTATAAATAATTGCAGAGATAATAGTATAAATGAAAGAAGGGAATTATCCACATTCTCAGAAGAAGGAAAGACAAGGTGCAACGGCCTGCAGCTGAAACAGGAAAATCTCAAGTCATTAAGAAAGTGCTTCTTACAATGAGAGTAATTGGGCGGTGAAGGAGAGGGCAGTGCAGCGTCACTGCAGATGGGCTACTGAGGCTGTGGGCATTCCTGCAAAGTGGAGCTGGACAGATTAGGTGACGCAGATGAGCTTCTCCAGCTGCTAGTTATTTCAAGAGCTTACAAAAGTCAGTCTGGTTTTTTTACATCGTCTTCATAAAATCCCACATCCTTCTACAGCTGCCAGTCACATTCTTCCAACGGGATATCATACTGAAATTCATCTTTGCAGCCAGGATCGTGAATCCCAGTGGCTTCAGTGAGATGAGGGTCAATCTCATTGCATTTTACATTGAAATTAAGTGTGTTTTCTGCTCTGGTTTTCCCAGCATGTCCCGTCTCTCTCTGACTGCTGTTTACTCAGCCCATTGTGAGTAGGTTCTCATTATCATCTTTATTGTCGTGTTCAAGTGCACTGCTTATCCTATGTGTAAGCGTCACTGGTGCTGGTGGCAAGTTGCCAAAGGACCCCCTTCAGTTAAGAAGGAGATGAAGTAAAAGGTATGTCTTGTTGTGATATTTCAGCTATAGGCAGTGGTCAAAGCCAGCATGCAAAAAAGGTCCAGTATGACCCTATCCTGTTTCGTGTCCTGTTAGCGACACCATCTTTTTCTGACTAATTCCAGCAGGTGTATACAGCTGTGGGGTTTATCTAGGCTTTACTTGGATTATTTGGAGGAAAAAAAAAAGAGGGTCATGGCCTACTTGAATTTGGCTTGGATATGGCAGAAGCCCTTGTGGTGTTACAACATTCCAGGGAAGAACACAAAAAACCCCCCTTGGGAAAATTCCTGTATCCTTTGTCCTCTCATGTTAGGAATTAGAAAAGTATAACAGCTTTTCTAGGTTCTCGTTAGCGCAAATAACCAAGAACAACCACCCCTATTTTATCTGTGGTGTTTTTGCTAGGTAGTCATTCCTGTGATGGGAAAAAGCCAGGAAATGCATGTTTCGACATGTGTGAGTTCGCAGGGTCTCGCATGTCATGCGCTCGTCTCCATGCTGTCCGTGGGTGTCCCCAGAAGACTGGTACTTGATAGTGTGGCCTCGTTCTTTGTGGTTGTTGCACTGCTCTGAACGAGTAACAAGCAGTGAGACTTCTTGCTTTTAACCTGAAAGTTAGCTCAGAGATGGTGTAAGGCTCCAATAAGTAGCCCCAGTGAAAAACTACAACCTGGGAACGTGACTGTTTTAACGACTAAGTGGAAATTTGACCAGCTTTGGCCCTGCATGCTGCTCTACAGCTGGAGCTGGAAGGTCCATCTGCAGGGTTAAGGTGAGAGCAAGATTCACCCCTTTGTCAGCAGGCTGTTAGTGGCTGTGGGATCTGCTCTGTTTCATATTTATTTTGCAGGGAGAGCGTTCTTTGGTACCTGCTGACATGCTGTGCTCCACAGGTATCAATAATTCAAGCTTTGCAACAGTTCTGTGAAAGAACTCTTGCCGATGAGCCTGAGGGACAGCCACAGGACTGGTTCAGCAGGAAGGCAATTGCCACGTTAAGCTGTCCTGGTTGTTTACCCACTTCTTGCTGCCTCACTGCGCCATGGAGTCCCTAGCACTGTTTTATTTGTTTCCACTTCTGAATGCAGTTATTGTCTCAGGAGGTGGTTCTGGACGAGTGATCCCCGGGAGCTGTGCGTCTGAGGGAGAAAGCCTTGGGGCTGAAAAAGAAATGCACTTTAGTGTAAGCCCTCAAATCTTCCCAGACACCCTGAGGCTTGTCAAACTGGAGCATCTCTGTGTTTCGGGGACCAACCCCCTGCCCTGGGCAGTGAAGGGAAGAGTGGTGAATTTCTCCTGTGCCAGCTGGAACGACACCTTCTAACTGAGCTCCTGTCTAAGCTTTGCCTGGATCTGAGTTTCAACCTTTTTAAGGAAGTGTCAATATGAGTATTTTCTATGTGGTTTCTGGTGTGCTTTTTCCCATTAGTTCAATTTGAATCCATATTCTCCAATAAAATCAATATTTTTACACATCTGTGCTTAACATCGGGGTCCAGAGTCTATACTTGGACCTTAAGTAGAAGCATCTTGCTGCTCACTCTGGAAGTTAAGGAGTTTTATGTGTCTAACTGCAGGCCTCTGGTTCAGTAAATGTGTCTTTTTTGCTTTCCACCCCTGTGTAACTGTGAGCAGTAACAATTCTCAGAGCAGCATCTTGCCAAAGGCACGCTTGGCAGCTTCCTGGGTATAGCTAGCTGCTGTGGTTCTGCGTTTAGTACAGATACAAATGAAGCAACAGACTTTCTTCCCAGGCTTCAATTTTGGCCAAGGATATCATATTATTTAGCTTTGTGTTAGCAGCTGGGGAAGTACTTATATGGTCAGTTTGCTAATTAGTTTCACTCTTATTTTTTAAGAGTTTACTAATATTTCAGTCCATTATTTAACAAAAAGCATTTATAATATCCATGAATTGAAACATTCTGTCGGTGTTGCGAACATATGTTGGTAAGTAACTGTATATCTGCCTGTGTAGGGGAAGTATGTAACACCCTCTGTGTGTTGTATAAACTGGAGATGGATCATCCCAAGCAAAAAGAAAGCTTCAAAAAAGAAGTATTTGTAAAGGTGCAGTGTAGCTGCTCCTTAGAACCTAAAGTATAATGACGTAAATGGGCAGAGAATTGTCTTACCGCTATGACAGAGTTAACTCTTATTATTTGTTATTATTTTATAGCTGTTTTCATCATTATTGATTATTATTAATCATTAAAACTGATGATAGTAGTAAATAAAATCATAAAGTCTTCATCTGATTTTTTTATGGGTTCCAGTGAGACTCTTGTCAGACTTGGGGGTAAGCAAAGACTGACATCGGCGTTTGCCTTTGTAAGTTGGCATCTGGCTAAGTGCAGCTGGAGGTAAGTAGTTTAAGGCAGACCTCCAGAAAAACTGGGCTAGAAGGGCCGCTCCAGAGTCGTCTGATCCAGCTCCTGCCTCTAGGGAAGGCTCAGATATTCCGATGTTGCTCTTGACAGATGTTTGTCTAATGTGTTTTTAAAGCCCTCCAACAATGGAGACTCCAGGCCTTTATCTGCAACAGCAAGACATTGTTCACCCTTCAGTTTGTTATCTACAGTTTTCCTCCTGATGTTTAAGATGCATTAAGTTTTATTGGGAGGAAGTTAACATTAACAGTATGCTAAGGATGCTACGTTTGTCTTAAGATTTGGAGAAGAATGAGAGGCTGTGGGTGTATCTTTGCAAATTTAAATTACAGAGTTTTATTCTTGGTTAAACAAGCCAGATGCTCAGACCATGCTTATCTAATGTATGAAGTAATTTTCAAGGACACTTAGCAGAGGTGAAAACTTCAGTTACAGCTGTTCTGTGAGGCAGACGCAGTCCTAGGATTATGCACAAATTTACCTTACAAATTGATCCGACTGTGACTAGGCAAAAACGTCACACCAGAAGTCAAAGGATCTGAGTCCTGTGAATAAAACGCCCAGTGTACACACCGCTGGCCGGGCTCCTTGCACGTAAAAGTCACGGCGCAGGCAGGTGATGAAATCTACCCTCTGCTAGCCAGCGGGCAGAAGGCAGAGAGCGGGACGGCAGCCAGCAGCTCGCTGCCTTTCCCGTGTGCTCAGGCAGCGAGGCCCATCTCCGCGCTTGCCCCGCTGCAGCCTCCGACCCTGCTGCAGGGGAACGAGCTGGACCCCTCCCAGGCTCCTGCCCGTGCCCTGTGTCTGTTTCCGAGGCACAGTTTTCCATGAAATGATTCTTTTGCACTTGCGGATTGCAGAGCAGTAACAAAGTCAAATGACAGTTACCCCTGTGCTAGGGACCTCCACAAGCTCTAGACAATTATTTCCAAGTGGTTGATCCGTGTGGTAGCAGATACAGTCCTGTACTGCCGTTCCCCGCTGCACCGGGGCACAGGGCAGAGAGCTGGCACGGTATGCGAATATCTCTCTTCCTTCGCAGTCCCACCTTTTCCAGGTAGCAGCTGCAGCAAGTTCATGTGGGAAGGCAAGATTTCTGTCATTGAAATGTGAGCATCCCAAACTGTGTGTGCAGGGGCAAAGTGGTAATACTGCATTCACGGCCGACTTCACTTCTGCATAAAAGTCTCACCTGTTCCCTTTGCCAGTGGTGAGCCTCGCACGTCCGATTTGAAAGGCCAGACTGGGTAGGTTTTTATAGAGTTTGCCTCACCAGAAAGATGCCTGAGATTGTTGTCTTTAGTGTTAATGTAAGAAGGAAATACTTATCTGAGCACTTGCTGTTTTAAACTGTATTATTTCTTTACACTCACATTCATTAGATCGCTTGACATAAAGGTATAGCATTCTCCTTCCACCTAAATTCCCTGATTTGAATTGTTATCAGGAGCAGAATTGCACAGGAAGGTACATGGCAGGAGAACAATAGCTCCATTATGACCTACTAACATTATAATCTAATTTGAGTTTAAAAAAAGACCTACACATTAACATCCAGCACAGTAGGATAGCTGAATGTGTTTTTATAGTACAGAAACAGTGATCTGTGACAGTTTTTAAAGGAAATTGTGTTTCTGTCTTATTTTTACTGCCATTTCTAACTGGTACAGCGTTTCAGTTGAACTAATGTTTCTCACCTGTACTGCTTAGCCAAGCTTTGTTTTATTTTGATTTTTTTTTGTTGTTATTTAAATGTTTAAAAGTTTGAAAAGCATACAGTGTTGAAAACAGCTTGTTAATTAAGGAATAGTTCCCCAGTCTCTTTTCTTGAAACACTGAAGACACAGAAGAGCCTTATTTTACTCATAATGGCCTAGATTAAGGATAGTGGTGTAACTGCAGTGATCAGTCGTGGCCTATATCACAAACTGAGCAGCTCACGGTCTCTAATGTATTTCCCATCAGGGCAGCCATGGGAGGTGGCAGCTTTGCAGGCTGAGGGGTCTCAAGGCACAAGTGATTAAACAACCTTCCCAATGTCATGGCAGGACCTCTGCGACAGAGCAAAGGGTCTGGATAGCAGCAGTTAAGATCCTCTCTCTCTGAGTGATACAGCTAGAACCCTATAAAGAGCTGGTGCACATTCCCATATGGACCACATTAGCTGTACTGCATATCAAAAACATGGCCACAAGCTATTTTTTGCTAATGCAGTATGCCACACTGGTATAACCAAAGTTACACTAGAATTAATTTCTTACCATCACATGCAACAAACTTTTGCAAATCTTGCAAGAACAATAAAGGTAGCTTATGTGTACATTTAGGTCCAGTTCTTGCCCTTCTTGGAGGTGGTGGGAATCCTTCCATTTATATAGTGGGCTCTTCCTTGTTCTCAGATTTCACTCTGTTCCTGTTGAAGACATCTCCTACAGGCATATTTAAGTGAGTTAGGGTAAAGGTACCCAGGGGAAGTTTAAACGGTCAAGTTTTGGTTGCTTGTTTAACTCTCACTACAAGCACTTAATGTTCCTGAGTCACGTCAGCAGTTTAAAAACACTCCTTGCTCATTCTAATAAAAATCTGAATACTAGTCCTTGAGACAGATCTCAGTTGTATACACAGTGTGGCAGCTGGTACTTGCTTCCATTCCCAGAGGGGAAATATTGATTGTTTCTTTTTTGCTTTTGGATTTTGGGTAACTGAGCTGTTTCCTTTACTGCAGGCAAACTGCATTCAGCCATTAACTTCAGTTGCTTAATTACATGATTTGAAAGTTTCTAATTTCATTGTGCCAGTTGATATGCTTAAATACATTTTTTGTGCCAGTTTTTCCAGCTGTTTAAAGACACATCAGTACGTGTACCTTTTAACAGAATTTTGCTTTCACAGTGTCCAGCTTATGAATCACACTTCCTAATTCAATTTTAAATAAGCTATTATGAATACTGAGAAGCCTGCAAGACGTGTAATGACAAATAATATAGGCAATTTTGAAAATAAAGAAGCAACTGCTCGTGACCAAGTATGTATGAAATTAAATAGGTCTTAGCATCGTATATTAAAGCTGGCCTCTCTTAACATTAGGTAGATGTTACACAGTAAAGGCACAGAATTGTTTCATAAATTATTCAGAAAAGTCTTTGAATTTCTTTTTGAGATACTACATGTGTTAGTTGTACACACTCACTTCTCAAAGGAAAATTCAACATTCATCTAGCATGCAGATATTTGCTAGACACACCTAAGTTGTCAGAATACCTGCCTAATGTACATGGTGTGCCTATACCCCACTTGAAATACCACATTTCGATTTCTACCTGACTTATGCAATAGTGGGCCTAATTCTCCCTCCCCCTCCTGTGCTGATTTTTAGATTTATCTTTCCTGCTATAAGTACTCTCTACCATCTAATAACAGCTGTCATTTTCTGCTCTACGCTTTGTGTAGTCTATTATTCTTATGTATAGACAGAGCATGGTCTTGCTTTTCAATTTGTTTTTCTACACTTATTTTACTTTCTGTTTGCATAACCTTACATGTTTTCAGAGATATAGAGCATCAGGGCATCCAGCTTTGTCAATAGTTTTAGAGGGGAGAGAAAAAGAGGGGGAGAGAGAGTGTTAAGAGTGGAGTTAAGTTCCAATTGTCTACATAAAACAATGCAAGTAATAAAAATACTTGCTTTCGTGTCAATGGTGGTGTGGTAAAAAATTGAAACAGCCTAGCTCAAGTACCCAGTAAAACCAATAATGGCGAAGTTAGAAAATATGTTAGCTTTTATTTGTGCTGAACTGTAATTGAAGTAAAGTGAACTAAAACACTTGTTAACTATGTTATGTGGTCGAAATATTTATAGGTTTATTGATGTCTTAAAAAGACAAGCTTAACTGAACAGGACTTCCATAGTGCATCAGTTTCTTGAACAAGAAACATGGCCAAGTGTTAGCTTTGTGAGACATAGCAGTTACAGAACTGGAAGACACATAATGGTGTCTCATATGCCTTGCAAACCCAAGGTAATTACAGGAATATTCCTCAAACCATATGGAAATGATGGTTCCTGCAACAAGGGACAGCCAAACTGATCCTAGGGTTTATTAGGAATAAACAATGTCAGAAGATGACTGGATAGCTTGTATAATGCAAAAGGTTTCCATTGGCACAGAAGGGAAGGTTAAGTGAAATACAGTGCGTATACATTGAAATCTGGAATAGAGGCTTTGCAGATATTCAGATCTTCTGTAGAGAAGCTGTAGCCTTCAGTCTGCTGATACTGTGAATATTCTACATGGTCGGTTGCACTCATGCACAAATTCCCTCTGCATGTGCGTTCAGCTGCCTGGACACAAACCAGCTCCAGTTCAAAAGCATGTTTGTGAAGCCCAGCCCAGATCACTCTGCCTCTGAGCAGGGCTTATTAGCTAGGGCACAGTGTCACCCTAACAAGGTCACAAGGTTTTTCAGTCTGGAGCTGGCTGGAGGCCCATTAGATTGGCGTGCAGGCTAAGGGAGCTCACGTCTGCATGTTGTGGCTCGTTTATGTGCATCCCATAAGAGTGTACCAGGGTCCCAGGACTGGATAAGCATCCATTATAACACTAAGGTTAAAAAAAGGGAATAGCATGCTCTGGAGTTCTTTTAAACAAAATTGCTTTAATTAAGCAAGCTTGTAAATTACTTGTGGACTGGGTCATTCAAATAGTTTTGAAGGCCATGAAAAGGAAGGTTAAAGGCTTTTACATAAAGCAGGTTAACGCACACTTAAGGTACTGCTATACCAGCCTTGTCCAGTGTAGGGCTTGCAGGCACACCTGACCTGCAGGACAGTTTTACCCACTTGCAGCTCTCTGGCTGCTTAATCAGCTGCAGTCAGGGCTGCTCCGAAAGGGATGGCACCGTGCCTGCCACCATGCTTGGCCGCTCATCCCCATGGCTTCCCATTGCAAGTATGAGCTTTGCACAGCCACGTGGAGAACTGGGCTAGTGAACCAGCCTGGCTGAAACCCAGTCATTTCACTGTTGCTAGCTTTCAGCTGAGCAGCTTCCCGGATCCAGCCCGCTGTGTGGCCACGAGTGATGGCACTGGCATGAGAGGGCAAGTGGCTGTGGCCAGGGAGAAAGGGGCAAGACCGCTCCTTTCAGTACAGCACTGATTTTCGCTGTGCTGCCGTTGCAAGCATCCCTGCACACTGCCTACCACTCTTTGACTATGCCTGTATGGCTCAACATCAAATTACTAAGCCCTTCCTGAGGCACCTCATAGCTCAGGTGTTGCGGGCACTTCTTCTGAGTCCCAGTCTGGCTCATGCCGCATCCAGGCATTGATTTGCAACAAATAGAGTAACTGAAATCTAAGCTTAAGTACCCCCTCAATTTATCTTGACAGTATCTGCGTGCTTCTTTTTTTTATGTATATACTTAATTTTATGAAATAGACGTGTATTTTTTTTGCCTCATGTTAGTTTTCCTGTGCTGAAGTCCTGAAGCATTAGGCCCATCACAGAAACTGAACCTTGAGTAACGTGGTATCAGAGAGTGAAATCTTTTGAATGGAAATGACCCTGGTATTTCCCAGATGTGTTAGCAGGAAAGGCTTTTTCATTAAAAAAATAAAAAAGTGGAGTGTATCAAAGAATTGACTTTTAACATATGACATTGCAGGAGAGGATGGAAGACTGACTAATGGGAAGCAGCTCCACATTTTCCAGCTTTCATGCCTCATCAGTGCCTTTTCTGATAGCCTTAAACTTTGACGAATACTGATTGGTGGAAGTCAAAGATAAGGAAGTATAAAATAATTTGATTTTGTTTTGAGGGATGGTCTGTCAAAACGAGGCACAGTCTTAATGATGAACTGTGATTATGGTATCTTAGTAGCTAGGAAAAAAAGTCTGTTCTCCAATGTAGCGTAATCTGCTAAACATGCTACGACAGGCATTTTAGGCACAATGTATGCTTACTTTCACAGTTACTACTGTGGAATAGCATTTAGTTCTTCAGTAAGAAGTATTCCTTGAGGAGTAGAAGGTGAAGCAAGACTAGAATTTGCATAGTTTTAAGTTACACATTTTTCTATAAATAGAGTGCCTATTAAAACGAAAAAATAGAGCACCTATTAAATCTGCCATGGATTTCAGTGGGAACAGAAGTGGGTCATAGGTCTGCATAGAAACTCAAAAAAATAATGAAATTTTATGCATGGCAGTGCCAGCACAATGCCCCAGATTCTCCATCAGGTTTTGTACTGTTCTTTTTCCACATAGATTTGAGTTTCCTGCAGTGACTCTTGATCTAATAGTGTTCGTATTTGTAATACGTTTCAACAAAAAGGTATGATTAGCCTTGTGTTCTGGATATTGGCTTGTCTCTGTGGGCAACTTTTTTCAGCTCTTATTATTTATGTGTTACCCACAAGCATAGAAGTTGCATAGTAACCAACCCTCACTGACGAGAAGGTTACCTATATCACTGTGGCATAGTAAAAGTGGCGAAAGACGCATTTAAGTCCTGTCAAATTACATTTACAGCTTTTACATTATCAAGGCCCTTTATGTTGCCAGCACAGTGCAGAAGGGCCATGGAGAGATGGAGGAGTCATGCCTACACCTGCATCAGTGGAGAGGAACAGGATTAGCAGCTGACCATGTGTCCTGGTTTTGGCTGGGATAGGGTTAATTTTCTTTCTAGTAGCCGGTATAGTGCTGTGCTTTGGATTTTAGTATAAGATTAATATTGATAACACGTTGATGTTCTGGCTGTCGCTAAGCGGTGTTTACATTGGTCAAGGACTTTCCCCCCCTTCAGCTCCCCATGCTCTGCCAGGTGCCCAAGAAATGGGAGGGGGCACAGCCAGGATAGTTGATCCAAACTGACCAAAGGGCTATTCCATACCATAGGATGTCATGCCCAGTACATAAACTGGGGGAGTTGGCTGGGGAGTAGCGATCACTGCTCGGGGACTGGCTGGGCGTCGGTCGGCGGGTGGTGAGCGGTTGTAATTTTTTTTTTTTTAATGTATATTTTCCTTTTTTTCCCCTCCCTTGGGTTTTGTTCCTCTCTCTCTCTCATTGTTTTTTTCCCTCTCATTATAATTAATTATTATTATTACTATTATTTTGTTCCAATTATTAAACTGTTCTTATCTCAACCCACGAGTTTTCTTACTTTTGCTCTTTCGATTCTCTCCCCCATCCCACCGGGGGGGGAAGTGAGCGAGCGGCTGCGTGGGGCTTGGCTGCTGGCTGGGGCTAAACCACGACACCATGGTAACTAATATAGTGAATAAATGAAGAGCCAGATGTTAGGCTGACACACATCAAATCCAGGCAACGTCTATCTGACAGTGAGCCAGGCTTCCAGCATTTCCATGTGCTACACTCTGGCAGAGGCATCTTTTATAAAGCAAAACTCAATGCCCAGTTCTGCACAGAGTCTAGTTTTGCTGTTCATTTAGGTGACTTTTTATCATTACAACTGGATCAATAAATCATCAATAAATATTTAGTGTTGCAACCAGAAGCACAGGTTCTGTTTCTTGTACATACAGCCTACAAACAAAATAAAATGGATTAAGGGCTGAAACAATGACATATTCTCCACTAAATGTTCAATTTTGGTTAAGAGTATTGGAAGTCATGAAAGCCTAAATCTGAAAATATTCTCATTTTTATAGAATTTTTAAAATTTACACAGTTCTGGTGGTCACGTACAGGTGTGACTGCTGTGGTAGCTTGGTAGAAAAGGGCTATTTATATTTAAAGTAATATATACCTAAAATTTCAGATTACCAAAAGGCCTTACAGAAAAATCGTTATTTCTGAATTAGTACCTAGGATATTATATTGTAAACATAAAGATGTGAGTGGTGTTAAAAGGTAGTGTTGCCTTGGAAATATAAGACCATATGGCTTGGTGTTCCAGATCAGATTATTGGTTCCAGTCATGATTAGCAGTTATAATCAATATTTTAGTTTTAAAAGACAGCTGCTGTTGTCTGTATCTAAACAACTGTGCAACAGAAGTGCATCACAAATTTCTTCCATGAGTGATTGATCTATTTATGCCAATAAATGAGATTTTGTTATCCTTATCTTGCTGCTTGTGTGAACAATTTGAAATTTTCAATTTTCTTTTATCTCCGCTGAATAGCAGAGACATGCTGACTGAAACACATCGGTAGGAGAAAAACAAGTTAAATGTAAACCAACCTATCTTGAGTGCTGTTGTTTAATATCTAGATATGAATAGAAACACCTCCTGACAAATGTGTGGGGCCTGTTTCAGTTATATCTAATGTCACTGGAAGACTTTTCATCAATATATGAAATCTCCCACCCAGCTCCTGAGCATTAGGCTGCATTGAACAGGCAAGCCAAGAGGTTAACAGAACACTGACCCTCTCCCCAACCCTTGTAAGCACTCATGAACGTGAGAATATAAAATATTTTCTCATTTAGATTTTTAAGTTCACAGTTCTCTTGTGTTTCCTTTGCTGCAGCCAATTTCCTAGTGATTTTAATCGCTCAGAAGCTGTGGGTATTTTAGCAAAGTTCATCTATAGGCCAGTTGCACCAGACATTCCAGTTGGTTTCTCTAATCACAGAAATGTAATAGCCGAGGAAAAAATGTGGAAAAATAATGATGGAAACAAGGCAATGGAAACTCTCCTTTGTGTTTGAAGATGCAACGTGCTACTTGCTTCGCAGCATGTAGCCTGTTATTTGATGGCTTAGTTTAATTAAACTCTGAAATGCTTCCATCTCCTGTATCCCATATTTCAATTCTCTGTGATTTTTAATTTTGCGAAGTTCTGACAGGCGGAATTTTGCAGAGTTTGCTGCAATGTAGGTTGTCCCTTTGCCCGCGGAGTTTGTTGTTTTCTCGCTGTGCACTGTGTCAGTGAAGAACCTTCTGCCTGCTCTCACAGAGTCCAAGGCTGGTGTGGCTCCTCTGCTAGATGCGAAGTAATGACAATCTCCAAAAACCCCATGTGTTTCAGAGGAAGGAGAAATGTTTACCCTCCTGGTTCAGGTTCCCATCAAAAGCCACAAAGAAGCTTCCCAGGATCCCATTTGTCAAGTAAGGGACTTCTCTGTTGTACCGTAGGATCTAGGATATGTTCTCATGGCAGTCATATAATTTCTATTGATCTAGCAACGTTATCCATGTGTATTGTCACTTCAGTAGCTGATAACCTGGTGTACTATTGTACTGGGTCTGGCCAGGATGGAGCTCCTATCAGCCCACATAGTCCTGTGCTTTGCATTTGTGGCTGGGCAGGGTTGATAAAACACCAGTTATAACAACCCAGTGTTTTGGCTATTGCTGAGCAAGTGCTTGCACAATGTCAAGTCTTTCTCTCCAAACCACCTCTCCACCCGCAAGGCCAGTAGGTTGGGGGTGGGCAAGAGGTTGGGAGGGGACCCAGCCAGGACACCTGACCCAAACTGTCCAAAGGGATATTCCATACCATATGACATCATGCTTAGCAATAATAAAAGCTGAGGGAAAAGAGGAGGATGTAGGGAAATGCTTTGTTATGGCATTTGTCTTCCCAAGCAATCATTACGGGTGCTGAGGCCCTGCTTTCCAGGAAGCGGCTGGACATCTGCCTGCTGATGGGAAGTAGTGAGTAAATTCCTCTTCTTGCTTTGCTTGCATGCACAGCTTTTGTTTTTTTAATTAAACTGCCTTTATCTCAACCCAGGAGCTTTTCCATCTTTTGCCCTCTCTCCTGTTGAGGAAGGGGAGTGACAGAGCAACTGCGTGGGCATCTGCCAGCCATCCAAGGTCAACCCACCACAATTGTCTTACATAAGACTGTATTTTAAGATGGGACCAACCTGACCAATCTTGAGCATATTTGGCACACTTAGTTGTACAGAGTTCACATCATCCTCCTGACGTAGGTACTCGGGCATTAGGGAAGCTTTTGTTCACTCGGATAATCAGACAGGACTAGGATTATCTCAACGTGAAGCCCATCTGCGTAGAATGCATTTACAAAGAAATGCTACTTTTTCAATAGATGGTGATCTATGGTTTGCAAAATAAAAGACTGAGGATTTGACATACGTTTAAGACAGTGTCATTATTCAGGCTTTCCATTTTTCTCTTCCACAGATCATGTCTTCGCAGTGACTCAAAGGCCCAGGAGCTTTAACACAGACATAATCAGGAGGGTTGCACACTCCGCCTCCAGCAGATGAGATTTTATCAATATGAAACTCAGCTTCAGATTGTATTTCCTGCAAAGGATTAGAAGTAGGGAACTCTGAAACTCCACATGAGAAGGGTATGGGGAACCATACAGAAGGAAAAATTAATTTGAGGTGAGTAAGAACAGTTTCTTTCATTTGTTGTAGGGAGGACAATGCGTGAGAAAGCGAGGTAAAATACTGGTGGATGTTATGAATAAATGCAACTCTCCAGACAGCCCTTTCTTGAACAGTACAGTCCTGATTCACTCAACCATATAAAATTATAATTAGTCATGTCCCAAACTCAGCACAGACTTGCTGAATAGGCTGTTTATACAAGATCCCTGTAGCAGACTTAGGAGTCATGGCATAGGAAATGAATGCTAGTATTAAAAATCAAACAGTTTCTCCCATAAGAAGCTGTAGCACGGCTAAAGTCTTGAGGCCAAAACCAGCTGTATGCAGATGCAGGAGTCATACACTATTTCAAGCTAGAAATCGGATAATTTCTGCAGGTGAACATGGCATCGGTGCACCCTGTACAAAAGCTACAGCGTTGACCAAAAGATGCAGCATGAAATCCTAGCCTCACTGAAATGAGTGGAAGCCTTGCCATGCATTTGACAGGATCATAACTTCATTAATCACTGTGGCTAGCAGAAGGTGGTGGAGCAAAGGAGTGCAATCACTTTGAGATCAGCCTACAGGGTGTGAGTACACACCCAACCAACCTTTGCAGGATGCCACAAACAGTGATGTGCTGTTGCTTCTTGTAAAAATGACAGCAAGCAACATCCTGCTTTACTATGAACAGGTGGTAAGATTTTGTAGCTCAATGTTTGTGAGTCTCCAAATTGGAGCATGAAAACTTTGCCTGTAAAAAGCACATTTTGGAGCTTTTGCTCAGAGTCTGTAAGTATCAGAGCTGGATATTTAGCTGGAAGCATAGTTCTTGCTTAGAAGCGTTCCTTGACATTTCTTGAGGAAACTTGCGTTAGGGACATTCAAAAACCAAAGCGTTCAAGCGAGTGGCTTAACTTTTTTCCTGACTGAATGGGTAATTCAAGCATGCAAAGCCATGCTCATGTCTACAGTCACAAATCTTCCTGTTCTGCTTTTATAGAGCACCTTATACTAGGAACTGTGTGCAACAATAGAGCTGATGTGTGTTATAATAATACAAATAGTAAGTACAGGAATAATCAGCAGCAGATGGGATCCTCATGCAGCTTTTGCTGAGGAGTCTGTAGGAACATCACCCCAGTGCAGCAGGCCACACAACAAGGGACAAAGGAGCAGTCAGGATTCTTATAATTGAAATTAACTGTATGTTGTTTCAATTAATTGTTCCAATTAGTCTCTCTTTCTTTTCAGTTATGTCTTTCTGTAGCGGTGTCATCTGGGATGCTGTGAGAAATTGAAAATGCCCTAATGGTCAGATGCTCATCAATTAAAGAACATTCTATTTCTAATTATCTCCCTGAGAAGAATTCATTGTAAGAATGAAAAAATTTATAGGTGGAATGAGTGAGGAGTTGTTTTTATTACAAGACTAATTTTCCTTTCAGTGATAGCATTATTTCTGTTGCCAAAAATAATTTTTAAAAAGCCTTAATAGAGAAGAAAAGAAGGAAACAGCTGGTTTGTTTCTATCTAGCAAGACTTTCTTGTTCTTGTGAGCTATCTTGCACAATGATTTACTACCTAGGGTGGACAACACAACAGTTTTAAATCACTTCCTCCCCCACCCCACCCCAAAATCCAAAATGATAATCCAAATTAAAACTACCAAAGCTACTTTTTATGAAGTCGGATCAAGAGGAACTGTTTCAGTTTTTTAGTCAATGAGACATTTCCGGACAAAGACTGAGAAAAAATGGTCAGGTTCTAGATCTGGTTAAAATATTTCTGAGTTTATATTGTATTTTTTTTAAATGGAAAACTGAAGTCTAAGATGCAGTTTCAAAAGTTTTCTTTTCTTTTTCCCCAATTCTTATTTGCACTGGAAGTTCACACAGTACTGAGAACAGTTGCTAGCAGTTGTTTCCCCTGAGGATGTAAATGCAAAAGGACAGAAAGCTCTGCCTAAAAGCATGGCTTAACAGATGCTTTCTGCCACAGCCTGTAACCGTCTCCAAATCCAGGTGTATGTATCACACTGCCTTGATATGCTAAGATTCAAGGAGACCAGTTTTTCAAATTTTTAAGTAAGTGTGGCACGCAGCCTTCACCTTAAGCCAGACCTCCAAACCCTACACACTAAGCAAAGGCCTCCAATTTAAGAGCTTATCCACAAATTGAGCTATTCGTGACTATGTCTAGGCTTAGGCAATGCATAAGTATAGCTTGTGAATGGATGCCCCTTCCTACATACTTTCAGACAACAGAGCTGCCCAAGAAGCTGTTCTTTTTTCTGCTTATCCTCCATTAGGAATGCTGAGACAGATCTCCAAAGTTACTTAGTTATGGTGTTGCTTCAGCTATGGTGATCCAAGGACATTTTGTCACATAGAGGTGACAAAACTTAGGGAAATGCACCATCTTATATAGGAGCTATATTATATGGCATGAACTGGTGTCACGTGACGCCTTCATCAGTTGCTTTCATCTTTATCAAAGATATTTTAGCAACACAACCTAACTCAAATCCTTAGTCTTCCTGTCTCATTTTTGGTCTTTGCTTAAAAGAATAACTTGACAGTAATCACCACAGATTTGAGCACTAGATTAATTTCTCTCTCTCTCTCTCTCTCTCTCTCTCTCTCTCTCTCTCTCTCTCGGCATATATGTCTGTATATGTGTATATATACCTATAGACACATATATAAATATATATATACACACCTATGTATTTTAACTAAGTTATAAGGCAACTTCCATTACAACCTTTGCTTATGATTTCCACGTAAAAAGTCTGTAGTTAACCCAAATGTTGAATGAAGTGAGGCTCATAACTTCTCCATCCTAAACCTTGTTTGTCAAAGGTTTCTGATACTTTTGGAACCTCGTAGTAAAAATAGGTTAAGCAGCACCTGAAATAGTCCATTTTTGTATCTAACCAAATTCAGTCTTTGCCACAGCATCTAAATGGTCATAAACTTAGTTTTTTGCATGCCTCTGTACTGACAATATGATCCATTTAATAACCTCTAACATTGACACAGCAGAAGCATCAAAATCAGCTTTTTGGTAGATTATCCACTAAATAAAATATTTTTATAGGTAGCCTTTGTGCTTCTGACATGAGTGTTGTTCAAACACCTGTACCTTCTTACTCATTCGGGTGAAAAGAACAGAGCATAGCACCTTACTTGCAAAATGCTCTAATAAGAATTTCCTCCAAGTCCTGTCCTACTAGTGAAAAGATTTATGTAACCAATAATGATTTATACAGAAATGAACCGTGTCTCATTTTCTTATGATTTACGCCACTTTCATGTGTTCTTGGGGGAGCAAGGAGGAAGATTATATTAGAACAAAGCAGCGTTTGGCAAACGATAAATCATGGCTTCTCAAAAGCCAGTCATGCATTTCTCTGTTTACACAGTATTCCTGGAGTGACAGTACAATGGCCCTGTCCATAGGCA
This sequence comes from Mycteria americana, assembly GCF_035582795.1. Taxonomy (NCBI): domain Eukaryota; kingdom Metazoa; phylum Chordata; class Aves; order Ciconiiformes; family Ciconiidae; genus Mycteria; species Mycteria americana. Next base: position 22,867,951 of record NC_134396.1, on the reverse strand, counting down.
GTGTGCAAGTTCACAATAGTCTTAACTCCCAGACTATACATTCCTGCTGCCTCTTTTGTGCTGGCATTAGCAGCTATGTGGCTGTGTTGTGGAAATGAAGCTTTTCTTTTTTTGTGGGATAAATGTTCTGCGACATTAGTGAGCATTCCACATTGCTTTGGCTTATACTGATTGTAAAACCCAACATTAGTTGGGATGGTAAGAAAAAGAAGTGTTTATCTGTACAGTAAGCCCATATTTACAATGTCCTTCATCCTCTGTTCTGCATGGGAAAAGAGGACCAGCCAAAAGTAAATCAGTCACAAAGGTACATGAATTGCCTAGGTTATCAGGGTGTGCTGTTGCTGTCTGCTCCTTCTCCATTTCCAACACCTTCTCACTTGATTGAATTGCCAGTGATATGTGTGTTTCCTGCTAGCACTTCTCAAGTGTCCCTTCTTCTCCATGTTAATTCTCTGTTTAGTGGCTAGTTCTTCCTCCTTTTTCTTAATACTGAGCTCCTGAAATTCCTACTCTGTCTGTAGCTTCCATTTCTAGCTGATTCTACTGCATAAAATGGGATTGCACAGCAGCCCTTTCAGGGATGAAGGAATTCCACCATTTGCTTTTATTAGTCAGCATGCCCTGGTAAAGAGCTTCTGGTACCATGTAATACTGAACTTCAAAATCTTTGACATATTGGGTTTTGCAGGATGACTAGACTGCATGGTGATAGTAAAAAGAAAAAAGAGGGGTTATATCCTTCACTGTAATTAATTGTAGTAATAAGCTTCTGGATATTGTTTCTAGGGTACCTTGGTATATTTATTTAATATTGGGGTCATTTTTATTTTTATTATGCTCCTCTTCCTTACATAGAGAGGATTAAGAGCTAGAAAACATGATGTCTCTCAAAATAAGCCTGTTTGTTTGTTCTGTTTTTACATAAGCTCAGAGACATGCCCACTGTCCTGTTGTGAATGAATTGTGAAATGCCTGCAATAATTTTATTTTACGGAAAGAAATGCCCAGGGCATGCCAAGCAGGGTATGTTCTGGATCAAATATCCATGGACTGAGATATCAAAGACCCCTCCCACTGGTGCACACCAAATGGTTCACTACATGCAAAATGCTAATTTGTGTACACATGGCAGTTTTTTAAGTGTGCTGCTGCAGAGCTCTTCATCCCAGATGGTTAGTGATTTTGGCATTCTTTGGCTCAAGCTACTGCTTCAAGATGATCTATTGCCCCTTTCTGCAAGGGTGCATTCCTGTCCCAAATGTGTCATGGCTAGAAGTACCCCTCTGCCCTGCCGCATTCGAAGGCTGTGTTGGAGTCAAAATCTCAGCTCAGCAAGGAACTCTAGAGTCAGCCCAGAAGCTAAGGAGCAGCTTCAGGGAACAGTGGAGCAGGAGAAGATGTGTCCTTAGGCACAAGGACTGAATAGAGCAGTGCCACAAGGATCTTCCTTTTTGGGGTGCATAAACTGGAGATCCTGGAGGCAGGGATGAGGGGATGGACTGCTAACTGCTCTGCTGAGGAAAAGGCTGTGCTTCTTACCTGGAGGAGTCTTGCTGGCTGGGAACACACCTGGATGAGGCGACCGTTTGTGCAGGGTCCCTCATGGGACTGTAGTCTGAGTGATTGTAGGGTCTGAATCCCCTTCCCTGCAAGGTGTTTTGACAAACTTTACAACTACAGTCCCCATCTTTTGTGTGAGAACATGCCTAGATTAAAAAGGTGACTTTTGGCTAAAATTAACAAATACAGTATTAGATGTTATAGAATGATTTTGTTTGCAGTGAAGCAGTCCAAATTACACGTTGCCTCCATTCTTCTTTTTCCTTAAGATCCTGGGGATCAAATTCTGATCTGAGGTAGTTCAAATCCTAATTTCCCTTACAGACAGCCCATAGAGAACAGGATGTCTTGGGACCACCAGACTGGACTAATTAGCCAACTACATGCACACTTCTTGAAGGAGTTTTCTGCAGGTTTTTTGTGGAAGAGCTCTTGTCCAAAACAGAGGACACCAGTGAGCACGCTCTTCATCCATCCACTGCTGTGGGTATTGTCTTGTGTAATTCCAGAAACCTGTTCATGACAGTTTATAAAATTTGGCAAGGGATTGTAATGTACTTTAATAGCCTCTAATATCTCAAAGGGAAGCAGAAGCCAAGATTTAAAAAATGTTATTTAACCCATAATCTCAAGACATTAATCATTACAATAAATGTCTAATACTGTGTCTAATATTGCCAGTCTCAGCTAAAAACCGAGATGAGTTGACTTCACAACCTTTCTTTCCAGGGCAGAACTTTCAGAAAGTCTCTTTCTCTTGGCTCAAACCTTGCCTATCTCACAGCAACCATCGTTGTTGTTGTTATTTTTATTCCTGCCACCATCATCATCACCACTCTTAAGCAAAACTCCATCATGTCGATGCACTATTTATAGCTATTTTCTTGAGGATTTTGAGACAGATGTTATGTGCAGAGTGCTGCAGACTTCGTTTATCTACAATTGCTATGTCAAATGTTCTTTTTTTGAGGACCACTTATTAGGGATGCCAACAGTAGCAGAACAAAAATCAAAGGCTACCTCTGTGTTTTATAGGAGAGGTAGCTGGACTGGCACTGGAGCCTCTGACAAGCAGTAGTCAAATGTAAGCCTGTAAGGCACCTATACTAATGGCACACATCACTTTTAGAACTGTAGGAAAATGTGACTTATGCATTAGGTGATATAAGATATAGCCTGTGTGTTTCTGAGTGTGGTAAGCTATAAAATAACAGTGCCATCATGCAACTCCAGCCTCTTCACTCCTAGCTTCTCAGACCAGATTCTGGGCTTCCTTGACCTAACGTGAGAGAAGACTCCACAATCAGGAGAACAACCATTGCTTTGTACTTAATAGCTGCTGATGAGCTGTGAGAACCCTCTATCCAAATAGCCCTCAAAGAACACCAGAGGGCTAACAACAGAGTCTAAAACCAGTGTAAAACAAACAGCTTAGGCTTTATTACAACCTTCACCAAATTTTTGAAGTATAGATTACAGACTGCCTCTGTTGCACTACACTAAAGTAATTAAATGCACCACAGATTCCTCAGTTCTAGTATTAGCCATGGTTGTAGCGAATTGACCAGGAACTGATTATGAAAATACCTTTATCCTCCTCATTTGGCTATAAAATTTTCATCTTCTCAGATGATGCACTGCAAGCCTTCAGCATTAGGAGCTATAAATTATTAACTTCTCAATGATTTAAAAATTATTTAAAATGTGTGGTGGAAAAGGACCGTGTCAAGACAGAACTTAAACAGGCCACTAGCCAGAGGCCATGAGACCTGTGCAGAGCTTTGTTTCTTAGGTGTCTTTTATGCTACTGTTTATCAAACAGACCTTTTTGGGTAAATTTCTCAGACCTGGCTTCTTTTTTGTGCTTTCTTTTGTGATCCAGCTATTTAAAAAAATGGCATTATCAGGACAGGAAACCCTTGAACAAGAATATACCTGGATGCTTCAGAGCTGGCAGATGATGCTGCTGAAACTGAAAAAGCATTAGGGCTTCTCTCACCTTTGCCAAGAGCTAAGGACAACTCCACCAGCAGTCTGGATGGAGGAGTAAAACAGAGGAGGGAATTTATCCTGCTACTCTGCTGTCCTCCTGGGTACCCCAAGGAAACCACAGCTGCATCTGGGGCTTTTCTGCTTAAGTGTACCAACAGCTGAGCTACAGAGCAACAGATTAGTGTACTTGAGAGGAGAATCAGAGAGCAAATGAGTTTATTCAAATACTTTGAAAAGACACTCTGTACCTTCAAATCTTTATCTGGGACTTTTTTGTTGTGATATACAATCTATTTTGTGATGGCCAGCCTGTTAAAGCAGTCATAGACAATGATTAGTGCTAGTGTGAGCCAAAATGTAGTTATTCAGTTTCCATTTTGTAAGGTTTACATTACATAGATAGCTTGTAATATAATTCAAACTAATAGGAAAAATTAATTCAGTAATTAAGTACCTCTCCGAAACAAATGGACCTATGGGTATTCTCAAAATACATGGTTCAAATTAGTGCCGATCAAGTCATAGCGTCTGCATTTGTCTCATGTACTGGCACTTCTAATCAACCAGAGCATGGCTCAGTGCCTACGCTATATAGCCTTTGCTGCTAGGTATCTTCAATGGATACCCAAAAAGCAGCTGAGAAAGCTGTCAAGAATGATTGACGAACCTTACTGGCTTCTTGCATTTTTAGGGACTTTGTGTTCAATTCTCTAGCTACAGACCTTAGATCCAAGGAATTCTAGAGACAGCAGTTATTCTGTATATGACTTAGACAGCCTTTGAGGCCTCTATTGATAGGAGATGCTACTCAGTGAATACTTTGGTCTTTAGATTTAATTTTTCTTCCTCTAATGCTGCAAAGGGAAGTGGTGGTTCCAGCACTTTAAGCAGCCAGGATCCTCACCCCACTAATTTATACCGCTGAGACCACCAGCCACTCGAGACCTCTTCAGCCCAAGGATTTAAAGTGCAGCTGACTGGTGAGGCATAGAATCATAGAATCATAGCATCGTTTAGGTTAGAAAAGACTTTTAAGATCATCAAGTCCAACCGTTAACCTAGCACTGCCCAGTCCACCACTAAACCATGTCCCAAAGCACCACATCCAAACGTCTTTTAAATACCTCCAGGGATGGTGACTCAACCACTTCCCTGGGCAGCCTGTTCCAGCGCTTGACAACCCTTTCAGTGAAGTAAAATTTCCTAATATCCAGTCTAAACCTCCCCTGGTGCAACTTGAGGCCATTCCCTCTCGTCCTATCACTTGTTACCAGGGAGAAGAGACCGACCCCCACCTCTCTACAACCTCCTTTCAGGCAGTTGTAGAGAGCGGTAAGGTCTCCCCTCAGCCTCCTTTTCTCCAGGCTAAACAGTCCCAGCTCCCTCAGCTGCTCCTCATCAGACTTCTGCTCCAGACCCTTCACCAGCTTTGTTGCCCTTCTCTGGACACGCTCCAGCACCTCAATGTCTCTCTTGTAGTGGGGGGCCCAAAACTGAACACAGGATTCGAGGTGCGGCCTCACCAGTGCCGAGTACAGGGGCATGATCACTTCCCTAGTCCTGCTGGCCACGCTATTTTTGATACAAGCCAGGATGCCATTGGCTTCCTTGGCCACCTGAGCACACTGCTGGCTCATATTCAGGTGGCTGACCTGACACGCCCAGGTCCCTTTTCTGCCAGGCAGCTTTCCAGCCACTCTTCCCCAAGCGTTGCATGGGGTTGTTGTGACCCAAGTGCAGGACCTGGCACTTGGCCTTGTTGAACCTCATACAGTTGGCCTGGGCCCATGGATCCAGCCTGTCCAGGTCCCTCTGCAGAGCCTTCCTACCCTCAAGCAGATCAACATTCCCACCCCACTTGGTGTTGTCTGCAAACTTACTGAGGGTGCACTTGATCACCTCGTTCAGATCATTGATAAAGATATTAAAGAGAACTGGCCCCAACACAGAGCCCTGGGGGACACCACTTGTGACCGGCCGCCAACTGGAGTAAACTCCATTTACCACCACTCTTTGGGCCCAGCCATCCAGCCAGTTCTTTACCCAGCGAAGAGTACACCCATCCAAGCCATGAGCAGCCAGCTTCTCCAGGAGAATGCTGTGGGAAACCGTGTCAAAGGCTTTACTAAAGTCTAGGTTGACAACATCCACAGCATTTCCCTCATCCATCAAGTGGGTCACCTTGTCATAGAAGGAGATCGGGTTGGTCAAGCAGGACCTGCCTTTCATAAGCCCATGCTGACTGGGCCTGATCACCTGGTTGTCCTGTATGTGCCACATGATGGCACTCAAGATGATCTGCTCCATACCATTCCCCGGTACCGAGGCCAGACTGACAGGCCTGTAGTTCCCTGCATCCTCCTTCTGGCCCTTCTTGTAGATGGGCGTCACATTTGCTAACCTCCAGTCACCTGGGACCTCCCCAGTTAGCCAGGACTGCTGCTAAATGATGGAAAGTAGCTTGGTGAGCACTTCCGCCTGCTCCCTCAGTACCCTTGGGTGGATCCCATCTGGCCCCATAGACTTGTGTGTGTCTTAGTGGTGTAGCAGGTTGCTAATAATCCCCTTGGATTATGGGGGTTTATCCTGCTCTCTGTCCCTGTCTTCCAGCTCAGGGGGCTGAATTCCCTGGGGATAACCGGTCTGACTATTAAAGGCTGAGGCAAAGAAGGCATTAGGTACCTCAGCCTTTTCCTCATCCTTTGTCACTGTGTTTCCCCCGACATCCAATAAAGGATGGAGATTCTCTTCAGGCCTCCTTTTGTTGCTAATGTATTTATAGAAACATTTTTAATTGTCTTTTATGGCAGTAGACAGATCAAGTTCTAGTTGGGGTTTGGTCCTTCTAATTTTCTCCCTGCATAACCTTACTACATCTTTGTAGTCCTCTTGAGTTGCCTGCCCCTTCTTCCAAAGGTCAAAAACTGTCCTTTTTTTCCTGAGTTCCAGCCAAAGCTCTCTGTTCAGCCAGGCTGGTCTTCTTCCCCGCAAGCTCATCTTTCGGCGCATGGGGACGGCCTGCTCCTGCACCTTCAAGGTTTTCTTCTTGAAGAATGCCCAGCCTTCTTGACCCCTTTGCCCTTCAGGACTGCCTCCCAGGGACTCTGTCAACCAGTCTCCTAAATAGGCCAAAGTCTGTCCTGCGGAAGTCTAAGGTGGCATTTCTGCTGACCCCCCTCCTCACTTCCCCAAGAATCAAAAACTCTATCATTTCATGATTGCTATATGCCCAAGATGGCCTCCAACCGTAACATCACCCACAAGTCCTTCTCTGTTGGTGAACAAGAGGTCCAGCGGGGCACCTTCCCTCGTTGGCTCACTCACCAGCTGTGTCAGGAAGTTATCTGCCACACACTCCAGGAACCTCCTAGACTGTTTCCTCTCTGCTCTGTTGTATTTCCGGCAGACACCTGGTAAGTTGAAGTCCCCCAGGAGAACAAGGGCTAGCAATTGTGAGACTTCTTCCAGCTGCTTATAGAATATTTCATCTGCCTCTTCATCCCAGTTGGGTGGTCTGTAACAGACTCACACCATGATATTCGCCTTGTTGGCCTTGCCCCTGATTCTTACCCATAAATTTTGCTTAACAGTAGTGACAACAGCAGTAACAACTAATTTGCTAAGAAAAGCTGTAGCCCGTGTAGAGGGTTTTGATTCTCCATAGGAAAGATCCATTCTGATTTCAGTAACGGAAAATAATATAGACAGAAGGGTTGTCAAAATAAGCAGAAATCTAGGAATGGCCTTTGCTATTATTAAGCTTTTTACTTCTGGAAAGGAATAGTGGTGGTGCTTACCACTTACCGAAGGGTGTCTCCCTGCAGCTGAATGAAGGTGCTGTTACGGCGATGTGCTGGTTTATCTGTGCCAGATAGTTTGAGATAGCATAGATAAAAGAAGCAAGGCACACCCAGAGGCACACACTCTCCTGTGTGCGAGCAACTTGAACATTAAGCTGCTCAGGGAACTTGGGCTGTTCATTCTCTTCAAGCTATAGCCCATAAAGTTGCTTGCTAACTGCATAAGTAATGGCGCTGGTTAACTGGTTAGCTGTAAATGTTGTTAATTTCCTTTGGGAATGGGATAACAAGATATCTGAGGTTTGAATGTCCTTGTGGAGGGACTACAACTCAGCTACATCTAGCAGGATCTGCTTTGCTTCTAGTTTAGCTACATTCATTTGTTAGGCAGACAATTTGTCAAAATTAGGTATTGTTTGTTGGGTATTCGTGACTGTACAGGAGGAGATGTACCTGAAAGTCCACTTCCTCTTTAATTAAACTGAAGGATAGAATTATTTATATTAATTATTGATACTAAACTCCAAAGCACATGGTGGAGGAAGTAGTATCTCCAGTGCGTTTCACACTTTGCTTTCTTGTTGCAGCACAGCAACACAATTACCTTCTTATAACAGCCTCTAATGACTTGAAACATCTCATAACCACAATCTTCTCTGATCCCTCTCTTTCTCCCAAATCAGCACAACTCCAGTCCTCACAATCACAGGGCATTGTGCCCCTTAGTTCAAGCCCCCCCGCTGAGGTCCCCCACATACACCAAGTAAGAGCCTGGGTACAGGAAAAAGCTTTGCTGCTGGCTTGTGGCATATTGTTATTGTGTGGAACAAGTATCTCCATTTAGTAGTATCTGCTGTTGACTTGCTGCAGGGTTTTTACCTTCTTTCTGAAATGTGCAAAGAACATTCACAGGACAGGTGTCTAAAACAGTTGAAATGGGGAGAGAAAAAGAAGAGGAAAACCTGAAAAGGCCATAGGTTACTTACATAGGAGTAACCATGGGAGTTTTAAAGACAACAGGAGAAAGTACTCACTACATTCAAAGAAAGAAAAGAAATTGTGGAAGCTGATATATGCAGGTAGCAAGCACTCTACTGTTCAGAAGTGCTACCCTAAGTCCTTGCTATGTAAGTGATACCCTTTGCAAGAATGAGAGCTTGACACAGTAAGAGATGCTTTTGCAACGTCTTAATTTCATCTCAAGCAAAAGATGAGGTTTGAAACCAAATTGGTCTTCTGGACTTGGAGAGATTGGTTATCTGCTTGGAAACCATCCACAACACCTTTAAAGATAATATTCTCAGCTCGTGTATTATTCTGCCTCATGCCCTTGTAATGCAGTGTTTGATACTTGCAAACACGAAGATGTCCTCCAGGCACAGTAGCCAAGGGAGATGATTTTTATGGATAAACTTCTGACTCCGTTATAAACTGCACAGCTAATGGAGATCTTGGAGCTCGTTCCAAAGAAACCAGAAAATCTATTGCATGAGGCCAACGGCTCAGGACTAGTCATGGGCAGGTCCTGTCAGGCGCCGAGTGCCCTTGCCTTGGGGATCACAGCACCCATTGACAGGCACTGGGTTATGTGGGAGAAGAGCTGTGGCCCCACTTCAGATTGCTACATTCCTACCTGTGAAAATCTGCCCTGGAGTTTCAAAAAGCAAGGTTTTTCTTCCTTAAAAAAAATCCTTCTTGTATCACTCATGCAAAAGAATTCCCTTTCCAAGTTCAGAGGTGTCTGCCATTGTGTGGGCAAATCCACACAAACTTTGGAAAAGGCTATGAAATCTCTGAGGATAAGGTGCTGTTCATTTATACAAAATATCCCCAGCACCACCAGAGCAGAGAAGGTTTTTTTCCAAATTTTTAAATATTTCCTAAAAACTGTGAGACTCTGCATTTAACTGTATTTTTGTAGTGCCTTGTGCTAGACCTGGTCCTCTCATTTGAGCATCTCTTGGTTTTGGCTATCGCATGACCGCATGGAGCTGCATTGCCCCTAGGGAAGTCTCTAGGCACGTGGTGGGCTGAAAACTGGTTTCTTAGGCATATTGATGGTTTACAAATTGTTTCGTCCACACATTAGCTACGTGGAGTACAAGGAGCAAAGCTGTAAGCTATCTTCTGAAAATGACTGGGGTTCAGTGGATAAAACTGAGCAGGGCCTTCATTTACTCATCACAGCCTGAGAAACAGAGAAGTTTGGCATGGCCTGCATCCAGCCTTCAATAGAGGGAATTGGAGTAACCCAGCTCAGAAGTGATCATGCCTGGGTCATTGTGACCATTGCTTATCTGGGGAGAAGGGATGACTCCTGCTCAGCTGGAGGTGATAAGAGGCCTTCTTCCAGGCTTAGTACAAATATCCTGAGGGCTTAACTTGATGCATTGTGAGAGATGCTGTATGGAGGATAAGGCCGGTCGTTCAGCTAGTTCTTCAAAGGATTTCTACTCCCTGATCAGCACTAATTCAGCCATACTGGCTCTTCTTGAGATCCGCCTTGGAGGCATGCTGATGCCCTGAGGGACATCACTGGTGGTGAACAGACTTTTAGTGTTTGCTGGCAGTAGCCATGGGTCCTCTTGATCTCCATTATTGAAAGGCCTGAAGCAATGCTCCCTCTGGGACCCGTCTTTTGGTCTTTGTGCACAAGGACAGTATCTGCCTACATGACAGTTACATTGCTCAAAATCTGGGTTATGTTCCCAGGCAAGCTGTTGGTCATCTGCACGGAGATGAGAAAATAGTAACAGCCAGCAGCAAATTGATGTTCCCCCGAGGAAAGGAGGAGAACTAAGGCTATTAATGCCTGACACTCCTGTTGGGCTGCTCCAGGGGCTGAGCATCTCTATCCCTACCCTGACACAGCTTGTGGAAAACCACTAGTAAATCCAGTATTACAGGCTGTAAGATAATTTTCCGTCCTGCACATCAAAGCTGTGCAGACTCTCTCCCAACTCTTCTAAAGTGTCTTCTTCCATAAGTGCTTGCCACTCACCATTCATCTTTCAGTCCCCCGGTAGCTGCTCTCCTTGCTCAGCCTGTGGAGGTCCAGGGGGAGTCCTGTGTATGTCCAGACCACTGTTAGGCTGCTCCTGTTGCAATGTGTATTGTGTTCATTGCTATCAGCCTCTATCACAGTATGTTGTTTTTCAGCATGTATTTACTGGACAGCCATTTCCTCTGCTCTGAGAGGCACCATTTTCTGCCCTTAATCGAAGCCCTGGGAATGAAAACAGCAGCTCTGTCATGTACTGCTTCCCCTTTTCCCGTAGAGGGTTTGGGAGTGTAGAGCCAGAGGTGGCTTACCTCATTTCTGAGCAATAACGGCTTTATTAGCCAGCCTTTGCAGCTGGACAAAGAAGGGGGTGGTACACACAGGCTTAATCATAGAAATTAAGCTATTTCTGTAACAAAATTGGGTTGCTAAAGGTTTGCACAAAAAAATTCTCATAACCTCATGCAGCAAAGCACTATAGTAAGGGGAATGTCTTTTCAATTAAATACATCAAATCCTTTCTCAGACATTTAACAAACCAATCAGTGTATTTTGAAGAAACGCTGCCTATTCTTCTTGCTGAGAGGGCGGCATTTCTTCATCTTCTTCTAGCTGCAAACAGTGAACTAAAGATATGAAACAAATCTGATGATTTTAACACGGTGTATTGATTTGTGCCATTCCAGTATGCTTGGAAAAGGGGCATTGTTTTATTCTGCATGCAGATGCTTCCTATAGCAGGCAGCAGAAACATCCTAAGTGTGCAGTGTGATTTTCCAGCACAAAAACCTCTTGGGGTTCTAAAAACAGGCTTTTGCTTTTTGCAAATGCGGAAAAAATAACAAGGGTCAATTCTCACCTTAAAAGTAATGGGAGGAGAAGAAGAGGAAATTAAACAAAGTGTTTTCCATTTGACACTATAGTCAGATGCAAATGTACACTTTAGGTAGTATCTTTCTAGTTCAGTTCCACAAAAACTATATGGGATCCCTCTGTATAGAAGATAATGCGTGCTTCGTAAGAATTATTGCGTTACAGAATTACAAAGGAAAATACTGTCAGCATAAAACAATTAGAATGATAGATGGGTACATATGACAAACAAACAAACTGTCAGGTTTTTGACATTCTTCCTTTAGTTCCACTTGCTTTATTTTGTAGAGGAGTTGAGTTATTTCTAATTCTCCATAATGTCTAACACAGCAATGCTCAGTGCTACAGAAAGAGTCAACAGAAGATAATCGATACAAAAGAACCTGTTGTATGGATAATTAAGAAATAGGAAAGTTAATGCAAATACGCTAACATCTGCTAAAGGCTATGGCATTTATTTTAATCATCTTGAATAGCTCTGAGTATGTTCAGTAGGACATATGTGTTAACCCACAACATGGTCTGGCTGGACTCCTGTGGAAATCAGTTAAGGGACAGTTTATTTTCTTCAACTGATTCTTTTGTAAGACACTCTCTGGTTGGAAATCTTTGCTAAACATTAGTAAGCATAGCTAAAACCCTAATTCACGACAGTCTTTGCATTTGCTCAATCCTTGAGACAGAGGGGAGGCATAAATGGGCGTTTTCACCATTATAACTCAAGCAATGGGTTGTCTTTAGTATGGTTAAACGAATGCAGCTTTTTCATGTAGCCACTGTGTTAGTGAATTACACTAGTTTGAAAAGAAAGAAGTGTACAAAGGCATTGGTTATTTTTATCCCATTCAGAGTCTAATTGCTCTTAATAACACTGAGATTATAAAGGGTTTTTTGGACTGATGATCAAAGCACATGGCATACTTCCTAAACCGGAAAGGGGGAGGTAGAAAAAAACCCTATGGGACTGGTAAAGATTTGGAAAGATGTAGAAAAGGATGCCTCCTTTCAGAGAGAAAGAAGCTCTGCCAGTTGTTCTTGACAAGGTTGTTCTCTCTTCAGAGTGTTTATGTAAGTATGTGTTTATGCTGGTCAAGGTAGGACATGGCAAACCACTAATAACAAAGCAAGATTCTTTGGGAGCAAAACCATGTAAAGTATGTGAAGCTGATGATATGCTACTGGACGCTGTTTCTTGGGCCAAACGAACTTTCTGCACTGAATAAGAATTTTTCTTATTTCAATTCTTTTGCATGCTAATTTTTTTCTTTCTTGGTTGATAATATGGTTTCAAAGTGGAATCTTCAGTGATTTTTTAAGTCATTCTTAAAAGACTGATAAGGTAGAATAATTAATTACTCACAGTGGCTCTTGACATTTCAAGATAAGTCTGGCCTGCTTAACAAGGAAGACATGATGGAGGAACTATAGACTGAATTAAAGAAAGACTTAGGTCTATCAGGAATGAATAGGTCATTTGGTGATTATGTAAATTTTGCTTACAGAAGTTCTGTGCGAGTAGTATGGTATATAAGAGTGATGCTTTCTCCCAGAAATCTGGGGTGGGGGAAGGGGTAAAGTGAAGGAGGATGTCAGTCGCATAAAATAAATTACTACTCTTGAAGAACAGTTGAATGACCAAGGATATAAGCTAAGTGATGTGAGTTTAGTTGCAGCTACCAAAAAAGATGCTCAGTATAGAGTAGACAGACCTGGATTTCCCCCCTTCTGTAAGGGAAAGGAAAATACAGAGTCCTAGGGTGCTGAGTTTTTAAGGTCATTTCCTCCCTCCCTACTTCCCCGTGAAGTCGTGGAGCTGTTTTTTGAAAAAGCACACCGCAAAGTGCCACAGGTCTCCTCAGGCTTTGAAGATACTCTAGCTGCCCTCATGCAGTTCACCCTGACCTAGTGAGCCCAACAGAATCCCCTATCACTGCACCAGCAGTGCTGCTCCCTGAGCCTGCGTGGGGATGGACAGGGTGTGCTGCCATGAGATAGCGGAGCCCGAGGCCTTCATATCTTTTCATGGGGCCTCTCCATGAGGCTGGAAGAAAGCTGCACACCTGCTTCCAGACTCTGTGATCCACTTCTTTTCCTAGCCACCGTCATTATTCCCTCCACAGATATAGGCATCACCTATTTTACCTGGTAAAGCAGGCTACTGCATTGACCAGTTCACTCCCTAAAGTAATTCCTTCTCAGGAAAGCTAAGGCAAATCAACTAAGGGTGTGAAGATGAAGTGTTGAATTAAACCATGTTATAGTGCTGTGGAAGCTCCCATTCAGATGTAACATTATTAGATTGCAGCAGCTTTCTCCTACTCAGGGGAAGGATAATTTACTGTGATTGAAGAACAACTGTACAGGAGTGAATGAGAGTCCTCACACAGGGTGAAGGGTTAATGATCTTAATTTATGCTTTGAACTGATGTACTTCTACAGTCCTTGTGTGGCAAACCCACGCTAAATGCCACAAAGAAGACTGGTTGAGTTTTTTTGTTATTATTTTTGGTAGTGTTGCATTTTTAAAAGGCAAACAAGAACCCCTGTGTCACCTGCTTAGTTTGGATGCCTGCGTCGGCACTTGGTTGCATCTCAGTTTTCACCTTTAGTCCCTGTCCCCACGTCAAATCATTCTGCAGGAGTCTGGGAGTAGTCGGTTCTGAGCTGGCACAGGGACCTTTTTGACATGAAAACTCACATTTTGAATGCAAGAGCTTTGTGTGACCTTCTCATCTGGCTCATTTTACTGTTCTGCCTAGCTGCTGTTACATGTCATGTCACAGATTTCCCATTCTCTTGAGTCCAGCCCCCAGCAGATTAATGGAGATATGGCAGTGGGCTGATTGCAGGCCTGCAACTGCACCCTTTTTGCACAAGTGATTATTCTCCATTTTGGTGCCTTGAGCCACCAAAACAGAGGTTTCCCCCCTTTTTTTTGTGTGTGTGTATCCCAGTCCTGTAAGTCTAGAAATTACATCCACATGGTCCACATAAGGTAGCTAAGTAAGGGGAGCCTGCTGGCAGGAGGATCAATCTTGCTGTGCAAGTTGTCCGTCTTCCCTGGGAAGCACTTAGTCATTCACAGATTGAAAACTCCTGCAGAAAACCCAGTGGCACAGTAAATGCCTCAGGATCTCCTTTAGTGCCTGCTTTATTTGATAAGAGGTTTGTTTACATGGTTTAATATCTTTAATTAGTCTGCATTGTTGCTGAACTGCTGCTGTAGTTTGCATTACAATTGTTCTTTGAGAATGGTAACTGAATACATTTTCTTCAAGTATTTACTACTCTTTACACTTTGTTTTATGCCCATATTTCACGGGTCCCTGTGCAAAAATATTGGCTTTTAGTTGGGCTCAGCAGGTATTCCTGTGACCAGTCTGACCAGCTGTCTTCCTTCTCTTTCTTTTGTGTTCACAGATCAAATTTATCTCACAGAAACAAATGCTGCCAAGTGGTTTGTATTAATAATGCATTGAAAGCTGCAGCCACATCTGATGTTTTCTCCTACTCTTGAGGAAAAGGATTACTGTAAACCTTGAATGTTGCTTTCATTCCTCCAGTTGGAGTGATCTTGAGGGCTCTTGAGGTACTCAAGGAAAGCTTACAGGAATGTAAGTGGGCTTTTCCAAAAGAAAAAAAAATCCTACTTTTTCAGTTAGTTCCGAATGAGCGTGTCTCCTGCTGTGGAGGAATCCTGCTCAGATACAAAAGGTCTGGAATGACGTGCTACCTGGTGGATTAGAAATGGATACCACTTTCAGTTAAATAAGCCAGCATTACGCAGGATTGTTTCCTCTGATGTCTTTTTATTATTAGTTTTTTTCCCTGGCTCATACTTAAAGGAGTCAAAAGATGGAGGTTTTTCATCTCATTCCTGTAGTGGAGGTCAGCTAGGCTCTGGACATGCTTTGTTGCTCTCTAGATTTCATTCCCCCTTTGAACACCTGTGTCATTGAGACGATGAGATCTAAACTCCTCTACTGGAGTCCCAGGGACCTTGGCACTGATCTGAGGTCCTGCAGTCTGGGACCAGGAGCAACGTGCCTATGCTCCTTGTGCCTGCATGGGATATTGATGAATAGTGGTGCATATTCATCTTGGAGCCACACAGAGACAGCAAATAGCCACACAATAGACAGCATGCATATTTGATATCCTATCCACCTCTGTTGGACCCGGCTTTACTGGATGGCCTAACAGCCTGCACAGCAAATGAGGGACCAATGCATTTGTCCTAGGATCTTTTCCCAGTGTCATGACTTCTTTTCATAACACACCAAGTGGCACAGTTAGTTAGTTACAACATGAAATGTTGAGGGTATCTTCTCCCTCACTCATACTAGACCAGACCTGTTAGTGCTTTCTCCTGGCAGCTGGAAGATGTGGCTGTGAACTGGTATCAAGAAGAATTGTGCTCTTAGCCTTATGGAAATGCTGTCGTAAGAGACAATGCATCTCCAAGTTGCACAATATCTTTTTTCCATTCTCTCTGGCAGCAAACCCATGCTTAAGCCACCATGGTCAGCCTCAGGGAGTTACTCTGAAAGATTTTGAGCTACTTCCTATTCAACACGTGCTTCTTAACATGCCTTTTTTCAAACAAGATCTCATTGTACTTTCTGCTTTAGTTTCTGGCTTTAATTTCATTGTTTTCTATTTCCTTCACTCTCACTGAATTGATAGATGTGATGAATACTAGTATCAGCTGTGCACATCCTTTCATTTCTTTTCCAGCCTATAATGCAAATGTTACACCAGGTGCTGGGTCTCACATGCTTCCTGCTACATCTGTCTCTATAGATCTTCAGGAGACAAATGCACTTACATAGGTAATTATCTTGAGTTTGCATTTCTTTTTTCAGTTCACAAGCCTTTTGACAGTACTCATGTCCAAACCTGTGTCTGTGTAGAGCGCTTTGCAATTTCTGACACAATAAGAATGTCTCTAAGTGAGATCTGTTATGGCCAATGGAAGTCCGTCTTAGGAGCAGGCAACATGAAGGGTGGTAGTTAGTAGGTTGCCCAGTAATGGCACTAGATGTTTCGTTAGACTAACACTTTCACACCTGACATTGCAGGCTGACCCTGCAGAAACTGATAAGGCATTGAAATCCACATCAAAGGAGTGAATGGACCATTTGCTGATTTTATAAATCAGACATCAGCATCTCAGAAATGTCTGCATCTGCATTCTGGGGAGACCTGCAAAAGTAAACTGTGCTTCCTACAGAAGAGAAAATTGTAACCCGTGACTGAGAGTCAGCAAACTCTCTTGAAGTTCAAATTAAGTTTTGTGTTGAGTTGGTTACACTGGTGCGTTTATGGGCTGGTGTTTGACTAGGACAGTGGTCTCGAGCATGATTTGTTGGCTTTTGAAGTAGTGGAATACCAACCAAAAGAAATTTGAAACTATAGGTTTAGTGGGATTATTTATCTTCTTGTTTTAATGGCATCTACCACACCGACAACTCTATTGCACACAGTTTCTCATATATGCATTAATTTAAAAATTATCTTGAGCCTCTCTACAGGTTTAACTGGAGATACCTGCTGGATCCCAGTAGAAAGGCTTCTGAAACAGTCTGAACGTTCCCCATACCTTGTTCTATCTTTTATAATATATCTCCCCTAGGAATGAGGCCATTTATGATTGTGTGTATGACTTTTGTTTTGTGCTGCATGCACATCCTCAGAGTATGTTGCAGAAGGGCAAAAGAAACCTGAGGGTGAGAGATGTAAGTGGTGGGTGGAATCCTTGGTCTGGGGACCACATGCTGACATGGTGGAGTAGCAGGAAGATGAAGGGAGTGAAACAAGCTGAGGTGCTGATGGAAGGAGAGATTAGCGGTGAGATGGGCGCTTGTGTAGGGAGAATAACAGATGTAAGTAAGAGAGATGGGAAAAGGAAAGGAGATTGTGAGTAGCTGAATGTCTATAAGGGTTAGCTTGGGGGGTGGAAAATTGAATGGGAAGGAAGAGAGTGAGTTAGGAGAAGCTAGAAAGCTCAGAGAAAAGGAAATTCTAATGATTGGGGGGAGATGGTTTGGGAAGAGTCAATGAGTTTTGGCATGGTAGAGAACAGAGGAATGTATCCGCTGATGTATTTGCACTGTCAGACAACAGGAGTTCTTCAAGTCTAGGAACACCAGCCAAAATCTGTTACTGGGGTGTTAAGCAAAAGTACTGTTCTGCCAAGAAGTGTTCTGTTAGTTCCCCACTACATCCCGCTGCTGTGATAAAGGAATGTGATTTTTACAGACAATTGTTCAATAAAATATGCATCCCATTGCGACAACACAATTTGTAGTGATCCCAAAACAGTTTGGCAGAGGGAGATAGATTTTAAAGGAAAATGCTGTGAATTTCATGGGAAGATGGAAGAGAGAAGGGAAATCATCAAAGTAACTTTCAGCCCGTCGTTTTGCTACACTGTTCAGTGCTTACCATACTCCACTCTGCAGAGAGAGACTCCACAAGGCCAGGGCTCTTCTCAAATCACTTTGAAGATGCAAGTGGCTTGTAAACCTTGTGCTGGGTCTTTGCACACAGGTATATTTTAGCCTTAAGGCACAGCTTGTGCTGGAGCAAAGCATGAATATTAAAGCTGGGTTTTGGCGCAAGAGTGTGTTCTGTCTTCTGATCGGAGCAATCAGGGTTGCCAGGAAGCTGGCGTTGCCAGTGATCACTTGTGCGGAGTTTACCCCTTTGGCCAGGCCTTTGCTTACTAATGAGATCATTTCTGTAGCAAGACAGGGACACTTCACTTTTCAGGGAATTAATACAACCACCAAATTTTACAATGATGCAGGGTAAGTATCAAGCCGATGAATGTCATTTATGTTCCTGTAAATTAATAGGAAGGGTAGGCTTATTAAATCATCTTCAGGAAGGCAAAATATAACGAGGAGACTCAGTTTCTTTTTTACACTTACTCTAAAATAACCATAAAGTGGATTATACAAATCAGTGCCAAAAATATTGGACAATAAGATGGCATTAGGTTTTTATATCTGGTGCCCTTTACTGTCTCTGCTCAAAGATGCTTTAAGGTTTTCCAGAAGAGATTTCCCACGAAACAGAAAACTGGATCTGATAAGCAAACTCTTGACTATAAAATATATTAAGACTTATCCCTTTCTATAATCCTCCTTTAAAAAAACCTAGCCACATTAACAGTAACAAAAGCATTAGAGAGAAAAAAACCAAGACCTTGAATATGGCCCAGGGTGAAAACTTGAGCTAAAGAAGGAATAGGAACAATTCATGTGTGTTGTGCTTACGCTGTGTGATGTTGCTTTCCTGTTTACACCTGAGGGCAGGTGTAAGTGCAGTGCCTCATCAAAACACAGTGAGATTACTGAACTCGAAGGTGTAGGTAGTGGATGTTGAGATAGGCTAGCACTGAACAGCATAGGATGCGATTTTTGTCATTTCAAACCATGCTGGGAGATCTTTTGCTATTAAAGCCATGTTACCTGTAATCAGCTTGGCAGAGAAGGGTAACATTGATTCAGGTGTTTATCATTCAATTTCTCTGTGTTCTGATCTGTAAAAATGGTGTAACGGGAGATGGATGCATTTCTGACAGAATTTAGAAGGTTGAACTGGAACTTGCAAAAGCACACTGTACTCCTTGTGTGCATATTTACTGAGAAAGATCAATTAAGTCAAATACCCCATTGATTCCTGTAAAGAAAGGTTGAGATTAATTCGATCAAATGGAACAAGTACTGAAAAATGCATCACCGGCAACTCCCGCTGTGCAAGTGCCTTGTCAGATTCTGTAGATGGTTGCTGCAAAATGGGCTGAATCTAGTTCTCCCTGGTAACGGATATGCAAAGATATTAGCAGAGTAGGCAATGATGAAAAATACCACTCAAAAAGCAACTTTTTTTTTTTTTCCTTTTCAGTAGGCTTGTCAATGTGTAGCAAATGTGTGGAAGAATCTGCTCTGTTTCAGCTGTGCTACTGGATCACTTGATCACAGAAAGAAACACCCAAATATACTAAACTGGCAACCCATAATTCTGTACTGGTATGGCTGGAAAAACCAAAATATACCTGGACCTAATTCCCAATGTCTTTGCAGGATTCTTGAATTGTTCCAAGCAGTGTAAGGGCATCTTAGTATTCATGGGTAATCGATCCGGGAATATCTGAGAACACACAAAGTTGTTTTTCTTAAAAACAATTGTATTATGTATTGCTTTTATACGTCTTAAATAAACAGACCAATGACGGCTCTACACAACAGTTTAATTTGAAAAAAAGGAATAGTTCTTTCAAGCTAAAATGAGAAAATCTTAACTGGATCAGCTGAATTTTCCCTAAGATAATGTGGATTTAATGAAATATAGACAAAATGAAACAAACTTCTATGGCAATAACAGTATGGAAACTGCTCTGAATATAGGACAGCATGACTGAGTTTTCTTCATAAACTGATTTTTGCACATTCTTCTATGCAAATATTGTCAACACATCAACATTATGATTACAATTAGATAAAGAGAGAGGATTTTGGATACCTCTGTACGTGAGGTTACATGCAAAGTCAGCTTTGCGTGTGAAACTACCTTTGCGTGATAACTTTGGAAACAGATTTCTCATGTTAAGAAGAATGCATGCACTTTTACAAGTCTGTGAAGAAAATTCTATAATTTAGAATAACTACAAATAAGCTATACAGAATCCCCATACCTTATACTGACACTTTGAATATGCTCTATGTCCCTAAGGGCACTCAGATAGCTTCCTTTCAGATATTCCGATAGTTAATTGTCATAGTCTCAAACTGGATATGCTTCCAGATATCAAAAAGAGGATGAGCAATCCATGTCAATGCTTTTGTGCAATATTCATCACTGTTTCTTAGTGTTTGTTTTTTGTATCTACTTGTTCATGCAGATACAAGCTAGACTCCCTTCCTGGAAGATTTAGTAAGAGTGTGCTAGGCTGTAGAACTTCAATACAGTTACAGAGAGTCTCCTGCATGCAAATGCTAACTGAAGTCTGAGCTTTTGTGAACAATTCTGAGTAGAACAAAACATGAGTAAGAATCTCAGCATTTACTTCTGGCTGCATAAAAGCAGTGTTCTTGTGTTGGTGCATTGTAGTAAATACCTAATATGGAATGGGCAATAATTCTGAAATACTTCAAGTGGAGAAAAATGCTCGAATGCAGTAAAAATTAAGAAATACAGAGAAATAGTGGAAGTTTTAATATCTTAGGCATCCTACAAAAAAACCCCAGCTTTTTCAGTACTTTGCTGCTTCTGTTTGCCGCTCCTTTCTCTGCTTCCTCCCTCCCCTTTACACTTGAACTGTGGGTGAAAACCTGCAAGGTGCAGATGGTCATCCATCTCTGGTGAGCAGAGTGCTTGTGCCTCTAACTTGTCTTTAATGGGACCCAGTGACTAAAGGGATTGAACCTGGCATAACCTCAACATCCAATGGTTAATCTCCAGCCTCTATTGACAGTGGTAGAAAGTCATTCCTGATGATGGCTTTTCAGTAGCCAGACAAGAAACAATCAAGTACTGTTATCCTGTTCCTTGTGACTAAATGGTTTGTGAATAAAATGACCACCATGGAGATTAACCCATAGGCAGACTTCAAGGCTTGAGAGTGGAGAACACAGACACTGCGTTGATGCTTTGAAGGCTGCTCATTTAGGTCAGGAATGAGATGTGCAGTGAGGAGAGAATATAGAAGACCTGTTGCCTCTTGTTTCAAACACTCCTTTCAGACACTACATTCAGTTAAAAGGCGAGGGAAAAAGAAGAAAAACCACCCTGCTTCAAATATCCTAGCTTGCACATACAGTGAGAAATGGCACAAAAAATCAAGGAACTGCATAAGCTGGTAATTGATGCTTCTGTACTTAAGAAAAAATATTAGGATAGCAAGCTGTGTTTGCATAGGAACCGTAATCATGGTTTGCCGATATTTACATACCTAAACATTTATGGTAGAAATAGTCCCTTGAAAAAGAATTGTTGGGTCTGTGTAGTTTGTGTATCCCCACCCCAAAGGTGTCCCTGCCTACCTGCAAGAGCTCAGTATATCTGTAACACTGAGACATACCTGCTAAAATCGATGCCACCTTGTGCCCAGCACCCTGTCACACACTACCAAGACAATCTGTGTTTGCAAGCATTTACAGTGAATAGAGACAGAAGATAAACTGATTATCATCTTTATTTACACAGCAGGGAATTAAGGCACAGATTTCAGTCAAGCTTAAAAAGTTTGGAGAGTGCCAAAACCAGGCTCTCAAAGTCCTTAAGCAAGGAAAAAGTATTTTTCTTCCCTTCCAGACACCCAGAAGACCACTTTAAGGTTGGTAGCACTACCGAAACAAATCTGTGTGACTATTGTGATAGAAATGTTAAGACTGACATGAATAGCCATGTGTGGTTCTGGGAGCAGCAGCAGGAACAAACAGCAGGAGAAGGTCTATATTAATGGCATATGTTGGTTGATGGCACCTAGATGAGCATGTCATTGGGACCCTAGCACCAGTATGTGCAGCTTCTCAGGGCACACAGCGTGGGAAGGACAGCCTAGAAGAAGGAAGAACCTGCTTCTAGGCTAGATTAAAGACCCAAGACTTTTAAAGATCATGGCAAAAGGCAGAAAACAGAGTAGGAACCATAAGACAACCAGCTAAATAGGAAGGATGAAAAGCAAATCCTAATGATCCACAGAGGTGGAATGGGTTGGAGAGATGGACTATCAGCTTGCAACAGGTACAGAAGAGCAGACCAAAGACTGGCACAATGGTTTCCAAACTCAGAGGAATCCAGGGCACAGGAAGAGGACTCAATAGTGGGTGTCCCTCATCCTCCGTGTCATTTTAAGGAGTTCTTGGCAGACACTGGGATACAAGCACTTCAGTGCCTGACTGCTGGGCAGGCCACTCTGCTACGATTGTCTTGCTGATCATAAGTAAGTGGATATAAGAGAGTAGAATCACTTTTGCTTCAGTTTTATTTAAAAAAACTCTCCCCCTTGCCCCCCTTTAAGGTCTCACATTGACATTTGCTACTTGGCTGCTGCAGTATTGCAATAACATTTCTTGCATGCAAGACTTTGGTTTTGCCTGTTCAGTGTGTGAGTCTGCATGTAACCTTGCAAAGAGTCTGCTTTTGCCAGAGGTCAGCAGTGAAAACTGGTCTTCCTGGCCATGGACTAGTTAGATGACTGCAAGACTTAGCTCCCTATGTTTTCCAGCGACTCCAGAAAGCCTCATGCTGTTTCTGAATGTGAAGCATTTGAAATCCTGTCATCCCTGGAAATCTTGGAGGCAAATCTGGGGGGTGATCTTTGCTACAGAAGCACCTTGTCTAGTTTGGCAGGTTTATTCCAAAGCAATTGACTATTAATTTGAAAAGTTTCATTACCAAAAGGGCTGGAATTAATTCCTCTCTTCATCTCCCTGGATAGTACTTTAAAGACAGAACGACTTCTCATCAGGATATTTTGCTCCCTAGTTTCAAGGCTGCTGCTTATTCAGGATGGCTTCTTTTAATTTTGTGTGGGGAAATACCATGTTGTAAGAACTGGTCATCTCTCCAAAGCCAGAACTGGGCTTCAAGGGGGTGGAAGTGCTCTTGCTGCCTTGTCCTACAGACAAAGCAAACACTGCACTCTTTGCAGGGGAAAGAATAATGTTTCTCTGCAGTTGGGCCATCTTTGCTGTAATAACCTTTGCCAAGGTAATAATAATAATGCTAATGTATACAACATTACGTCTAAAGATACTACTCCAGGGGTGTTCTTGGGAGTCTGCTGTGGTAGGTAAACTGTAATAGAAAAATAGTCATTCCAAGAAACAGCATCTTGTCTGTAAAAGGATTTTTAGATAAATGTCTTTTGTTCCCATCTTTACCACCCACTCCCCACACACATACTTTGCATTTATATTGCATCTTTTTATGTTCAGCTGTGTTATTTCAGCTCTGACAAAAGCCCTTGGGTGGGCAAGGAGTTGTATGAACATGCTGAGCTGACCTGTGGGCTCACTGACCCATGTCATTTATGCAGTAAAGCAGAAAGTCTGTGGAAAAGCAGGTACCCACATGCTTTTCCCACGTTCAGACAGGATACTGTTGTGAGTGTGAAAGGATGTAGCTTCAGCTCCAGCTTTGAAAGCCTGTGGCTGATTTTGGTCCCCCTCATCAATTTATATGTTTTCTTTTTGGAAGTGGGAAGAAGGTCTCAAAATCAGTTTTCAACTGCAGGAAATACTGCCTGGGCTGCTGTAAGGTCTGTCCTGCATGGTTGCCTGATCCAAATTCAGGCACCCCAACTGAAAAGCCAAACATGGACTGCCCTTGCAGATTCAGAGGTCAGTAGGTAAGGGGAGACCATGGTCTAGGCCTTTGACTTAGAATAAGGGATTTATCATTAGATCCTGTCCCTGATAAACTCTCTTCCCTTTGGTTATTTAATCTCCTGGTGATGATTCCTGCTTCTAAAAACAGGTATGGCCTCTGCCTCAGTTGAAATGTTGCACAGTGCACAAGGCTTTTCTGCTTAATCTGGCCCTTTGAAAGCCTCTATGCAGAGATAAAAACTAGTGGTATCAAGGATATGTGTCCTTACCCTCCAGTCCATAGTGTGCACTTCTGTCAAGGTGCAATTTGTCTAACCTTGTTGTGAAAAACTGTGGTGCTTATATGGTCCTGGCTTGGAAAGACTGCTGCCAGGAGAAAAGCAGATGCCCTCTCTTGCCTGTCTTTATAACCATCAGGACGATGCTGTGCTCCGGGGTAATTTCTAGGATGTCATTGCATACACACTGCTTTATAGGTTGTTTTAGGTGAGGTAATTCTTGGGTTTTTGTAGAAGATAGTCTTTAGTACTTTCTTCTGGTGCCCAAAATAAAGCCCTGTAGTCCAAACGGCTTTATTCGTAGATGTATCAACCACTGTCTTTCAGAACCATCCAGTATCGTTAATGTATTCCCCTTGCTCAGAAAATACACTAAAAGTCACGGGAATTGGTTGCTATGGGTCTTTCCTGCTCTTCTCATTACAGCTTGTCATATTAAATCATTTTAGCCAAAGTTTTTCAGATCTGTCTCTAGGATTATACATGTCCACAGCAAGAGAGAAGCTTGCATGCTTTGCTGCAAAGCACGCAGAAGTTTGGTTTTGTTTTTTTTAAGATAAAAGGAAGATACTATGCTGCATACAAATGCCTGGTTTGTCCTGCAGTACTTCTCTTGCTTCTAAAATAGCATCTTGAGTTCTGAACTCTAACACCCCCAGCTCTAGGCAAAATCAAGAATTGCTCTTACAGAGCAATCCTCTGGCCATCCTCCTATGGCAAGAGTCAAAGTTCAGTTCATGGTCATTTGTTTGACAGCAAAAAAACAAATACAAGCAACAGTCTGCAGAGATTATAAGGACTCTCTTCTTTTGGATTGGACTCAACATAGATGTGGTGAAAGGTGGTAAGCTTAAAACCTCCCCCCCGCAACCCTTCTGCAGTGATGGATATCTTACAAGGTCCTGCATTCTCCTTGACATATATTTTGTCGGCTGTATAACAATACATACAATAGTGTACAGGCATGGAAGGAGAAAGATAATGGGAAGGGAAAACTGGAAGGTGACACATCCGAAAACTCTGCAAAAATTGCTAATCTTTTATGGAACTAAAAGTCAGCCCTAAAACCAGTTGTGGTCCTCTGCAATGAAGAGAAATGTCCAGCAATAGCTGGTATATCTATATCTAGCTGCTCAGCAGGAACAGGATAGGGTACTTACCTTTACATGATACCTACACACTATTCTTAAATGTAACCAGGCAATTTCAAGAGGTGTATTCTGAGATCAGGACTGAAAATAAACCATGAGACTTGTAATGTACTTGATCTGAGAAAGCTACTTGCTTTAACCACAATTTAAATGTTACAGGCTGCACACCTCAGTTAATCACTTGTTTTGTAAATGTGTCTCTTACAGGGAACTATGATGGTCCAGAGCAATGTGGTTTTCTGAACATGTTGAAAATCATGGCAGGTGTACATGTTATCTGCCAGCAGAGTAGACCTTAATGCTTATACAAACACCTGAGTTCATAACAATTAATATAATCTTGTGTTATATGCATTCCTACCCGTTATATATGTCAGCAACCCATAGTCTTAGGGTACCTCTAAGGGGGGACATGCTGAGCAATTCAGTGGCTTATCTCTTTCTCCTTAAACACTTAACCCACCATTCTACTGCCATGAAAATAATTGTATTGGGACTCAGTCCTCCATGGCCTAAACTCATCTGTGCTTCTTGATAGCTCATGCAATGTTAAACGTACAGATGATTGCTGGTGTCAAGGTTTAGCATGCTGTACCTTTTATATCCAGAGCAGAGATGACTCTCAGGGTGCCAGGCTGAAGAGCAGGCATACTGCAAAGTCTTGAATTAACAAAGTGTGGGATGTGGAAAGAGCCTGGCTTCGATTTAATCACCCATTTTGAAATGTGCCATTCTCGTGCAGTGATTTGCAATTGGGCATCAGATCAAGCTAGCTCTGATAGACTCTTTTAGCCACTCTGATAGCCACTTTTTTTTTTTATAACACTGAATCAGGAAGACTGCTTTTCCTTTGTCTGCCCTACCACAAACAACTGGTATCTTAGTGAATGGTTTATGCCTCCAGCTGTGATAAACTTTCCTACAGACAGGGACGGAGGAGGATAAGCATACTGTTTCTTGCACAGTACTCTGAGCTGCAGAATGACCTTCACTACAAGAGCACTGGGCAGATGAGCAATGTCAAGTTCACTGCTGTCCAAATAATAGCTGTGGAGGTGGTTACTGACAAGAAGGCTGTAAGTGTTTAAATGAAAGCAGTGAACAAAATAGGTATTTCAAGTCAGGTGGGCAAATTGCCTTCCTAATTTTCTGGTTTTAGTTGGATTGCCTTAGAAGCACACAGCCTGTAAATGCACTGTTCGTGTTTCTGTGAAGACTTCTCCAGTACACACCCTGATCCAAAGGAAGGCATTTTCCTACTGGCTTTTTCTTTCATGGGAAGAAGGAGTCTTGTGGCTACGTACTGGGCTAGTACAACTTGAGAGTGGGGTCAGCTTTGGCACTGTCTGATTGTGAGCTTTGACGAATTGCTGTGTCTCTGCCTTGCGTACAGAAAGCAGGACCTACCTGTCACTCCCTCCACTTTTGTGTTAGAGTGCTTGCTAGGGACTGTACTGTAGTGACAGGAATGGTGGGCTGACTCCTGCGTACAGCTTCTAGCCCTGCTGTCAACTTCTTACAGAAGAAAACCTAGCATTACACATCAAATCTAAAACCTGTAATGTTTCTGCTCTTGGAGAGTAGGGTGGGCAATGAAGCCCTTCCCTTGAGATCCTAAAACATCTCAAGGACATGCTGCTGTTTTATATAAGTATATTAAGGTCCAGTCATGAAATTGATGCTAATATTCATGCCACAGAATTCATGCTTAGTTTTGAAACCTTTAAAGTGCCAGTGCCTGGAACAAAGCTGACTTTTGTGGACTGGAAGTGTATCTCCTTTCTTAAAAATTCAGGAATGTTTTGATAAAGTCATATTGAAAAGAAAATATATGACACAGACCCTGACCACTGCTGAGAAGCTGAGCACAGAATTGAATCAGTGTTCTGCTGTTTTTTGCTTCAGGCTTGCATAAATAATTTTCTTAGTGTGTTAAACCCAGAAGGGTGCACCCTGCAAATGCAATGCAAAGCAAGACTCATATCCAGATCAGCAACTGCTTTGAAGAGAGCTGTTTGAAGGAAAAGAGGTAAGAAGGCCTGAGACAGTGAAGAAAGCAGGAGATATTAGGACTTAATTTCGTAAGCAACTTTGAACTTTAACTGTGTTCAGAAATGTTAATAATAATCCTGTTCATACCTAAACAGTGTGACTCTTCCTTATCAAAACTTGTTTACCAGGACTTGTACTATTCCCCGTAAGGTGTGAATTTGCATATTAAAGGACTAATCCTTTCTAACATACAAAATATAAACCACCAACATAAATAAGTCTACATTTCTTATCTATCTGGGCTTTATTTTACTGTGGCATACACCAATGGCCTGGCTTCAGAGCAAGCTAGGACAAATAATGATTGGATCTAAGGTTGTGGTACAACACCTGAAAACAGAACAAGAGAAGCAGCAAGGCTTTTTGCTGTTAAGTCTCTAACGTGGTTAAGATTTTTGCTCTTGAATGTCTCAGTCTCTGACAAAGATTGGCTCAGATAAGCTATAGTTAAACTAACCTGAAATAAGAGGGCAATAATGAGGCAGAAGAAACTCCAGTCAGCAGAATGCTTCTGCTTTCTGTACACTTGCCACCAACCTCCTAGGAAATAATATTATTGCATAGCTCAGACCTTGATGATTTCTTCCTTAAATATTAAATCTCTACGTATTATGACCATATCAGGTTTCATTCCTCGGGCCTTACTCAGTTCTTGCTCAGGTGGTTGTGTATTTTCTAAGCATGTATTTAATTATCAGTGTGTTATCTTGTTCATAAACTGGACCCTTTCATATTTTCTCATGCCAAGAGGTTCAGTAGCCATAGATTTACTCCATTTAATAATAGAATAGCCTTTCATAATAGAATGCCATCTCCTGAGAGATTGCTGTCTTGTAAAGTCCTGTATTTTGTTCTCTTGGAGAATCACTCATTAAAGAACAAGTTAAGCTTCGCTCTGTTTTTGACAATGGATGAGATCAGTGCCTGATGGGTATGCTAACACAGACATTAAATAATAGAAATTGCAGATGAGACACTAAAAGCAGCCTGTGGATGTTGTTTAGCATTTTAATGCAATAAATGGTTTCCTAGCAATCAAGCTACGTTTACTAACAGTCTTTAAATAGCTGAGCATGCTCTTTCTAAAAAAGGTGTTAAAAGCTGAGAAGTTCAAACACTTTTTTCCCAGATTATATATGAAGAATAACAGGTTTGTTATCAAGATGGAGTGAGCTTGTACCAGGAACTAGCAAACAAGAGCTGAAACTTTGAACTGCCTGGGAACATCTGTTATGGTAATGAAACTTATGCCTAGCAATAAGGTTTCTGGACTGAATCCCTGTATTGTAGAGCCACAGGACTGGATACACCATCAATACACTGACTCGGTAAAATCTCCTTTACATGTATGGCACTTGCACTGTTGAACAGTGAGCCAAGGACTTTTTTGTGTAAAGGTCAGCAGTCCCGTGACAGAATGAGGCAGATCAGTTGTACCACGTGGACAGACTCCCTGTAACGTGCCATGCTTCTCGCTAATGCCTGTTAGAGAGAGGAAAGATACTCTAGAACTTCCTTATATTTAAACCTTAAAGAGAAGCAGACTTCACACTGAAAAGTGAAATTAGGCTGAAAGACTCTGACATATAAATCTGACCTGAGTGCTTGGAGATAAAGTCCCCTGTCTGTCAGTGTTGATGTCTGTCTGTACACATTTTGCTGGGGTCACACAACATTGGGCAAAGATGCAGGATGGACCAATGTCAGAATAGTGCCTAGAGAAAAACCATTCCTGGTTTCAGGCTGTGTTAAAGTACAACCTGCAACAGAAGGTAGGAATCTGTGTGAAGCGGCTTTGGTACAGAAGTTCTCCTTTTGAATGCTCTTGTCTGACAAGCAGTCGCACCGAGACATGCATTTGGCGTAGGTCTTCTGTGTTTTTCAGTTATTTCAACCTGACACAGCTACCTGACACTGCTAGTACTCCGAAAGAGAGCGTGGTGTTTGAATTAGTGAATTGAACTTTTGGCAGATGTACAAGCCAGATTTTAAAACAGCTCTATATTTGGAAATTGCATAAGCCACTGAATTGTTTTCAACTCTTGGTTTATGAAATGGTGTGCAGTGCAGTCCTGGCGTGGGGAGAAGGAGCTGCTCAGCACCCACCAGTGACTCCCACCAGTCAGGGAGGTCTCCCAGGTGATATCTAAACCTGTTCACAACAGTCAGAGTGGAAGTCCTGCCATCAGCTTAAACAGAAGCAGAGAACAGCTCCTTGTAGCAGCATGACTTCAGAAGGCCTTTCTTTTTATTCTCTGGGATACGGTGTGCTGGAAGGGCTCTTGGTCATGCTGGTTGGTGGATCCTAACTGACACTTGGTGTGAACAGATGGTGATGGATGGTTGTTCCCCTTCCTTCAGTTAAACTCCTTGAAGTCCATGAATGAAAGATGGGATTTGGTGTTAAATTGTCCTGGACTAAAAGCCTACAATTAAATGCTCATTTTACAGTCAGCTGAGGTACTTTGGTTTCTCCACTAGGCACAGGAGAACTTCTGCCTATGCATCAATTCTGACATTTGGAGTAGTG
Source organism: Mycteria americana (assembly GCF_035582795.1). Taxonomy (NCBI): domain Eukaryota; kingdom Metazoa; phylum Chordata; class Aves; order Ciconiiformes; family Ciconiidae; genus Mycteria; species Mycteria americana. The sequence continues at coordinate 22,838,367 of NC_134396.1, read as the reverse complement.
ACTTTATATTCTCCTCTGTCTGAGAGTTACCAGTCTGACCAAGATGATACAAAAAATGGCACGACTTTCTGTTGACATAGGCCAGCAGCAACCTGCTAGCACTCCTACTGAGTCCTGCTTGAAGGACCAATGTTCGATTTTACAACCCTACGGTTATTTTAATAGGAAGATCTACTGCTACTAGAGAAGAAGATATTTCCCACAACATTGACAATTTAAAATACTGGCTTCACATACATTCTTCCTATTTGCTTGGAGCCCCTAAATGAGCTTGGGTTTTCTGGAGGATTTGGGGCAGGGGAAAGGGCTATTGCTTTTCTTTTAAGCTATCTAATGGTTGCTAATGGAAACTGTCCAGCTGACTCCCTCCTGAATTGCAGTAATCATGGTTGAGTTTGCTACATCATTCCCAAGTGGCTTGTTCCCTTACAACACCATCTTGTACATGAGACTGAACAATGTAGACAAACAAGTTCATTTGAAGACAAGTTCAAAGAAGAGTAGGTCATAAGCTCTTCCCTCTTTCTTGTTAAACATCTGCTTGAAATATCAGTGGTTTTTATTTTTCTATGATACTTATATCAGTTAAGTTCAGTTTCAGTAGCCCAAAGATGCACTGAAGCTTACTGTTACTCTTGCAACTAACCCAGCTGACTTGTTACTGAGATTTGCTGTGCAAGAGGAAAGGAGAGAGGCGGTTGTAACATACAGTGCCATGGGAAGAGGAAGGTACTTACAGAAGCTGGTATGTGCCCCTGATGTACTTTGAAGCACAGTTTCTGAATCTGAGACAAATAGAAAAGTGAAAGGAATATGAAAGGGGCAAGGTACAGCTGTGGCCTAGCAGAAGAACTTGCTCTTGTTAGTGCAGACATGACATGTGTGGCTTGCAGGTACTACTGTTCTGGTCTTGTGTTACAGGACTTTATGTCAGGTGTGGGTTAGACCAAATTAGGCACAAATTTTTGTAGGATCATCCTCCCTTTCTTGCCATTCATTAGAGTGACAGAGTAAAATGAGGTCAGACAACTTCTAATCCTGGAGAACAGATATTCCCCCAAATATTTTAAGCTGTCAAGAACTGGTCTGTCAGATCTTTGAACTGGAAATGCTTCTATAGTGCTCAACTGCTCAGCCCCAAGGTGTTTGTCGAGGATAAAGCTGCCACTCCACTCCTATCCCAATGTTTTGCCTAATGGCAAGTAAGCCCTCATATTATAGCTACATGAATTCAAGAAGTCCAGGAATAGTTCCACAGGAAGAATCACTGCATTACAGCTGTGTTTCCATACACATTAGATCTGAGATGTAATGAAACAGTTTTGAGAGCATATTGCCATATTCAGCCAAGTGGAAAATTCATCTTTTAAATACATCTGACTGTTTGGAATATAATAGGCTAGTGAAATAATCTCATTGGTTGCAAATATGCATTTTTGTAGCATCGTAGCCTCAAGGCTGATGCTTTAGATTATTATGTCAGATGTTGTTTCCACACCAGTCAGGAAGATATTTAATTGAAAATATATTTTATACACTCTATGGGTTGTTCAACATGGTTGTTCAACATCTCACAGATCAACCCATGTAAAATTAATGGACACAAGAAAAAAAGAGTTTAAGGTTTCACCAGTGTTGATCTAACTTTGCCTTTTGACTTTCCTAGGAGCCTAGTATTAATTTCACACCAGTTTTCCCTTGTTCTAGCTTCCTCTTTTGTATTTTAAGAGATGCAAGTGAATTCTGTGTATTGTTTAGTGAAATATTAATAAGCCAAGACAATCATTCTAGTTTCATGCACAGAACCAAAGCAATTCACTGTGATTGATATAATATAGTACTTTAAAGGTTTACTTGCACCCTTAAATGAATACCAGTATTCTTGGAGGGTGGGGTAGACTGGGTGCTTTGCTTTCCCCCTGTGTCACAGTGTTGGTACTGGTGGTCAGAGTTGGAGTAATAGCTCTCGGCATAGCAGCTGTTCCTCATCATGCAGCACCCCTATCACAATTAAGGAGAAAAAGTGCAGAAAAATAAACCTTCATTTTGTCAGGTTGAATTATGCCTTGGATAATTAGGGAGATGACAGCAATTCTTCAGCATCTAATGCAAAAATATTACTCACTGCAATCTAGAAGGGTGAAGGCCATTTCTATTTCATGTCTTCAAACTAGATAGCCATATGCTATAATACAATCAATGCCCTCTACATGTGGCAATCCATATAATTATTTTGTGCTCCTAAAATATGAGGGTGGGGGGGATCCCTCAGTGATTTTCTTCATGCATAAAACAACATTTTCCTACAAGCTTGGTATTAGCAGCAGCTCAGCAGAGAGCACAATGCTGAATAATTTGTATTTCTAAACCAGAGACCTTGTTCCCTACAGCTTTTGTTACTCTGTTAGCTGTGTGGCAAGAGGGAAGAGTCATCTCTACGTGTCTTACCGCCTGCCAAGGCACTGCTCTGCTTCAAACGTTTTCTTCAACCAGCCAAGCAGTAGGCTTTGTCCTCTGACTTGTGTTGTCAGCTTTGTACTTGACCATAAGATTTACAGGCTTACAACAGAGCTATGCACCAGTCTTCTGGCATATAACTCTGCCCAACTGGCACAAACAAGACCAAGGGTTTTGCAAGTGCCAGTCTCACTGAAAGCCGAATAACTACTGCCTTCCTCTCCTCCTTTTTTTTTTAACAATAGAAAGACAAAGAAAGCAAATTTCCCTTTAGTATAGAACTACTCTGCTATATGACCAGTGTTGGCTCAGTAAAACATTTCTCAGAAAACTTCCTTATTAAGGTTGATGGACTATAAAAATTAACATCTGATACTTTGGTTCATTGATAAGAAAAATGCAGTAATAATTAGCATCTTTGTTTGAGTGAGGTGGCAATACAGAGCATCTCTTCAGTAGCAGAGATACAGTAGACATAGTAGAAGAGATACAGTAGCATCTCTTCTGCCAGTTACAACAAGGGCACTACTAAATGAGTAGTTAAAGACCACGCAGCATCCTCCAAGCTCAAGAGGCAATCACTCCATGTTATCACTGATTAATTTAGTGGAGGATTCATAGTTGTTGTCGCATGTCTCTTTTAATGCAGATGGATTTCTATCCGATCCTGCAGACAGAATTATGTCGTGCTGTGGGGCTGCATTGACTCCAGTAGGTGCAAGAGGCTGCAGGCACTGAAGTCCCAAGGACTTTGTCCCTTAAAGCTAAGAAGTATACATCAGCAAAAGCACAGGAAACTGTTTCCTAAATCTCTTTGTATGCATAGGGAACATCTGCTGGTTTGTGTAGTAAGGGACACCGTACAGAGAGTCAATCTGAAAATCACAGGACAATCAGCACTTTGAAGAACCGGGCTTGTAGTGAAAATTTTCTGTGAATGTTTCTTCCCTTATCTCAAGGAGGGCAGTGGGGAAGGAGAGGGAGGAGCAGGAAATCTTAAAAGAATGCACTGCACATTTTTCTGTCTTGATATTTTAGAAAACATACTTTTTCAGATGTTAATACAGTTTTCATTGCTTGTAAATTGCTCCTTCATATGGTTTATGATTTTTGTGATATGGCTTATAAATAACTGATGAAGTAGTTCAAGGAAAACCAGAAAAATTACTTAAAAGGATGCTGTCAAAATGTATGTTACCTTTAAGTTTTTTCACTACCCTTGAATATTTAATGACTTCATTTTCCCTGTTTCTTACTCGAAAAATAGCTCCACCATGAAGCTAAAGTGTTGATCTTTTTAAAAACAGAGCACACTAGACTCTCACTTATCTTAGTATGTATGTATTTCTGAGGCTTTATGAAATAGCATGCAAAAAGTATTCTTGTGGTTTTATGAGATACTGTAGAACAAAGCCCACAATGCTTTGTGAACTATTCAAATCAGTTTTGAAGATGGTCCATATATGGTTTGAATAAGACTTCCAGACTCTGAAAGGATGCCAGTGCTAAACACAGGTCTGGAAAGTGGGAAGATGTGGAGTCTACTTTTGTAGAACTCCAGAAGGATGCCAATTTCTTTTTCTCCATACCATTTTTGATTTGGTGAGTTCAAAGTTCAGAATTCTCATATCTTTTCCTAGAGGGAGAGAAGGAATCAATGCTGAGTGGTGATCAGGTATATCTGACACCGTGTTTACCTAAGTGAAAAGTGTATGCCATTCACAATTTTGGAGCACAAGTCATGAAATTACAGGGGACCATTTTCTTGCTTCCAGCCATAAATGTCTTTCAGCCAGCATTCAGTTTAAAACTTCACTTGGCTTTTCCTCAATCCACATGGAGATCTCCCTTTTGCCTTCTCCCTGATCTTTCCATTGCTTTGGATGTATGATCCAAAGATCCACAGTTCAACCAGTGCTCTTGTTTATGTATTTGTTTGCCATTGCTATTTAGTCTCCAAGGAAACACTTTAGACCACATGATTCAATTTTCTTTCAAGTATTGTCATGTGCCAATAGCTTATATTCTAAAGGACCGTGATATTTTTTTTAAATAATTGTAATTACACTAAAACTACACCCAAGCTGCTAAGAGTGTAAGATAGACCACAATAATAATACTTTCTGCTTTACAAAGTGGTGGTGTAAAGGATGTTCACTGGGTGATGAGACAGGATGATCCAGTGAAATGACATGATTTAGTATTTACAACTGATTTCTCCTGGATCTGCCTGTTTCCTTGCTCTTGCTGCATAATACAACATAGCATTTACTTTGGTCCTGGAATAAACATAACTTCCTCCAACAGCATTTCATGTGCTGTGAGGTGAGTAGAAAGTGGCAGTTTTGTTACAGCCATGTAGAGTGAATGGAAATTCCCACAGTAGAAAGCAAAGCGGAAGTAGTAAGATAAAGGAAAATTTGTGCTGTGGAGGCACTGAATCCTTATTCATTAAGAGATATCGGGATAAGGGTAATTGCTTTCTCATCAAAGGTCTAGCAGTTTTCAGAGATTTATAACTATACATCTTTTCTAAAAGGTATTTTGACAAACTGTTTTATACAATAATAAGCATTGTACAATACAGCAATAAGGAAAAGTAGAAATAAAGTAAAATTTATAGAGGAGAAAATTGTAATTACAAAGTTCCCTGGAAATCTTTGTAAAGAGAGGGGTACACAAGTTCTTAGTTTAGGTCTACACATGGTAGAGACCATGGCTGGGTACCCAGCCCCCTGAGTTGGAAGATAGGGATGGGGACCAGAATGGAGCCCCCATAATCCAGGGGGAAATGGTGAGTGACCTGCTACATGACTTAGACACTCACAAGTCTGTGGGGCCTGATGAGATCCACCCTCATCAGGTGTGGAGAGTACTGAAGGAACTGGCAGATGTGCTCACCAAGCCCCTTTCCATCATTTACCAGCAGTCCTGGCTAACTGGGGAGGTCCCAGGTGACTGGAGGTTAGCGAACGTGACGCCCATCTACAAGAAGGGCCGGAAGGAGGACTCGGGGAACAACAGGCCTGTCAGCCTGACCTCGGTACCGGGAAAGCTGATGGAGCAGATCATCCTGAGTGCCATCACACGGCATGTAGAGGATAACCAAAGGATCAAGCCCAGCCAGCATAGGTTCAGGAAAGGCAGGTCCTGCTTGACCAACCTGATCTCCTCCTACGACAAGTTGACCCGCCTAGTGGATGAGGGAAAGGCTGTGGATGTTGTCTATCTAGACTTCAGTAAAGCCTTTGACACGGTTTCCCACAGCATTCTCCTGGAGAAACTGGCTGCTCATGGCTTGGACAGGTGTACTCTTCGCTGGGTAAAGAACTGGCTGGATGGCCGGGCCCAAAGAGTGGTGGTGAATGGAGTTTACTCCAGTTGGCGGCCGGTCACAAGTGGTGTTCCCCAGGGCTCTGTGTTGGGGCCAGTTCTGTTTAATATCTTTATCAATGATCTGGATGAAGGGATCGAGCGCACCCTCAGTAAGTTTGCAGACAACACCAAGTTGTGCAGGAGTGTTGATCTGCTTGAGGGTAGGAAGGCTCTACAGAGGGACCTGGACAGGCTGGATCCATGCGCTGAGGCCAATTGTATGAGGTTCAACAAGGCCAAGTGCCGGGTCCTGCACTTGGGTCACAACAACCCCATGCAACGCTACAGGCTTGGGGAAGAGTGACTGGAAAGCTGCCTGGCAGAAAAGGACCTGGGGGTGTTTGTTGACAGCCGCCTGAATATGATCCGGCAGTATGCCCAGGTGGCCAAGAAAGCCAATGGCATCCTGGCTTGTATCAAAAATAGTGTGGCCAGCAGGACTAGGGAAGTGATCGTGCCCCTGTACTCGGCACTGGTGAGGCCGCACCTCGAATACTGTGTTCAGTTTTGGGCCCCCCACTACAAGAGGGACATTGAGGTGCTGGAGCGTGTCCAGAGAAGGGCAACGAAGCTGGTGAAGGGTCTGGAGCAGAAGTCTTATGAGGAGCAGCTGAGGGAACTGGGGCTGTTTAGCCTGGAGAAAAGGAGGCTGAGGGGAGACCTTATCGCTCTCTACAACTGCCTGAAAGGAGGTTGTAGAGAGGTGGGGGTCGGTCTCTTCTCCCAGGTAACAAGTGATAGGACAAGAGGGAATGGCCTCAAGTTGCACCAGGGGAGGTTTAGACTGGATATTAGGAAATTTTACTTCACTGAAAGGGTTGTGAAGCATTGGAACAGGCTGCCCAGGGAAGTGGTTGAGTCACCATCCCTGGAGGTATTTAAAAGACGTTTGGATGAGGTGCTTAGGGATATGGTATAGTGGTGGTCTTGGTAGTGTTAGGTTTACGGTTGGACTCGATGATCTTAAAGGTCTTTTCCAACCTATACGATTCTGTGATTCTGTCATTCTATGAGTTTATTTGCCATCATGATTCTCTGTGTTGGCAAGACAGCAAATCCTTAATGATGGTTGAGGACAAATCAAGCAGTAATCATAAATTTCCCATTTAGATCTCTTTTAAAAAAAAAATCCTTGCATTATCAATTTATCAGAAGCTTTAGGGAATATACCTTAGTGATCTAGTTTTGAGATGTGACCAACCTGGCTGGTGACTGGAAGGCAATTGGAAGTTTTAAGATTTCTCATAAAGACGGAAATCAAACAGCTTGCATAGATTATGTGACAGTCTCTACAGCAACATTTCAGGGAGAACCTGGGCAGTCTAGAGCAAGAAGTATCTTAAAATTTCACTGTCATACTTTATCCTCCTAGAATAACACAAATCTCTGGAAAAGTGTACAGCTTCGGGTGCTTCAGTCCAGATTTAGTTGCACTGAAACAATTCAGGCTGTGATCCAAAACCCCTTGAGGTCAATGGAGAGATTCCCGTTCATTTTCAATAGCTTTTGAGTCAGACCCTTAAAGCTGGTGTTTTGCTGTCAGAATTTGCTTAGGCAGACCATGAAACATAAGTATGCATTTCTCAGGAGAGCTGGAGAACACTGAAACTGGTCTATTCCCTGCAGCTATATTGAGGATTATGCCTGATTGGCAAAGCTTTCCAGAACATTTAATCTTCAAATTAATTTGATGGTCCTGCTCGGCACAGGGTAAACACAGCAGCAAAATGTTCTGCAATATTTATTTCCATTTTTAAATGGATGGTTGTCAACAGTATTTTCTTTCTCTTTGTTTACCTTTTTGATAAATAGTTCTAGTGAACAAGTTTGCTGGCTGGAAGGGATTGCTGATACAGCAAACCTTAAATTGGTTGCACTCTTCAGTCTATTGGTGGTGAAGTCCATGCATGCTATAGTTAAAGGTGCAGCTGCAGTTTGCATGGCTGTGGACAGGCTGGTTTTGTACTGTCAGCTGTGCTGAGTGGTCTGTTTATCCAGCAGATCACAACACGCAGTGTAGCCATTGCAGATTGAGCTGTTTCCGTATTAAACGTAAGGCTGGCATAGCTTTGTCTACCAGAGTGACTGCCTGGTATAGCTCCCGCTATTGGCAGTGTATAGGAAAATGCATCACTTTTAACATCTACAAGTTTCAGGGAATTTATATCTGATAGAGAAAATGCACATCAGCAGGTTTTAAGTCCAGTTCCCAGTGGCAGTAGGGAAAGTATGAAGGTAGACTAGGTGCCTAATTTGTTAATACTCACCGAGTCATTAAAATATTTTCAGATGACACAACAGTTGGTATCTAACTTTCTTTAAAAGTCAAGACCCTGCTACATCCATCTCTTAAGAGATTTACTTTCTCTAAGCAATAAACCCATGCAATGGTAATCCAGAGGATCACACCAGTTGTCTATTGTGAGAGGAAATGAAGGATAAGTCTGTGATTCATGATCTGGATTAAGATTTTAGAGGTCTGGGCTCTTTCTTTTTCATTGCTTTTCCAACTGACTTCTAAGAAATTGCTTAATCTCCTGATGCGGTTCTCTACTGTGAAAGGGGAAGAATCTCCTGATTTTAGGGAGGAATTTGAAGATGAATTTGTTACTACCTGCCATGAAATCAGTTGTATTAGAAACAAGCAGATCACAATCAAGACATTGAAAATGTTGCTAGAATGGGTTTTGTTTATACTGCAGTGTGCCGTTGTTAATTTTGCAATTGTTAGGACAACACAGAAGAGACACTTGCTGTACCCAGGTTTATAGACATTTCTGGAAGCCTAGGGAAAGAGATATCACTCCCAGTAGATAGTTAACAGGTGGCCACAGCCTCCGTGGGAACCTCTGATTGTTGATACTTGCAGTCTGCGATTGTTTATGGCCAGAAAGAAGCAGTTCTGGAAGGTCAGTCCTCCTAGCACACCATCCAGAAAAACAGGAAAATAAAGTGGATTTACTGCACCACATGCACACTTTCCCTTTTAAAACATTATCCACTCTGAAGGAGGTGATCCCCATGGGTAGCATGACAAGACAGCAAACAGGGTACAGCTGAAGGTATTAACTCTGTCCTCAAGTACTTGTCCAGGATGGCTCATCTACACAACGGCAAAATGTATGCGTTAGGTATACATAAATATTTAGTACATAGAAGTCTGTAAAATTTTCAGTAGTCTTCAAGACAAGGCACTATACTTACAAAAACTGTAAATCAGACAAGCTTGATAAAAGCATGGGTTAGTGCTACTGCTTCTCCAAGCAGTGGCAGGACGTCCCCAGCAGGATATTGCTCCCGGCGTACATGCTGATCTGGCTGCCCCTTCATGATACTGCTGGGCAGATGTGCGCCTGATGCAATTTTAGCTGCATTCTTTAATGCCACCTTTCCACTGAGAACATAAAGTGAAGTAGGATACTGCGACTGAAACTGCAGACAGTGGCTTCCAGATTTTTTTATGAACTTTTACCATTCTTTTATTGGGAGTGAGAGGCAAAGACAGAGATCACTGACCCTGAAGCCAAGCAAACCCGTAGGCCTAAAATCAGGTATTGGGTATTACATATCAGGTATGCAGGAATTTGTATTATCAAATGTGGGAAGAAAAGATACTAAAAACATTCAAACATACCATTCAAGTCCTGGGAAGGTTTTATTTTTCTCTTTCTTTTTTACAGTTTCCTGTTAGCTGTTGCAGGTTCTTCTGAATATGTCACTGGTGAATGGAGGAAAAAGTGGGAATTTTCCTTCCACCTTAGGCAGGAGTTGTATACAGTTTCCTTTCTTTTCTTAGAAAGCAAACACTGAGATGCTTCCCTCATTTTAAATTATCTAGCATAGCTGAATACATTTATGTTCTGCTGATGCATTATATCTGCATTATGCATTATATCTTCATATAATAATGCATTATGCATTATATATTAATATAAACCTTTTTCAGTCCTGTTAAATAAACTCCCCAAAAACACTGCTAACACCAGAAGTGACAAAGTACCACTGGTTGCTCAAATGAAATACTTACAAGATATGTTCTGACTTGCATCTTTAGGGCTTTCTGACTGCTTTACTTCTTGTTGTAAAATTCTTTAAAAGAAAATTTGAAAGGGTAGAGACAAATATCCTGATCTTTATGCTTTGAATAAAAAAATCTGTTGTCTGTGTAATCCCCAAACATTCAGGATGCTCTCTGCTTCCTGTTCCGTGAGCTATTTACAACTCTGTCTATACACAGTTCATGATGCTGAATTTATTCTGCCCTGAACAAAATTCTGTTCAGGATGGGGTGGCCTGATAGTTCAGTAAAAGGACAATTGCATCTTGCTCTGAAACTGTAAAGTCCTAGAAAGTGCCCCTGTGCCAGAGGAGGTCAGCATGTTCCCGGGAGCTGCTTATGGCAAATAAATGTCTCCTGCAATAAGGCTCGTGTCTGAATGCTGTGGTTAGTGTTTCGCAGAGGGGCTGGGGGAGGCGGTAGGGAAACGCCACTACTGTGACCTCTACAAAAATTTTTCTTCTAATCATTTCTGGCAGGCCTCACTTATATCAAGCCCTGGTGTCCGCACCCTTCCCACATGGCACAGGCTGAAAGCCGGGCTCCCACTGCAGCTGGACCCCTCCCTCCGCTCAGCACCTCCCCGCAGCCCCAGCTGTAAGGGACGCCTTGGTCACCACCACCCCCGTGAAGAGCATCCTCCCTGCCAGGGCTCCATTCTGCAGAAATCTGGGGCAGTTTTGCCATTTGCTTCAGCTTGGCTTTTGTGTGCATCCTTAGTCGCTTTGGATTTGCCACCGACATGCTGTTCCCCATGGCTTTATTTTTCTCTGTGTTCAGCTTCCCACTGGCGGCTGCGGTGCTGTTTCCCACCCAGCTGCCCCTGGATGTCACCTTCTTCTGGGGAAGTTCGGGCAGCCCCACACCACCCCCACACTGGTAGCACTGGGGGAACCACACCTCCGTGGAGCAGGGCAGACCACCCATGCTTTTCAAAAGAGTTAACAAGGCCCTCTGTACTTGGTTACAACCCCACGCATCTTCCCAGCTCAGATGGGCTGGTGGCTCTGCGGAAGGTTTTTCAGGACACCGAGCTTAACTCGGCTCCCAGCGAAGCCAGCAGCGAAACTGATCACGACTGTGGTACCTGCAGAGCTGGATCTGCTGTAACAGAGGATGCAGCAGGCAAAGCAGGTTCAAAGTGCACAGCAAACTCCCATAAAGAAGCATTCTTCTTTCATAAACTTGTGAGAGGATATAACTCTTACATGAATGGAAGGATATGGGTCATAAACTTGTGGGAAGCAACCAGTTCTTGTATGGTAGAAATACTTTGAGAATACATTATTTCATTAAGAAGATTAAATTTATCCTGAGTTTCCAGGAGAAGCAATATTTCATTTTGGCCTTCTACCCTATGTGGCTTCAAGTGTGTAGCCATGTTAATATATGCTGACTAAAAGCTGCCTCCAAGAAGAGATGAGCAGTAATAAGCCTCCTCACACTCCTTTTCTTACCCAGTCTGTCTTGGAGTGCTGTGAGTAGCACTGAGCAAAACCAGATGAAATTTGACACATCTGCCACTCTCCCCACCCCTAGACCAGCAGAAACAGAAAGAGCTCAGTTATTTAAATACACGCAGTGCTTTACCATTACACAAACATCTCCCTGTCTTTGTTTCCCAGCAAAGAGGGCTGGACTCATCAGGTAATCCAGCAGATGATGTTTTAGTGTGCATCTCACGGCTCTGTGGGATCACGGTGAGAGAGGGAGAGAAAACTCCTTGCTTCTGTCACTTCTCTGGCATGTTAAACCAACCTTGTCTGGGATTAATTTGAGTCCTGGCTCTGGCAGTCTCTTGTATTAACAACCCCAGCAGGCCAAAAATACTTTTAATTCAAAAAAAGGTTCAGGCTAGTGGTTCTGGCTGCTTTCATTGGAACAACTTTCACCAAACTTTGATGGGGCTTGGAGTGGGCCTCTGACTTTCCAAGAAACAGCAATTTGGTGCCGACCACATGCTGGCTGTTGCAGAACCCATTTATTACCCCCAAAGCTGCCTGCAAATCAACAGCACTGATTCCTCTGTGTGACCAGAAATACACTGCACAGAGCAGTGACTGCAAGACAGAGAGGAGTCAAACATCCTGGTCTTCTAGGTACTGCTGGTCGGCTGCTGATAGTGTATTTTTAAACACTAACCTTTTGCTGTAAGTTCTTAACAAGAAAAAGCCATCGAAGTTGTTCTTCCTTCTTTTTATGCCTAAAGATGTTAGTAGAGAGATTATTGTGCTTACAGCAGACTCGTAAACTGTTTGAAGCCACAATATTTTATTGTTTGAAAGCCACTGGGTAACATTGAGCAGCAACGTCGGACCTTGTAATCCATCCCTCCCACAAGGTTTTGTTGTGTGCTGATTATCTCTGTAGCCTTGTTTGGGTGTGAGTGCCAAGGTGACAGTGTGTCTGATTTTGACTCAATAGTACCAACTGTCTGTGGGGAAAAAACAAGTTTTCATGAATTTGTCTCCACCATTTTTATCCTGAACTAGTTCCTGGGAAGATCGACAGAGGCTTTGAGACTTTCAGAGGAAAAAAAGGATTTGGGGATTAAGCTTTAAAAAATCAGTGACGAACTAAAAGAGGTCTGTCTTCAGGTTGTTTCTGCTGTTGAACTACAGCACAGTGAGTAAGTGCTGGTGACACACAAACACACTTGTCTAGAACAACGTGAAATACTACCGGCCAGAAAGCTTATCACTGGTGCTGGTGCAGGGTGGCAGTCAGGACTCAGCCAGCTCCTAGCTGCCGGCTGGTACCACAGCATCAGTGCATCCTGAATGTGAGAAGGGGAAGGCCCAGGGCTGACAAGATGTAGTCCAAGTGAAGCGTACGAAGTCAGTGATGTCTAGATTGTGACATGCAGAAATATAACTGAGATTGGAAACAGCAAGTCCTTCTTTACACCCAGCATGTTAATTGCAAATCTGCACTGGCTCCAAAGACACATCTGAAGGAGGATATGACAACATGCTAAAAGTCAGCGAAATTAGGATGGAGAGTGCTGGCAGCCGACCTGGTAGGGAGAACTTCATGGCCCCTCATCCTTCAAAAGTGCAAAAATTCAAGTGACTTTTTGAAGTCTTCTGCTATGCAGAAGATTTTCCCAAACCATTTTAGTTGTTATGGCTGTTAATCTACATCACAGATGGACAGAAAAACAAATTAGTGCAGCGGGATGAATTGTTTTTTGTAGCTATATATCTCTTATCTCACCTGACCAGCTGCAAAGGCATGTGATGACACAGCATGTGACAAGAAGCCAGACAGATATGCACTTATTTCAGGGCCGAGCCTTTCTCATAGCTGGATACTAGCTCAGTAAAAGGGGCAAGTCCTGGAGAGTGAAGACTCTTGCAACGAGTGTTTGTCCCCTTCCCTTCAGCAAAGGGATGCAGGGAATCACAGGTGAGGCAGGTGCCATCACTTTACACGTTGTTGTAACCCTGAGGCAGCTATTTGCAAGAGAGAAGGTCTTGGTGTGTGGCTTAGAAATGTCTGTGCAAAGCAACGGCAAGAAGCAGCAGTCCAAATACAGCAAGCAAAGGAACTGGAGCTTTGCTGCGTTTGCCTGCAGGGTACAGTAACACGGGCGCTGATAGTACTGCCGCAGCCAGAACTCATTCATTCAGTGCCTCATGCTCTGTAGATGCATGTTTAAGAGCCAGTTTAGTCTCACAGTCACTCAAAAGTCTTCATTGTGTAGTTCATAAAATAATCTTAAGCTGCCATCTTGATACCTCTTATCACATATCCTCTGGGAGACATTAAAATGGAAGACCCCTTCCAGGATAGCATGGCTGCTTTAATCACATAAAACAAATTTTAAATATTCAGATAATGTCAGTATTGCTTTTTCTTTCCCTTGTTTAGACTTCATATTTGTTTTCTAAGGCTATCTAGCAGTGGTAAAAAAATCCAGGCTAACTGCACATTTTCTTTATACAGAACCATAGACATGAGCTTTAATTTATGTCTGCAGCAGGATTTCATTTAAGATTTGGGTATTGAAAAGATCGGGGCAGCCTTGACTGCAGTGACCATGAGATGGCAGAGGTCAGGATCCTGAGAGACAGCAGCAGACCAAATAGCAGGATCACAGTCCTGGGCTTCTGGAGAGCAGACTGTAACCCCTTCAGAGATCTGCTTGGAAAAATCCCATGGGAGACAGCCCTGCAGAGAAGAGGAGTCCAGGAGAGCTGGTTGATTTTCAAGGATCACCTCCTCCAAGCTCAAGAACGGTCCATGCTAACAAGCAGAGACCAAGCAAAGGGGGCAGGAGGCCTGTATGGATGAGCACAGAGCTCCTGACTAGACCCAGACATAAAAAGGAGGTGTACAGGAGGTGGAAGCAGGGGCAGGTGACCCAGGAGGAATATAGAGATGCTGTCTGACTATGGAAGGATGGGTTCAGGAAAGCCAAAGCTCACCTCAAATTTGATCTAGCAGGGGATATGAAGGTAAAAAAGAAAGATTTCTACAGGGTCATCAGGAGTAAAGGGCATCCTAGACAAAATGTGGGCCTGTGACTACATGGAGCAGGGATTTGATGGCAAAGAATACAGAAAAGGCCAAGTTACTCTGTGCCTTCTTTGCCTCAGCCTTCAGGAATCCCAGGTCCCTGAGACCAAAGGGAAAGTCCAGGGTGATGCAGACTTGCCCTTGCTGGAGGATGATCAAGTTAGGAAGCATTAAACAAACTGGACTTACAGAAATCCATAGGGTCTGACGGGATGCACTGAGACCTGAGGGAGCTGTCTGCCGTTGGTTTTGGAGTCTCCACCAGTGGAGTAATGCAAAATCCTACTGGATGCAGCTCTCAGCAGCCTGCTTGAGCTGATCCTGCTTTGAGCAGGGAGGGTGGACTAGATGTCCTCTAGACAAGGTCCCTTCCATCTTCAACCATTCTGTGATCCTGTAGAGACACAGTAAACAGTGCTCCAGCTGCTCAGAGCTCCAGCCCTGCCACAGCTGGCTTAATAGGAGACAGCAAGTTTCTCTCAGGCAGGGCTGCTGCGCTAGGCTTCTTCCACACCATTTCCATCATGACTGAAGTCAGGGAAGTCTGATAAAGAAGAAGATAATGAAGACCATTCAACATGGTTAAGAAAACAAATTCTCTGAATTTCTGGCACAGCCCGTGGAAGCAGAGATACATCAAGCTCTTTGTATATAAGCACCTGTGCTTAGGAGCGTAACCCGACTATTAAATGACAGGAGTGAAGAAGAAACTTCCCCACTGGGCAGCTTGCTCCATAATTACCAGTTATTCGGGCTTCTGCACTTTCCTTTGAAGCACCCCACAACTGGGTGCTGGCATTCAGCTAGAGAAAGGATGCTGAGGTGCTAATCTGCTAATTTATAAAGTGCAGGAAATATCAAAATACCTTTGTTAATTTTAATCCAGGTTTAAAGACTGATTATTCTATAGGCAAACCCTTAAGTGTCATCTGAAAAAAAAATTTGTATAAATTGAGTTTGTTTCAAATTTGAAAGTATTTAAGAAGTTTTCCTATATTTTCTAGTTTTTGTATGAAGCTGGAAAGGAAAATGCCCCCCCTGCCATTCACTGTCCTTCCCATTTAATTGTTGAATTTATACAAATATGTCCCACATGCTTCCTTTGCTCTATCCTCTCACTCTCCAGCCTCTCATCTTCTCATTACCTTCTTGTCTTTTTGGGCAGGGATGGAGTTGTGAGCTTCTGGGTCTCCCACAGCACATGGGTGATGTGAACAGGCTCCTCAGACACTGCTTCACGTAACTGCCGTGATGGCCAATGCCCTGGCTGTTTGGGGTGAAGGCAGAGGGAAATGCATATTTCTCTCCATATGTGTCACAGACCTTGAGTACTGTAAAGCCAGCAATGACAGAGTTAAACAAGGTTGTGAAAGCAGGTTTTTCAGAGCCCAGACTACATTTGCAGCTTGAAAGCATACTGAAGCTTTGAGGAGAGTTTTTCATTATTGAACAGGATCCAGCATCTCACCATCTATGTTACAGTTTGCTCAAAGGCAGGCAGATTATGGAGAAATAGCAGCCACATCTGTGGCAGCTACATTTATCCCATCTGCTTTTTATTTTATCAACTGGGAAAGTAAAATCCTAGTCATCACACAAGACTGTTTTATAAGGATTAGTGCAAATAATTCAGCACTGAAAAAACATACACAGAAATGTTTTTCTTTCTGGATGAGACATTTAAAAATTACATTTCCAGTGGATTTAATTACAGTTAAGAGCTTTCACCATTTATTGCAAGACATTATAGTGCTTACAAGCTTCATTCAAGTAGTTCTGTGCCTTCCTTGCCCAAGTCATTCTTAGAGCAGGCCATTAAAAAACGTTACCACATAGCGGTCTTTAATACAGCATGGGTCTGGATGCCCCCATTTCACCTTTGCTCAGGTCAGTGTCGTTACTGCCACCCGGTGAAGGCAGGAGGCTGGTGTGGATGTGGGGAGTGAGAAGGAACAGCAAACAGGAGAAGCAGGGAGACAGAAAATACAGCTCCATAACATGTTTTCTCCTGTCACTGAGACCTGTCCCAAGTATCACCAGTAACCACACCATGCAATACTGTTTATAAAGCCACCAGGCACTTCCCTGTGGTCTCGTTCCGCTATTAGCCTAAGCACACACAACCTCACTTGTCTGGAAGGGAGGAACCTTTCATTTCTGGTTTAGTTCTGCAGGCACTGCCCATTTGTTCCCATGCCAACGT
Source organism: Mycteria americana (assembly GCF_035582795.1). NCBI lineage: Eukaryota > Metazoa > Chordata > Aves > Ciconiiformes > Ciconiidae > Mycteria > Mycteria americana. Next base: position 22,821,754 of record NC_134396.1, on the reverse strand, counting down.
TGGTTAATTGATTTCTTCTCCCTCTTTTTTTTGCTCAGATCACCTCCTTCTTTCCTGTGTATTCCTCTAGAGAAGTCATAACCTCCAACAAAACAAAGGTTTTGCTATGCTAAGCAAGTCAAAGTTGTTTATGTCCCCTCTTCCTAATAATTTTGCTAATCCTGTCCTATACCTTTTTCAGTTTAGGTAAATCTTTCCTAAGAATGGGCAACGAGAAACTTGCACAGTGTGCTGGGGAAATGTTGCCAATGCCTTGTATAATGACATTAATATGTTCTTATCTCTACTGGAATTGATTCACGCGTCAGAGAGTTTTTGATCTCCCCAGGCACGGAGGAGCTGCATCTTTGGCACTAACGCACAGCATGTTCCGTTCTTACTCACTGGGTCTACATGGAGTACATTTGAAAGCTCTTTCAAAAGGATGCTAGTGTCACTGTCCCCATTTTACAAAGGCAATTCAGATGATGAAATAACTTGCCCAAAGCCACACAGCAGGCTGATAGCCAAAATTAAATGAAGACTATGTGTGCCTTGACCAACAAATGCTTGGTCCTCTAGGCCACAGACTGCAAAGAGAGATCAGACAGGCCTTTTTAATCTAAGGGCTAGAAAAAGTAAGGTGAAATATTATAATTGAGGAGGATGGAAGACATTTCCTATGGATAAAACAGAAAATGACCCCTGTATGAAATTCTGTTGACATTATTTCCATAACACTTTTGAAAAAATCCAGGGAACATGCCAGAGCACAGCATTGCTTTGTACTCACGTGGGGTTTCATCTGCGGGGAATGGGCTATCCTTGCCAGGTCAGAAATCATTTCCAGCTTGTAAGCAGACAAGTAGCTGTATTACAGGCCCAAGTAATATTGTATAGCCCTGATTCTGCAAGACTTAAATTTTTTACTTTATCCACTGTGATTAGCAGCAGCTGCTTACATGGCTTTTCATTAAGTGATCAAATGAGTCCTGGGAAGATTTTAGTCAAAGTCACTGGGAGCTGGAAAATGAGAAGCCTCTGAGTTCAGGACATCTGTCACAACCCACTGTCCTCCACTAGGTTTCTTACAATGTTGCCTTTGACACCTTTCTCTGAGACAAAGAGAAAGCTTCCAGGGAAGTAGATATCACATACATTTTATTGCTTGAAGCAAGGTCTGAAGAATAACCTTCACTGCGTTTAGATCTTATTACGGGTTTATAAACATGTTATCCTGTTTAAAGAAACACAGAACTGTTGAGGTTGCAATCTCCAGAGATCACCCAGTCCAATCCCCTGCTCAGAGCAGGTCAGCCACAGCAGGTTGCTCAGAGCTGTGCCAAGTAAAGTTTGAGTATCTCCAAGGATGGAGACTCCACAACCTCTCTGGGCAACTTGTTCCAGTGTTTGACCACAGTCATGGGAAAAAAAGTGTTTTCTCATGTTTCAGTGGAGTTTCATGTATTTCAGTTTGTGCCCATTGCCTCTTGTTTCTTCACTGGATACTAGCAAGAAGAGTCTGGCTCCTTCCTCTTTACCTTCTACCCGCCCTCCCTCCGCCCCATCAGGTATTTATACACATAGTTAAGATCCCCCTGAGCCTTTTCCTCTGCAGGCTGAACACACCCAGCACTCTTTGTGGCGTTCACTGCACTCACTCCAGTATGTCCATGTGTCTCCTTCACTGGGGAGCCCAGGACTGCATGCAGAACCCACATGTACCTCAACAGAGCTGAGGAGAGAGGAAAGAGCACCTCACTCCACATGTTGGCAATGCTCTAATGCAGCCCAGGATGCCATTGGCGTTCTTTGCCGCAAGGGTGCATTGCTAGCTCATGGTCAACTTCTGATCCACCAGAACCCCCACGTCCTCTGCAGAGCTGCTCTCCAGCTTGTTGGCCCCAGCATGTACTGGTTCATGGGGTTATTCCTCACCAGGTGCACAGTTTGGCATTTTTCTTTGTTGAACTTAATAAGGTTCCTGTCAGCCCATTTCTCCAGCTTGTCTAGGTCCCTCTGACTGGCAGCACATCCACCTAGTCCATCAGCCTCTCCTCACATTTTTGTATCATCTGCGGACATGCTGAGGATGCACTCTGCCCCATCTTCCTTGTCATTAATGAAGACAGCAAACAGGATTGGACCCATTATTGCCATGGAGGGCAACCCTTGTGACTGGCCTCCAAGTGGGCTTTATGCCACAGACCACAGCCCTTTAGATCTGCCCATTCAGACAGTTTTCAATCCACCTAATCATTCACTTATCTAACCCACACTTCACCACTTTGTCTATGAGGTTGTTATGGGATACAGCAGCAGACATGTTGCCAAAGTCCAGAATAACACTATCCACTTTCCATGTCCATCGAGCAAGTCACCTCATTGTAGAAAGCCATCAGGTTGTCCTGGCATAATTTCCCCTCCATAAATCCATGCCGAGTACTCCCAGTCACCTTCTTGTCTGTAAATGGTTTCTAGGGTTACTTGATCCATCATATCATGGACAAAGTGTACGTCCACTTTTAAAAAATGTTTCCTAACCTGATTGTCCTCCACTGAGGGTGAGTCTACATCACTCTGGATTTTACCACTGGTCTTAGGAGCCTGGAATACCTGAGAGTGTTGCACCTGTAAAGAAAGAGAGGAGGAGGGCATTGACAACCTCGGCCTTCTCCACATCTTTTTTCACCAAGGTCCCTGCCCTGTTTAGCAGTGGGGCCATGTTTTCTCTAGTCTTTCTTTTGCTGCTGATGTTCCTGTAGAAATCTTTCTTGTTGCTGTTCACATCTCTTGCCATATTCAACTCCAGGTGATCCTTGGCTTTCCTGAACCCATCCTTCCATGGTCAGACAGCATCTCTATATTCCTCCTGGGTCACCTGCCCCTGCTTCCACCTCCTGTACACCTCCTTTTTATGTCTGAGTCTAGTCGGGAGCTCCTTGCTCATCCATACAGGCCTCCTGCCCCCTTTGCTTGGTCTCTGCTTGTTAGCATGGACCGTTCTTGAGCGTGGAGGAGGTGATCCTTGAAAATCAACCAGCTCTCCTGGACTCCTCTTCTCTGCAGGGCTGTCTCCCATGGGATTTTTCCAAGCAGATCTCTGAAGGGGTTACAGTCTGCTCTCCAGAAGCCCAGGGCTGTGATCCTGCTATTTGCTCTGCTGCTGTCTCTCAGGATCCTGACCTCTGCCATCTCATGGTCACTGCAGTCAAGGCTGCCACCAATCGTCATATCCCCCTCTAGTTCCACCTGGTTTGTAAGTGTCTGGGCCACCGAGCACCTCTTTTCTTGGCTCCTTGATCACCTGAGTCAGGAAGTTGTTGTTTACTCTTGCATTGGAAATGTCTTGAATATCAGGTCTATTGCCGAAAAAAAAGTAAGTAAAGAACACTTCCTTTTGGAGATAATAGCTTGTAGCTTCATAGGTGTAGGTTTTTGCTAACTGGGTAAATGCTGGCCTCAACCTGAAACACACATCTGTAGTTTTTGCTTACTGCACAAATCAGGAATATATAGGCTTGGATACAGGGCTGAGGATTACAGTGACTTATTCCTCAAATGAAATTGGCACAGATGTCAGTTCTTCCACTCCATCAAGCAGTGGAATGACAGTTCAGTTTGTCAGCAAGTTGTCTATTTTAGGAGCAAGACATATATTCTGCTGGACTGTGAATTACAGAAAAACATAAATGCAACTTAGCATTTCTGAAAGAGGTTTACTGCACAGATTTGTGAATCTGTACCCAATGACATGGGCCTTAAACTTACATTTTTACTATGTTAATTTGCCATCTCTTTTTACTACATTTAATTTGCTGTTTGCACTAGGTTTGTTTGCTTTTTGTGCTAGTAACTCTACTGCGAGGAAGACTTTTATAGTGCATCCGTGAAAGACGTTATTATACAGTGATGGTCTCTGAAATGGTATCAATTCTTGTTCTACTCCCTACGTAATTTTAATCTTACATTAATAGTCAAAGATATTTGCTTGGGTTTGGTTTGGGGCTTTTCAGGAGAGGCAGGGGGGATGATGTGACTGTTTTGTTTATAAACCAAAATGGTGAGATTCTAAGAACATTTTGCCTGCCAATCGGTATTTAAGAAGCAAGTTTATTGGGGATAGGGGACGAGGTCTTCTTTTTATTTCAGTGAGTGCAGAACCACCATGTGGGATGGGACATTGCCCTTTTACCATCATTAGGTCTGCTCTCTTGACTTACTGAAAGGTTCCTCATGGCTCTCCAAGGCCCTGGCTGGAGGAGGAAAAGGAGAAAGGAACATGAGTGCAGAAAGGGGCAGACGGGAATGCTCTAGTGCATCCCACAAGCCATCAGGAAGTCAACATTTACAGTGCTATTGCTGTAGGCTTACAGGGTGGTCTTAATGTTGTAAAATAGATCCAGCCCTGTGACACTAGAAACAGCTGCTTGGAGAACAGTCCTTGCTAGTATGGTCTTCTTACAAAAAAATCTTTCATCCCGTTGGCTGAAACGCCCTGAATCATGAGGGCTGCAGACGACAATGCAGCTTTTGCTGCCCAGCAAGCCTTCAGGAAGTATTTTGTTCTCCATTTTTACCAGATTTCCAAGTCTTCTTGCTCCCTTGGCATGTTGTCAACTCCTGCTATAAAGTACAATCAATTCTGTGCCTGTTCTTACACAGAAGGTGACACTTGCTGAGTTTAAAGAACTGTATAACTGTGAAGTGGTTCTGTATTACTACACATACGCAACAAAAGAGTTGAAATCTAAACCCTTTTCCAAGCAAGTAAGTTCTTTAGCACAGAAAAATTAATCACAGTTTCCCTTTTCTCAGCTCCAGTTAAGTCCAGGGTATTCAGACTCGCAGCAAAGTGTATGTACTGATACATTTGATTTGTGCAATAGTTTGACAACTTAAAATATTTTTGCAACAAATTTTATTTTATTAATAAAGTATTTGGTTAATAAATGAAAAATCTAGAATTACTATTTTTACTTGTTTATTTAAATAGACATTGTAGTGTTTTCATGCGGAAGAAAGTAAGTAGAAGGCAGTGAAAAAAGAACAGATGGAAGGTAAGAGTGACCTCTGTGTTAAGTCTGTACTATTCAAGGCTGGTATGGAAATAAAAGAGAATTACACTGCTCCTGGAAAAACCTGGGACAGTAAGGAGTGGCCTGTTTATCTATGTTAACTATCTGCCTGCTGCAGTGTTGAGGCTGAAGCTGTCAGCTATAGGAAATGCTTCAGAAATTGGTTGGTTGTATATGTAAGATCTCATGGGAATATAATTCAGCCACCACCATGCTGAAGTGGGTCCATTCTCTCCCTGTTTATTGCGCTTTCAGCCAACCCTTGGTATACATTATGGAATTTATATGGAGATGGGAAATGCATAGAAATCAAAGCATAGAAACATTTTTTCTGGACTTCTGGAAATTAGAACTAGCTACAAGTTACAATATATACAATCAAGAAACTGATACTGCTTGGTGCTGGCTAGGTGCTGGCTGTGTAAAGGATCAAATCTGTGTTGTCTTTCTCTCCAGGACAGAGTTATCCCATGACAAAACTAGTAAAGTCCCTCATGACTTGGTTTCACAGAGCCACCGATTTATCAGTGGTGTCAGAGCTGAGGAAAAGGTGCATTTCATGCATGCTGTTCTTAACACATTAGTCAATTTCTTTAAGATCCATCCATGCTTAGCCTTCTCCTCTGACATACTAACTTAGATAACCAAGAATATGACTGAAAACAGCCAGGTAGCTGCAGTCACCACCCTAATACTTCCCCGTACTCTGACAGGAGGTCTGTCCTCCAGCTCTCCTGACTCGTACCTCCTCCATAGCAATGAGATTCACTGTCATGGAGCATGACAGTGTTTTCGACAAAATACATTTCATCTCTTTCTCTGGGAGATGGGTAACTTAAATGCTTCGGTTGAAGTACCCCTGCCTATTGTCTTTTAATATGACCTTAGTGCTGTAGTCATTTCCGCAAGAAGAGTTTAAAGGTTGGGGAAAGCAGCAAGCATGATTGAGCAAGCAGATGAGAACATCTTTACATCAGTAAAAACAGGTATCAGGAGTGCAGAATTAGCCCTTCTGTGAATAAGGACAAGTGTGTCAGTTTCTAGAAGGTATTTATAGACCAAAGTGAAGTTTAATAGCTAACAGTTTTTAAAAACAAAGAGTCCTAATACAGTTTTGGTACAAAGCTGTGCACCTGGAGAAGCATCTTATTTCTCTATAAAAGTCAAACAGAAATGTTTCAGGAGTTTTAGTACTTATTTGCAGTGCATCCAATTTAAACAGCAGGCAGAACTTCCTAAGAACTGATAGGGACCTAACAGATAAAGTCCATTTGGTGCCAGATTACACTACTTCATGGAAAGTGGAGTTGGACTCGATGGAGTTGGACTCAAGTTGGACTTGATGATCTTATGGCTACCTTCCAACTTGAGATATTCTATAATTCTATGTTTCTAAATTCAAATTAAGGGAAGAAAATTTCATTGGAGAACAATTGCATTCAGGAAGTGAAAAACAGTGCAGAGATTGTTTTGCAGAGCTGCTTTCCTTGTTTTGTAATTTAAACAGCTCTATGCTTCTTCCTAGAGGACTTCTAATCCAAGCGTTTGGAAAAGATTTTCCTTAGAACATGTAATTTCCTCTTGGAGTGCAGTGGAGCTGGAAGCCAGCACACAAGAATTTGCATTTTGGCTTTGCATTGTCCAGATTTATTTCAAACTAGATGACTAAATTGAAAAGGAAAGGAAGTTTTGTAACTCTTAGCTTGAACTTTACATGCAGATAGTGTGGGGGATGTTTGAGACTGTTCAGTTCACTTTTACAAAGCCAGGGGTTTTCATCTGGGGATACATCAAATTGAGTAGATGATCTTATTTCTGTCTTGACCAAAGCACTTTTGTGAATTACAGATGTTTGTATGAAATATAGTCAAATGAAGACGCTTTGTGGATTAAAAATTTCTGACGACATTGGCCACATTGCACATCTTGTGTTATCTTCTATGAGTGCAGAGGATCTCCGTGCTTTCTGCCAAGGTCAGCTGGATGGGTTGTGCGAGCCAACTTAGATGGAGCATTTCTTCTTGTTAGTCTTTAATTATAACCTCCAGCGTGTCAGTCTTTCAGGGAAGAAAGGTGCAGTTATCCCATCTTTAAGAAGAGAAAGAGAGACAGATAGACCAAAGTTATGTTCCTGTTTTTTTCCATCAAAGGTTCCATCAATAGATAATACAAAAAGCAAAAAATACAAGTATAGTGTATGTAGTCCTAGTACCAAGGTGTTCTTGATCCAAGTAATTCTGCTTGCATTTTTTGACATTCATATTTGTACTCCCAATGAAGCATGAGATCCTTTAATCCTTTTGGTACTAGTGTTTTCAGATGTAGTAATAAAAAGTAGATTAAATATTTTGAAGATAAAAGAAAAGATAGGACTTAGGATATTTCTATAACATTGCTTGTCTGATCATAAACACACACTGTATAGCTTCATGTTACCAGCCCATTTTAACAATTTATCCAGATTTTAACAAAGCTTATCCAGACTTTGTCTTGTCATCCATTATTCCTCCAACTAATATTCAACTTTTTAAAGTCCAATTTAGTCTTCTTTTTGCTGTGTTCCAGATAGTCCAGGTAGAGCAGCACTTGTAATGTTTCAGGTTGGATGTCCACACCAAACTGGGACATGCTGACCTTTTCTTACTTTTTCTACTGGGTTCAAAGAATTTCAGGATAAAAATACTGTTTTATTATAGGTGTAACTGAACTATTAGAGGTAACAGAGTTGTTACACTATATCATTATCAAATATATCTGTGAGGTGAACACTGAAATGAAATGGTGGTGTTTGTGTGTCATTCTATTCTGAAGAATGACAGACCCACAGAAGTGGTGGGACTTCACATCTCCTGCCAGCCATTTTAAATAACAAAAGAGAAGACTAACTCCATATAATTCCCAATGAAGAAACATGGACAGGAAATAAACTTTAACATTCTTACTCTTGAAATTGATTCAGAACCCCTCAAACATAAAGCCAAATTATCAGCATGTTGCTCTGTTGTGACCCCTTGAAGAGAGGATGGGGCAACCCAGCATTCGCACTGATGGAGTTCTGGTGTGGATTTAAATTCTCCTGTTAGACATACTCATCTCCATTTTCACATTGCTTTGCTAAGTGTATAAGTACTAAAAGCACTACTTTAGCACTACTAAAACTAGCAACTTGCTTATCTGTATTTACGTTGCAGCACATCCACCAGTTGCATAAAGCTCTCTACTGCATACTTCAGCACAAAAGCGATGACAACACACAGTTAGGTTTGTCGGCCATCGTATTAGTTAACATATTGACATATTGCCTAAGTATCTGGTATGCCTGATGCCTGTAATATTAAATCAACCAGAACTCTTACTCCACTCTGAAATATGTTGTTTATTTCTCGTTACATTTCATGGGTATGTTCTTCCTTCCTTTTGGCTTTTGCACACAGTCGTTTTCGCCAGCGTACATATGCTGAGAGTGAAGAAAGTCCCATGCTTTCATTTTAAAAGGCAGTTTTAAGCTACCCCTAGGGAACCTTCAACTTCTTGAGCTACATCCACTCACGTTAAGATTGGGCAGCTACGTTGTGCAACAGAGGCAGAATCAAAGCAGAAGGGTTGCTGGTATGTTTCCTAGCCCATCTTTACCACCGTCTGTATTCCAGCAGCTGGAAAACTATCCTTTTCATTCACTACTAACAGATGACGTCCCCTGTCACACCCCAACAGCTGTGTGTGCTGTGTCAGCTTTCACAGAATTCACCTGATAAAACCATCACAGATGAAGCCATCAGGATGTTTACCTTAAAATATGTTTTACTATAATCTGATTTTACGTCTAATCATCTCTTGCATTTTTGTGTCAGACTTGCTAGCAAGCTCACTTTAGGCTGTAGAACCCAACTTTAAAACTTGCGATTTGAGAAACAGCAGCCTAGAGCTCAGAAACTTATTAAAGATGGTAGCAAGTGCTCTTGCAACAACAGTTGCCACTTCTCTCATCAGTCTTGGATGCCAGTCCAATAGGCTATGCCAAGTTTCTGCAAGTGATCCTTTTGCCCTCCTCCACCCTTGGAGGTTTTAAGGACCCAGCCAGCCAAATCCACAGCTGACCTGACTGGTGCTTCAACAAGCAGGTTGGACTGAGTGACCTCCAGACATATTTCTATGTACTAGCTCCTAGAGGAAAACTGTCAGAACACAACACACACCAGAAGGACGGGATATCATCCAGAGGGACCTGGACAAGCTGGAGAAGTGGCCCTGTGTGAACCTCATGAGGTTCAACAAGGCCAAGTGCAGGGTCCTGCACCTGGGTCGGGGCAATCCTCGTTTCAGTACAGGCTGGGGGATGATGTGATTGAGAGCAGCCCTGTGGAAAAGGACTTGGGGGTACTGATGGGTGAAAAGCTGGACATGAGACAACAATGTGTGCTCACAGCCCAAAGGCCAACCATATCCTGGGTTGCATCAAGAGAAGCGTGGCCAGCAGGTTGAGGGAGGCGATTCTGCCCCTCTACTCCACTCTGGTGAGACCCCACCTGGAGTACTGCGTCCAGCTCTGGGGTCCTCAGCACAAGAAGGACATGGAGCTGTTGGAGCAGGTCCAGAGGAGGGCCACAAAAATGATCAGAGGGCTGGAGCACCTCTGTTATGAGGAAAGGCTGAGAGAGTTGGGGTTGTTCAGCCTGGAGAAGAGAAGGCTGCGGGGAGACCTTATGGCAGCCTTCCAGTACTTAAAGGGGGCCTATAGGAAAGATGGGGACAGACTTTTTAGCAAGGCCTGTTGTGACAGGACAAGGAGCAATGGTTTTAAACTAAGGGAGGACAGATTTAGACTGGATTTAAAAAAGAAACTTTTTACAATGAGGGTGGTGAGGCACTGGAACAGGTTGCCCAGAGAGGCAGTGGAGGCCCCATCCCTGGAAACATTCAAGGTCAGGTTGGATGGGGCTCTGAGCAACCTGATCTACTTAAAGATGTCCCTGCTTTTGCAGGGGGGTTGGCCTAGATGACCTGTAAAGGTCCCTTCCAATCCAAAGCATTCTATGATTCTATGAACATCTGTGGATGGAGATTTCTGTTTGTTAGTTATTGCTTCTCAGAACAGACAGCACTGATTGTTTAGGTTTTCTCTTGCATGGAGTGTGAAAAGGCTGCTCTGGCCTTGTGCTATGAAATTGCTCCCTTGAGCAGAACTAGCACATAGCTGCAGTATGTTGGAGGCATGTTTAAGCATGTTCTGCCTCAAAATATGAGGAAAGTTTTATGGTCATTGTGATCATGAAGACATAGACAAAAAATTTAATAGGCTATTCAGGAAGAACCTGAGCAAACCACTGTAACAGGAACTGCATCAAACAAAAGAGATGACAATAAGGATTAAAGTAAGCCATTCTGTATAATTATCTGTTCACTGGAGTTTGTTTGCAGCTCAGTACTCCACGGAAGTGCAGGACCACTGGGGAGAGAAAGAAAAAAAAAAAACCACCTGTGCAGAAAAAGGTATGTCTGCAAAATAAGTTCAGGCGGTCTTTAAAAATGAATGGTTGAGACTACAGAGAAAGAAGAAATCTGTGATAATTGTATAACATGTGAAGAAGTAGAGGGGAATGCCTTTCAGACCAGTACTAATGCAAACAAAGATCACCAAAGTAGGTCAGATTAGAGTGCCTTGACTTATACGTTGTAATGCTGGCACTCAGAGGACAGCGGGTAATAAGTTCTATCAACCTCATTTTAAAAGAAAAATCATCAACAGTAGCAAAAGAAGGAGGTTTTCTTTAGGGCAACTAACATGCATTAATAAAGCATGGAGAACAAGCTAGTTCTAAATTAGCCTTTATTTGCAGAGTCCTTAAGGCCAAATTCTTGTTGCTTAACAGTAATGTGTCCCCTTGAAAGAGAATTTGGTAAAGGTAGGAGACAGTCTTCAATGTCCTATTCACTGTAGCCTTACTTTAAATGACCACATAGTTTATTTATTTGATAGATACCTTGTGGTTGCTATGGCTAAGCACTGCAATGTTTCCCAGATATCTTAGTGATGTCCCTGTGTCAGCAAAGCCTATGTGCTGCAAATTCTCTGACAGTTATCAGGTCCAGGTTGATTATGATTCGTTGTTTAACATATCCTGGAATATTTTCCTTTCCTATTAAATGTCCATGGTTCTGCAGAGTTTGATGTACATTAACCTGTCTGGAGGTAGTGACAAAGTTACTACACATTTCATCTATGTTATCAGTAGCTTGCAAAATAAATGGCTGATTGCAGATAAGTAGCAAATCCATGCAAGACTATATTCTTTTCTCCATCTTTGCTATCTCACTATCTGCAATTGGATAGAGCTGGACAGCAATGGAAGGCCTTTCACATGGATAAATCCAGGTCAAATTTTTCCACAGAACAATCCCTGAAATAATTTTGGCAATGTAATAAGAGGATTATCTACCCCAGCAACCTCCTTTCAGCTTTTTGTGTAGAAATCAGAGGCCCTAGACTTCTTTCTAGGGCCCCCTAACTACTTTGAAATATGACATTAACTTGCAGAGTTATTTAATATTTCAAAGATACTTAAATCCAGTTTATTTTAATCCTAATCCATAATCATACTTTTGATCTTTTTAGTTTTGTCCCACAGAAAGGTTCAGTTTTGACATTTTGGATAAAGTTGTATTCATCTTCACAATAAAATTTGTATAGATTGTTTTTCTGCTCTGTGAAAAAATCCTGAGAGTAAAGCACCAGACTAGCATGGGAAAAACATGTTCTAGTGAGATTCTTAGACAGAAACAAGCAGCAAGCCCACCTTTAAAAAACTATTTTGCTGGTTCCTAAACACTGCCGGTCACACATGTCTATTAGTATGGCTCTGAGTCCCATTTTCAAGACATCTTTAGCTCTCCAGGGAGTGTTTATAACCTCTAAATATGGCCATAGATCTGGGTTTTATTACTGAAAGATAGGTATCTTCAGGAGGCATTCAGAAGATCTGAATAAATGCTCAGTGGTAAACCATGGAATCAACCACAGGTAACAACATGCACAGAAACTGCTGTACATTATAGACAACTTACACTTGATTAATTTGATGAGGATTATATGACTTTAAGTATTTGATATTAGCTAATGGTAGCAGAAAACATATTTCTACACCATGTTCAAGAAGCAACAGAACAGTGGCTTTATAAGCTGTTAAAACATATTTCCCCTAAGTAATATTGAGAAGCAAAGCCACAGAAACCAGAAGGGTCACCCAAAGGGCTTGAGAGACCTTTCTCATGATAGCTCCCCCTCCAAAGGCACTGTGGCTGTGTGCACAGACCTTGTGTTCAGCCCCTACTGCAGCTTCTGCAGTGTACTGACCTTTTAACTGTGCTTCTCTGTACTCTTTAATACCCCCACTACTTAAGTGAACAAGAGTGGGATCTTAGACATAGCTTTATGTGAAATGCTGGTGTTTATTTCACTGGCACAGACATTGCTTAGCATGAACTGACTGCTTTCTGCCAGAAAAAGAGAGAACATGTTATGCTGGTCCTCTTCATGTATGAACCCTAAGTATTTGACTAGGTAGCGTGCATGAGATTTACATTGCACGTTACTCTCTGCTAAAGTTAGAGCCATTCCCATATTGCCATAGATTCCAGCTCCAGAGGTCAAGTTTAGCCACTCTGCTATAACTTCACTAACTTCAGTAAACATTTCCCCCATATCCTCTAACCCTTTCCATACAACACTGTGGTCCAGGCATCCATTTAAGTCAGATATACAGTGTATGTCCTTCACCACTCACTTAATGACTAGAGTCATAGGTAGAGTACTGTCTTATTTTATCATTATTTTTGGTAATTGTGAGGAACAGTGAAAAACTTGGCTATGACCAGTGAGTCCCTCCTGTGAGAAGGCAAAATGGTCTTCCATGTTAACGTTCATCATTAAAATAAATAATCTAGTCCTGTCCTGAGGTGAGTAGCTGAACAAATCAGCAGAATAAAATAGCATCAGAAGAAGAGCAGCTCCTTCTAGACAGGTTTTGCTCTGCACAAGAGGCACAGTTTTTGTTGGCCTGAATGTATTGCATTGTATTTCCAGCCAGAGACTCATGAAGTTAAAAAAAAAAGTTTAGCATCTGCTGCCTGTATACATCAACAGCCGTATTCATATATTTAAGCAAGGATACTCAGTGGGGATTTATAACCCACCAACAAGTAACCACTTGAATTATAACAAAGAGTTAATGCTACAAAGGGTGAAAAGAGAATAAGGGACATATGGGAGGACTCATGGATAGGATAAGGGATTCAAAGACCTTGATTCATTGGTTTGTATACTGTGTCATAGAGAAAGCCTGCTGCCAAGTCTTAAGTCGGCAGCCGTTAAAACAGCCTTCCAGAATGTTCCCTTGTTAAACAATTAGCATGTTTACGTCAAAGCTCTTAGATCCAAGTAGATAACCAAGGAGGTATAGACAGAAGAACGGAAGGACTGCATCGTGCAGCCATGGGACTGGGACGCAAGACTGTTAGGTCCCTTTCCCTGATCTCACCCAGATGCATTGCAGGCCGCCTGCAGGGCAGATGGAATTAGACTGCAGCCCAACTAGATGCCTAGCTTAATTCTTCACTGCTGAGTGTATGGATTTTAATCATCAGGAAGAAAAAAGGAACAGAGGTTTGGTCCCAGTAAGCCAGCTACCTAAGAGAAGGGAATGTAGACCAGCACGTAGTTACAGAGATTACACCATGGAAGGTCACCTGCAGCGTGCTGCCTCCTGTGATGCTGCCCTGCAGTCAGGTAGCCATGAGCTCCCGTGGGTCCTGCCTCTGAAGCACGCAGCCTGGTTAGGAGTTTTTGCACTAAGGTATCAATTATAAAGGCTTTGGCCAGAACAGGGCAGACTTCTATTTACCAGTATAGAGTCATGGAGCAATATTTAAAAGCCACACAACATAGACAAGCTGCTTGGGACATTGGTGTTTGTCAGGAGTTTTAAATTATGCTGTTTTTTCCTAAACACTGTCAGAACTGGCTGAGGCCCTAAACTAGTCTAGATGTGTGTTTCATCTCTTTAGGTGGACTGAGACAACTCTTACTCTATTTCATAATGCAGCCTGCAGCTAGATTTTTTTGAATAAAAATAACTGAGTTGCTCTAGAGTAACATTTCTGACTCAGTCATTATTTCCATCTAGTGAACTCAATTCTCAAGCTGCATCTGTTTAATTTGAACCCTTCCCTATTTCTGGGGGAAAAAATAAGAATCCAATCCACAATTTCTACACAATCAATGCTTCTCTTAGAAGAGGGAATTTGCTCGGCAAACTCCACTTGTTGACTTTTTACCAACTTAGCCTCCAAAAGGGGAACAGTTGCAGCCTTAAGAAATAGAGTGGGAGGGAGGAGGCATCTGTAAGCCAATCAGCTGTCCCAAGCACTATTGCTAAATTCATTTTCATCCTGGCATATACTAAAGCAATGTAGTGCAGAGCCAATCCCTCCCTTGTGTCAGGCTTCTTGCCTTCTGTAAGGATGCTTCTGTGAAGGCTTCAGTAGGCTTGGGTGAAAGAGAAGGACTTGGAAAACACCTCTGTGCTCATTCAGTGATGCTGGTGAGTGCATGCTTTTCTGCCCCCCTTTCTGCCCCCTCTTCCACATGCATGTCATGGCCTGATCCTAAACAGGCAAAAAAAGGAATTTGAAACTCCTCTACGATTTCAGTAGAACAGTAACACAACAGTAAGTTACTAAGTATACCAATTCCTCCAACATTTAATTTATAATAATGAAGAGAAAGCAAACAGAGGGAGAGATCAGCAGGACAATGGAAGATTTTGGCTTCCAGCAAGTACTTAATGTTTAATTCCCAAATGTCTGTCAACTATATTGAGAAAAACAAATGACTCCTTTTTTTTCCTGTCTTGCATCATCTGTCCTTTGTTAGTGCTTTGTCAAACTTTATGAACTCATTGGATTGTTAGCATGCATTAGTGTGTTAATGTGACTTTTTCAACAAAACATCCTAGTCATCCAAGATCTAAATATCTTCCTGGGAATTCAGGCTCTGTTAAGATACAAGATGCTTTTCTTTATCTGCATCATCAACAGGAGATGCTATTCAACACGGGGCCCCTCTAACAGAGAAAAAAAAGCCAAAAAAAAATCCCTGCAGATAGAACAAACAACATTCAAGTTGCTGCTGACATCAGTAAGCCAGAGAGGTTTTGTTCTCTGTGAGTGTGCTGCAATTAATTTTTCCTTTGCAATCTAGAGATCAGCACAGGTGCCACACACTTTAACCTCACGCACAGTGCTCCAATCTATGAAGGAGATATAACAGATCAAATTGAGGATAATAAATTCCAAGACTGGCTGAATTCTTCTGGATTTGTCCACAGGCATTTTTCTGCAACCCTTAAGGTTTTAGGTGACAGCACAGTCTTTCCTTTGTCCGAAGCATGGCGCAGGCTAAGCAGAAGGCATCCTGACAAGCAAGACTGAGCTGCCTTTTCCCTCCACTGTATGACACCGTGAATGTGCAGGCTGCACTGCTTATGGGAGACACAGCCAGTATATTCTCAGGGAAACACTGACTTCAGCCAAAATACATAGGCTTTGATAGGTAGATTTTGATGAAGCTTCTTCATTGAGCTAGCCATTGCCCTCAAATATTTAGCAAAACACAAGTTTACTGAAGGTGCTTAAAAGGATTTGTCTTAGTTCAAGTCACAGGTGAACTAGAAAATCAGTGTGAAGCAGACTTCACATCTCCTGCCCAAGGCATAAAGACTAGTCGACTGCAATGGGCACCATTCTTGGAGGAGAGCTAATTGCTTGGTGTTAAAAGGATTTCTCTCCTTTTTTGGGAGAATCGGTTCCAATCTGTGAGTTAGCCTTATGGGCAGGCTTTGGCCTCCCCTGTGCATCGGATTTTTCCAGCTTCTGAAGCTGGGACAGTTGTCCCTTGGTCCTTGCTGGGAGCAAAGAAATGCTAAGTTTATCCATGCTTTAGCAGCCCATGTCAAGAGCTGGAAACTCCTTGGCTGTATAATTCATCTGCACAAAGGCAAATCAGACTCCTACACAACACAGCTGCATCAAATTGACAGGCTGTGTTTTCCCCTCCTCCTCTATTCATAATGCAGATAAAACTGTTCTTAGGCATGGGTCTAGCACGACTCGTACAAAAACTACGCACACTCACTATCAACTCAGCTTCAAATCAGCACTCACTATCAACTCAATATCAACCCAGCTTCCACCAACAGCCAGGGAAGTTGGGGCTTCTCTGTTTGGAACTGGGCACATACCAAACTGCACAGCATACCAACAGCACCCTAAAACCATGGAGTGATGTGCTTGTGTCAATGATGAACTTGATGCTGAAGTCCAGGTGGACATTTTTAAGTGCCTAACTCAGAACTTCCCCTTCAGCCTTTATTATGAAAGGTGACAGAAAAGCATATACTTTGCATACGAAGTAAATACACACCTGACCTTTGTTGAAGTAATGGTTAAATTTTAGGTTTATACCTCACAAAACCTCTTGATTCCTTCAAACGACCAGAGATGCAAGAACAGCACATCGGGCTCATTACAGCATAGTTGCACTTTCAGGTTATGTTCTTTCTGAAAAAATCCCGATTTTCAGACTGATCAGACAAGCTCAACCTGAAGACTCACTGAGATCAATCCCTGAAAAAATAGTCCTCTTCAGTTCCCAAAGGCAACTTCCCCATGGTGCTGGAGCAAAGGTGGTTTGGTGTGGGAAACGGAGCTGTACTTCAATTGTGTGTTGAGTTGCTGTCCCAGGGGCAGTAGGGTCCCTCCTGCACTCTGTTGAGGCCTTTCATCATGTTTCACTTCAGTGCTGCAGTTGTAGGTGAAATGCTTTACACGAGCCAGTATCAATTTACAGGACATTTTGAGATAGGGCCCTTTTGAATGACAACCTCTCCAGTCCACCTTACAGGGCTGCGACAGAGCTCCTCTTTTGCAGGTCCTCTATGGGAAGTGGTCATTCATTCCAGCCACTGGTACTGTGTCCCCATCCTCCAGGCACGTTGCTAGCTTCACACCTTGTTCCAGACTGCTGCAACAGTCATATTTAATCAATAGTAATAAAGCAGAACCAAATGGTGGCTTCTAAAAGGGATTAGGCCATAGAAAAATATTAAATTAAACAGACCTAATACTTAGAGGGAAACTGATAAACATGCACTCAGTTCTTTCTGTGCAGTAACACAGTGGAATGGATTTCTTGCATGGCAGATTTGCTATGTTTTCCCCCTCTTCCCAGCATGTGGGATTTTAAGTTAAACAGTTTTATTCATACCCAAATTCACTAATGTATCCCAAACTGACTGCTTCACAACTTCACTGACATTTCGGATTCATGACGTCTTAATCCAGAGTCATTACAGTAACTAAGGAGGGAACCTGAATGTAGGAACAGACCCTTTTCTGGAGAGTTGTCTTTGGGATTTTAATGTAAAAAGGCACCCGTATTAATTGAAAGCTTACCTGGAATGGCAATATGGGTGCAAGTGCTAACCTTGTTTACATGCGCTGTTAAGAATGCACAGGCATTCTTGTTTGGTATTTGCACTTGGCCTCAGAGCAATGCTCCGCCCAGGAACCCTCAGTTTCTTGATCATTTGTCCAAGGATGTTCATGATATTATACATAATTTTCCAGAAAATTGGGCTCATTATCTAGATAGCGGTTTTCCAGACAAAGATTTATAGTCAAAGCACTGGACTATAGATGAGTCAAGACTGCATAAGAGGTTCTGGCAAGTTAGAGTAGAAAGAATCATCTGTTTGATGCTGTAAGAAAGGTCCAAGAACAAAGGTTCTAATTTCCCGAGTTTCCAATTTCTTAATCTGGAGATTACATATTTTTTGGCCTGGAAACACACATGCATACCCACAGTCTTGTTAAATAAAAATTCATAATGGAATAGGAAAACCTTGTGAGTTAATCCTCGACCTCAGTGAACTTGTTCCAACAGATACGACAGAGCTGTTAATGTTTATACAGAGTGACATGATTTTCCACACTCAGCCCTGTCTCTCTAGCCTCACATGGATCTACAGGCCAACATTAGTTATTCAACTCCCTTTGCTTTCTGTTTCAAGCCAAGACGGAGTGTCTTGAGGAATCCTACATCTTCTTAACAAAACCTGTTGTCATTTCAAAGCTTAGTGGTCTGAGGGGACATAGATGATGAACAGTCATTTAGTCAGCTCAGGATAAGCCGGTCCAGTGGAGAACTGTAGACACCCGTGCCCATAATTTGAAGTGTCTCTCTGTGGTTGTGAGGTTAAGCTGTCATGGGGGCCTGCATAGCCATGGCAGGCTGCAGGCAGAAATCAGAGGAGGTATACACAGCAAAAGATAGATGTGAGATAGATGTGATACAAACCTATTCTCTGGCTTCTGTCTGAGACAAGAAGCTTGATATAGTGGCAGCAAGGGGTGCATATCCAGCATTTATGTCAAAACATTTTTTCTCCAAATGACAGGCAATTGTCTTTTGAACTGGCAAGAGTAAAGACAGCAGAAAAGCAGAAAAGTTACAGGAGGCAAATTTGTAATTTGCAAGAACGAGGAAGGGGTGACCACCAGGACAACCATGATCAGTGTTTGGTTTTGTTTCCGCTTCATCAGCCTCATACTATCTCCATTTGCATCAGGTCTTTGTGTCCTTCCAGTTCTGGCATTTCAGGTTGAGGCTTTGTTCTGGAAGAAAGCAGGTCAGATGGAGAAAAAACGCAAACTGTATAAAATCAAGTACAGTGTCTCTAATTCTGATGAAGCATTAACCAAATAGCGCTTCCAAGGGAGCACTAAAGGCCAAATAGCTTCTAGCTTGTGGATCAGTTAAGTGCTAAAGAAAGAGCAAGAGAAAGAATGGAATTGCTGTAGAGATGGAAACAGTAAGATGGTTATGGCCTTTCAGAAATACAGGCATGAAAGACAGAGGCACTGAGGGAGCCGCATACAGTATAATTTGTGTTTTAAAAATGGCCTTTCTCCCCATCATCACTGCCTGACCTCCAGCCGTACCCACCACAGATCCCTTCACTGCTACTGGACAAAATGCTGGACAGAGGCCAAGGTGGACACATTTCTTGTTTTGTTATGGAGGATAAATGCCAGCTTAAGTGCTCTGCAAGCCAAGAGGAGAACAGCTGCCTGTAGAAGGGCAAGACAAGAGGATATTGTCTGGGCCATGAGCTCTGCTTTGTACCCCTAAGCAATAGGCCATAGAGCAGTGAAATGTGGCAGTGGGGTGGGATTCCCAGGAGGCACCCAGAGGGTAGCGTCGCTCTTAGCAGCCTTTCTTTACATGTTCAGCATAAAGGACAAGTCTGGAGAGAAGGGAACCATACAGCAGACCTCTTCACCTGGCTTCTCCAGAGACCCGCTGCCCACAGCTGTCCAGCTCAGAGAAGCAGCTCGCAGCCCTTGCACCCTTGGGGACCGCACTGCTGCTCACGATGCCCACGCTGGGGAGAGCAACCACGCTGGTTACTACCTTCACCCCTTCTAGCTGTAGACCACTAAAGCCCTGATCAGCCTGTGATCCAAACCCTAGCATCACCCGAGCCTCTCCCAAACAGCTGCTATGCAGCCTCCTGCCCCTTCCTGTCTCCCACTGCTGATGGAAGGGCATCCATCATCCGCCATGGGGTCCTACCCTCCTGCTTGGGAAAACCTGGGGACTCCCTGGGCTCCGCAGACCTGTATAACCAGCAGAAGGCCTCACGTACCCCTAGGCCTACAGGTTTTAAACAGTGTCTTTTCCTTGTCCTTGCTCATATTCCAGAGGCTCCTAATCATTCCACAGCTTCCTCCTGTTGCTCCTGCCAATGCCCTCCAAGAGCATCTGGGCTCTTTTACAGCTGCTCGTTACACCTCAGAGGCAGTAATTAATTTGACACTGTGGGCACGGCCAAGTTCCCCTTCAGAGGTTCACATCCCCTCAGACCTGCCCAGGCAGCTGGAATAGTACAGCAGAGATTTAGATTTGCTCCTTCCCCCGTGACCGCTGTCTTCCTGGATCCTAGCCCCAGAATCACGTGTATTCATAGCCAACAGGGCAGGAAGGATAATTTTAAAAGCCCAGCTACTACTAGAGGAAGCAACAGTGGCTGACTGAAACACCAGTGAGAGAGTGAATCTTTACAACATCCCAGAAATTCACCACCTGGGATAAAATGGTAGAATATGCTTTTGAGGCCTGACATGAGGTCATCAAGTCATATCAAGAGAAGATGTTCCCATACATCTACAGCAGTGCTCAGGGCCTGGATCACAGAAGCAGCCCTTCTTTGCCAGGCTAAGCTTCACGTGAGATGTGACAGGAGATGGCTACAGATGGGCTCCCCTTTTGCTCTTGCTTTACACCCAGGTAACTCCACCGACTTCCTCACCAATACTCCCAAAATGCTTCTGTGTAATGCAGAAAAGGATTTTGTCTTTTGACTCTAAAATCAGCTGAAGTTGGGTTGAACAAAACTGTAGTTTGGAAACAAAGATGAAAAGATTAAACTAATAACTATGGGGAGTTATGATTTTATTAATATGATATACTCATCTGAATTAACTTGTATTGATGAGAAATGGGGGAATTTCTCCTTTGTTATGGGATGACATAAAGCAGATAGACTTGGCTCTTTCCTCTTCCCTTGTTTTTATATATAATTTGATTTGGTCCACATGATGTGTCTTTCTGATGTAGGAAGCAGGAACTGAAAACACATTTCCCTATTTATTACATCAGAAGATATTTATTAGTACAAGGCTGTTTCATGGCATTTTGCCAGCCTTCCCTCACAAGAATAGGTGAACTATCTGTACAATAACATTGGCAGACCCAGCTGGTCTCTCATGCCCTTTGATTTTACTCTCAGATGCAACACAGATAAATTCACAAAACCATCTTCCCCACATGCACATTGTGTACATGCATGTGCTAACATCTCTGCACAGCCACCACCAGGGGAGGAAAGTAGGTTCAGAGAAGGCATGAATTACATTGGCATCTAAATTACTAAAATCTCATACCCTAAAGAATGAAAATGACAGCATCATAAAACCTTCCTGAAGTTAAGCTCAAGATATTTGCATCTGGAGAATTCTCTTCTATTCCATCATGGACAACAAGAGTAAATTAGTGGGATGGAGAAAAACACATTTGTTTCTGTAGTGCATGCTGAGAGGCTGGCTGGCTGGCGAGAATCTTATTTCCTGCTCGTAACCTATGCTGGGAGATGTAGTCTGTTATTTTTATTGTGAACTGTGGGAGACAATTTCTTTTTAATCACATAACTGCCATACTGACGGTTGTTTACTAGATAGTAGAGTAATTTTAGCAAACAGCTGTAAACTGTACAAGAAAATTAGTGTGTATAGATGGTAAGCAAATGATGACTGGGCAGAGGTAGGATGGAAAATATTAGAAGTATGTATATACATATATATCTCTGCAAAATTTACTTATTTGTATGTATACATGCATATATTTTTCGTATTATATACACACATAAATCTTTACCTGGACAGGGTTTAATTTTTGCTTTGGAAAGGTTTTTTTGGTTGGTTGGTTTTGGTTGGGGTATTTTTGCTTTTTTGTATCACTGCTCTCTTCCCGTCCTCCCCAGAGAAAAATCAGTTACATACCCAAACAAGATATCAGATGAGTATTGGACTTGGAGTATCATCAGTTAGTTAAGTCAGATAAAGTAAATCACTTACATGCTTAATTTTAAATGAACTGAAAACGTCTCTTCATCAGTTCAGACTACACCAAAAATAATTGGTGATGAAAAACTGTCCAAGAGTTTGTTGTGCTACAACTCAGGTGAGATGTGGGAGGAAGCTGGCTGGGTTATACTGGAGTCAGAGAAGACAAGAGAGCCTTGTGGGCACATCTTTTTTCTTCAACATCTTCCCAGGAGCCCTCTTCCCGTGTGCAGGCGAGCATCAGCAGAGAGGCTGGGGGTTTGGAGGAGAGAGGAGAGATGCTGCTGGGCAGGCAGGGCAGAGTGGAGCAGCCTTGAGGACAAGGAGACGGAAAAGTTGGAGCTACAGTGAGAAAATAAGCAGAGAGAAAGGTACAGGGAGTGCCATGGGTTATGCACATGCACATACTGGGAGGGGGACTATTGCAATGAGAAGATGCCACCAGAGAGAGTGAACCAAGGGGAAAGATTAAGTTGTGAAATGGAGAGCTTTTTAAAAGAACAAAAAAGGGAAGGATGACAAACGTGATGGAAGAAGTGAAAATAAAGATTTTGGAAATGAGAACTGGTATAGGAACAAGGCGGAAGGGAAAGACAGAGACAGCCTAAATGGTATTTTAAACATTAAGTGGCAACATTACATTGTGATGATGGCCTCTACATGTGCCCCTCCCCTTCTCAGCTCAGCTTCTGTCAGACTGTGAGACACAGGGAAAGTTATGATTTATTGAACAGAAAAGTGATATGAATCTTAAATGTAGCAAGGCAAACCTGCAGGAATTTCACCTTGGACTTGTGTACCAGGAGAGGGAGGGAAATTATCCGTTCTGCTGGCATAGTGGGTACCATAACAATGCCTAACACAGACTCCCTGCAGACTTCTCAAGGAAATCAAACGTGTTTGTTTCAAAGTTTGGAAAGGGAAGTTTATGCTGAAATAGTAATTTCTGTATACTTAGATTACAATAATCTGTTGGTTTATAACATGGACAGCCTGAGACTGTGCTCTTCTTTGTTTCTTAGGATTTCTAAATTATGTGAATGCTTATGGTACTGCTGAACAATATAATCTAGTCTTCAGTATTGATTCGTTTGGTTTTAGACAGAGGGGCAGATTTTCAAGTATTTCACATCCACAGACAGAGGTAACATAACTAAACCCAAAAATATCTCAGTAACATCTTTTGAATACATTTATCGTTTCACTCTTTCTTTTTTCCTTTTCTTTTTCTTTTTTTCTATTTTTGAAATAGTAAGTCCTGTACAAATGTTATGAATACATACATTCAGTTAAAGTACCTATACCTATATAAAGTGGTTTTCCCCACTAAAAATAATTTTGGGGGATACAACAGGTCAAAACCCATATATCTGACTCACTCAACAACTTTGACCTGAGCCTGAAAATGACGATAAGACAGATCAAAAGAAGCTTTTGTGAGGAAATTAAGAGGGCTCAGTATCTGAACTCCCATAGAAGAGGTCCATCTGGCTTTCACAAAGGGGTCACAGAGAAATAATTGTTAGCACTTTCCAACCACATAGCTTCAGTGTGGGAACATGTCATTGTTATTTCAAAGCTGGGAAAATCAGGGCACAGAGAGGTCAACATGATTCCTTCAAGGACAGATAATGAGTCAGAGGTGGACCAACACAGAGTGGTGTTGTTCAGATTTCCAGACCAGGGTCACAGCTATTGGGTGCACCAACTCCCTTGCCAGTATCAGATGATGAGCATCTCTAATTATTTACCAGTTGTGGAATTTCTATTTGCACTTCTGATAAAAGCCTCCAAAGACCAAGAGCCAGGCTCAGGCATCTCAATAACCAAGCGGAGTTACGAATTAGTGAATTAAAGAGCTGTTTACACTGAAGCAAGAGTACACAAATGCAGCTACACAGCTCTGTGGATTTAGGCAGATTTATGGCAAAACTGCAGTGCCACAGTGGTAACAGGCTTCCAGTAGAGGTGGCAGTCGTGCTGAAGTGTTAGGAAGGTCGCTGGGAATTTAGATGATGAAAGCAGGACTTGAGCAGAGCTCGGGTCCTTAACTCCTTTGTAAAATTCAGCCCTTGAATCTCCATCTGTGCTTCTCTTTCCCTGTAATAAACTTGTGCATCGATCTCTTCTGATTTGAATAGAAGCTAGCAGCAGAAGGTCTAGTCGCACTCACAGACTTCCTGCCTATCTGGCTTCAGGAATCTCATCAGAAAGGAGTTTGTTGCATTGGCAGCCTATATGCTTTCCAGTGCTCTAATAACAAAGATTTTTCCCTCTGCACAAGATGTTCATTTGCTGAGATGATGGCTTGGCAGGTTGAGAGTTTAGTTGTGGACACGGTGCAGCTACTGATCCACTGCAAAATGTTATTTTTATCACTTAAAGGGAGCTGTTTCCTGGGTCACTTCTAATCTTTGATACATTTTTTCTGGTTTTAAATTGACAGAAACGGAAATTAGTAAGTACTCAAGGGTCATTGATTTTATGGCCCTGGTGACTGAGGCACCGTATACACACCCCATCGTGCAAAGAAATATGCTTGCTACACTAATAAGGCTTTGAACACATCTTAGAGGGATGCATTTTGTTTTCACATGAGCCAAATTTAGTAAACTGTAGTTTGTTATGGCATAATGTGCACACAGTTTTGTGCATTTGTACAAACACGAGCAAAAGGCTCATGTGCCTTCCCCTGTAAATTCATGCCAGAATGAAAATTTGTGGTTTTAAACAAACGGCTGAATAGTATTATCTGTTAATTAATTTGCCCTGGCAGTTCCAGTGTAAGGGAAGACTTAATCTAATCACTGTGTTGGCAGGTTAGTATTTCAGCAGTGTAAAGGCTGCTAGCATTTTGCTGAAGGGTCATGGAGTTGGATTTTGCACATCTGTTTGAAGAGGTCTTTTTTACAGTCACTAGCACATAGGTCAGTACTGAGGCATTCAGGAGCTGTAATGATGCCATACACCTCAGTCACAGAAAGAGACATATTTTTCCTTATACTTCAGACCCAGAGGAGAAACCCGTGAAATGTAGCTTTTGACTTTTTTTTTTCTAACATAACTGCAAATGCGTGGTCCCATCTTTGGTGCTTTTTCCATTTGCTAGTCCATGTGTCAGCCCTTCCGTGCAGGGCTACTCTGGCATTTCCTTCAGGTGAAAGTTTCGCAGTTGCACCTGCAACTCCCTGGTTGGCAAACACAGCAGGTGGGTCACGTTTTCCAGCAGACGTGCAGAGGAGTCAGAAAACAGCCAACCAGGAAAACCCACAGGCTTGTAAATCCAGGCTTGACTTTGTTTGTTTTCAGATACTTTGCAGGTTTTTCACATCATGTGCTTATCGGTGTTATTGCGGCTTGAACAGGAGGCTGCATACCAGCGGAGACAGGAGGACCGTATCTATAGGCAAGGGAGGGTTACTCGGCAAGGTGAGAAAGTATCCTTGCTGCTGGCTCGGGCTGTGAAGAATTTTCAGGGAATGACCTTGGAGTTTCTGCCTCTCAGAAACCATGGCAACCAGCATTTGTTCTTGTAAAATAATTTCTTGTCTTGCAGTGAGTGATTACATGCCTCCTCCAAACTCTGAGGTAGAATCTCTCCATAAAGAAGAAAAAAAATACCAAAGAGAAAGCCTGAGTTGATGGTTCTGAATCCTACATAATGCACTGCAGTGTAGTTATCTGCTGCCAGCTGAGCAACAAGCTGAAGAGTAGCCGCTGGATGATTGTCCATTCCTGTTTCTAGGTTAGCATATTTAAGTCTGAAATAAATACAGACATCTTTGGTGAATGTCTGTTTGTCTCCCTAATTAGCATCTGACAACTATCAGGAAAAAACATTCCAAGATTATACTGAGGCTTTTGTCGTACAGTTTGCGAATCACTCATACAGTCATTTCCCTGTTCTTAAACATATTTTAAGGGGGTAAAGGCCATTTGCAAGTTATCTGTTCCTCAGATAATGAGTCTGTCCAATTCTGGCTGTAGCACTTTATGTTTCTTGTGCTCCATCCATGCAAAAACTCCCATCAGCTGGGCATGTGAGAGAAGAGAAATGTCTCTCATACATCCATACAGCTGAAAAAAGTCTCCAGGAAAAAAACCAACCAACCAACCAACCAAAAAAGATAAAGCTATGGTAGCAGCTGAGCTTGTCCTTGCACCACAACGTGCATCACTTGTGGCCCCTCAGTGGTGGAAAAATGTGCAAAAAAGACATGGGCAAGCCTCCACACCTGCTTTAGGGTCATCTCCGAGGTGGCTGGCGTTTCATTTCATAGGGAGGCAGACTGCTGAGGCAGTCAACTGTGCTCTACCCATGACAGCTTTATAGCTGCTCCCTTTAATCTTAAAAAAGGTGCAGATGCTGAAAATTGCATATTTTAAGCCTGGGTCCTAAGGAAATAAGTCCTAAGGGGGATCCAGCTGTTTCTGCCTGTGAATAATCCCTCTCCTGCAGTAACTTTCTGCCTTCTGGGGGAATTCAAACACATCTGAATGAGGAGATGGGAACCTCAAGGACACAGATGCTTTTACAAACGCGCTGAGCACTGGAAGCTGGGTAGGAAACAGACACCAGGTTTTCCCTGCTTCCTCTGCCGCCTGCGCTGTGTGCGATGGCCCTGTGCATCCCAGCAGGTCACCAGGTGGGGACCCCAACTTGCTCCTGAGGACCCTGCGGCTGTCTCCTCTGGCCCCACAGGAGGCCCACAAGTTCAAGTCTAGGGTCTTCTGCTGCCCACGGCAAGAGGTGAGGAGAAGACCCTGGGGACATGGATCCAACCACTGTTGCAGTGATCCTTGAGAGCATTTCATTTCAATTCACCTCTCCTTGCAGCCTGTGAGCTCCCTGGGAAAGCTAACCCATGAACAGGTTTGCATGCCCACCCACTGCCTGCAGTCCCACCATCTCAGCAGCCGCCCCAGCGCCCTGCTCCGAGGGCTGCCCTGGGAGCTGGGGGGGCACAGCCACTGGAGGGGCAAGCAGGCAGGGCGGTCACCCCGACAGCACCAGGGAGGACCCTCCCCAGCCATTTCCCTCCATTGGGTCTTTCCTGGCCCTTCCCTTGGGGCTCAGGTGCCCTCCCTGGAGCCCGGGTTGCTCCTTGCACCCCTCGTCACCTGCACACCAGCCAGACTGCAAAGACAAGATTTATGTGCACTGTAATATCCCCACAGCTAATACCATTTGTTGCTTTCCTTTATCAGAGACAAACCTCTCTACAATAGACATAATTATGATTCATGGCATTATTAGTAACAATTAAATGTCATGCTTGAAAACAGGCAACATAAACTCCTATTTCATCACAAGACTGTCCTCCTGCTGCTTTGCTTCTAACAGTGACTTTGCCTTGCAGCTTTAAATCACTGTGGCAGGGCATGCAAGGACTCGGAGCCCTCTTCTTGACGCCAGCACTCCCCACTGGCCCACAAACATCCTCCAAGGAAAATGCAGCAAAGGCTCATTTTTAGAGGATCAGGACCCAGGGTGCTCCTGAGCTCTGACAGACACAGTGACTGGGAGAGGGGCAGGTTATGGTGGAACCTGCACGTGCCAGCTAAAGGCACTGCTGCCAAAATTGTGGCAGCAGAGGGGCCACAAGCTGAAGGGGATACAGGCTGCTTGAGGAGGCTTGCTGCAGCATGTGGTGGACAAGCAGCCCAGTGCAGAGCTGATGGTGGGAAAAAAAAGGAGCTCTTTGAGGACTCAGATTGCTATAGGTGTTTTGGGACCCTGATGGGGCCCATCACAGACCTTCCTTTAACAGCAGCTGTGGTTTTGTCCAGGGAGCGTGACTGCACTGATGCACACACATAGAGTCGGGGTGCACACCATCCCAGCCCCAAAGCCTGGGAGCCGGGAGACAGAGGCTTTCCCCAGCCCCAGCCAAAGGGCTTTGCAGAGGGCTGCAGAGATGCTGCAGCCAGACCCACAGGAGCCCCGTGTCTCATAGATCCCCAGCCGTCCTGGGCCACAAGTACACAGTGCCCAGACGTCTGTGCTGAAAAGAAATGCTTAGCAGACGTGCATTAGCTCCCAGATTAACTCCGCAGCCTTTTCCAGCCAGTTACTAAGAAGTGGGGGTTGAGGTCTGAAAGCATTGCATGGGATTAGCCATGCATCTGCCATTAAAATCAATCCTCTGCACCACTTCGAAAATCTCAATTTGCAGTTATCTGCCTCTGGGACACAAGGAAAGAAAAGGGAGGAAAAGAGGAAGGGGAGAATGAATCCAGAAACTTTTCAGATATATATTGTGACTCCATGGCATTTATTAATGATATCCTTAGGAGGCTTACCTTATTCTTCATGTCAAGATCTTCAGATTATTTTAGTTCAGTTTCAGTTCAAAATGTCTAAACAAAGAAAAGGATGATATAGTAATTGGGGAAGAAAAAAGGATCTTCTTGTTTTATATAATACTGCGGGACCCAGGTACAAAACTTAAGTCAGGTCCTCCACAACACATTTTTCACTAGATTTTTAAAAAATACAGATGTCTATTTTCTGTTATTTTAAACTTGGGGGTTTTTGGTTTTGAGCTTTAGCCCGGGTGAGGACTTCAGTGCTTGCCCTGCAGCATGTGTGCCAGAAACTTGATAGCTGCACAAATAAACAAACCAACCCCCGAAATGCCCCTGCGATTGCTTAGTTCTGGGTATTGCCACTTTCAGAACCCAAAAGCTTGAAGGCATGGTGTGGTGGTAAGCTGGCAACTGTGATGCGTGGGAGGGTGGTCACAAGTGGTGCATGTTGGGAAAGAAAGAAGCTAGAATGATAAAACAAAAACAGTAAAAAAAATCTGAAAAAAAAAAAAAAGGTGAAATCCATGAAGCAGGTGGTTAAATGTTTTCGTGGACGCTCCCGGTTTTTTTCCAGAAGAATGTTTAACATGCCAGACACAGAAAAGAGGGAGCAACTGTCGGTGTTAGGAAATGAGACCAAAGAAAAAATCAAATCACAGAACAAATACTGATCACAAAGCACTCACAAAAAAATCACAAAGCAAAAACATAATTCCTAGCTTTAGTCCGCAGCTGCTTCACACTTGCTTCTTATGGGGGTATGAGGAAGGGAACTGGGTGGGTGACTTGCCCTATATCCCCCATTTTGCTCCCAGAGCTCACCTGCAAGGGGGTCCAGCAATGCACCTTTCTAGGAAGAAAAATGAGATCTGAAAGTGAGTTGAGGGTAAAGCAGCAAACCGAGAGACGGAGAACGAGCACAGGGAGAGAGAAGGAGGGATGCTGTGAAATGGCAGCTGATGCTAGCACATTTCCACGGGCTAGGACAACAAGGAAGGTGAGTGGGGAGAGGTGGCCACCGCAGGCTGCAGAATGATTCTGCAGCACAGTTCAGGGGAGGAGGGAGCGTGAGGAGTCGGATCGCTGAACAGGCACTGCGATTGCTCGTCCTTAACTTGGCAGCCTGTCCCACCATTTCATTCTTCACTTGATCATTTATTCTTACCAGTTAAGTGGAAACCTGAAAAATTCCCTTTTGTACCAAAAAGACTTTTCATTCCAGCCAAACCAAAACGTTTGGTTTTGCAGCCTGTGTAACAAGAGCAGAGTAAACAGCACTAAGCTCAAGGGTGAGCAGA
Source organism: Mycteria americana (assembly GCF_035582795.1). NCBI lineage: Eukaryota > Metazoa > Chordata > Aves > Ciconiiformes > Ciconiidae > Mycteria > Mycteria americana. The sequence continues at coordinate 22,792,353 of NC_134396.1, read as the reverse complement.
ACAGCAGAGAAGCAAGGTCTCCCTTCTTTCTAACCACTGAGGACAAGGGACCCATGTTCAGTGCCTGCTTCCTCGCACCTCTGCATACTTTTCTGGTTTTGAGGCAGGGCTCTTGCAGGGGTGGTAGGGCTGTTCTCCTCTGCTGGGAGTCCTCCCAGTTCGTGTGGCACCTTTAGTTACTTATCAAGCAGCAGCGTGCAAGTGGTTAGGACACTAGGACACAGAACGTGAGGGTTCGTGTCCCAGCTCCACCAATATCGTAGTGATTTTATCACAGAATTTCTGTAGCAATCTCCTGGATCAGAGGAAGATGCTGAACCTTGGTCTCACATACCCTAGGAAAGTGCAGCCCTTAATAAGAGAAACTGTTTCATTGGTGATGTGCCTGTTGCCCACTATCCTATGTCGGACCCGTTTATGCAAACAGTATTGGGATGTGCAAAAATACATCATTCAATGAAGAAACCACTTCCTCAAATCCCACAGCTCAGGAGTATGACTTTCACAACACAGTTATTTTAACAGCTATAGCAGCAGACAGCGAGAAGGCTGTGAAACTAAAATGGAGGGGAAGTTACTCTGTGTTTCTAAGCATTTTAAAAGTAGCCATGCAATAGCTACCAATAGCACCAAAATACAGAATGAGAGGGGCTGTGGCAGCCACAGACTAGGGTGCGTGCTGGGGAAGAGGGTGAGAGAGTGGAGATGCCTTGGTAAGAGCTGCCTGAAAAAACAGTAAGGGGATAGAGAGCCAGTTTCATTTGCACACTACATTAGTTACCACTTGTGACCAGCAGAGCTTCAAGATGCACAGACGCCTGGAATAATTAGGTCAGTCGTGTCTAGATCAGAGACAGCTAGATCAGGCTTTGCCGTGCTGTAGCTTTCACCAGGAAACCGTGGCCATCACAATACCAGAGTTCAGGAGAGGAGCGTAAAAAATCTGCATCTGAAGGGGTACCAAAACTACCCTATTGCCAACAAACTGAATGGGCTGTAAGAGCTGCCTGCACCTCAACCTCCCCCTGCTCCTTGCAGATTGCTTGCAAAAGCAGGTCTTCAACTTCAGAGGCTAGTGTGAGTAAGCAGGGGAGATCAAACTTACCCATCCTGTTTAAACATAAACTTAATTGTCTACACAGCAGAACACGTAAGTCCATGCAACATAGTATGTGTTCAAACCGAAGCTCACACTCAAGGATTTCTGTGGGTGGGGAAGGACTGTGGGATGGCAGCCTGAATGTTAAGTAGCTTCATCATCTCCACAATGTCAAAACATCATCTTATGCTCCAAGAGGATTCTTTGATTAACGTAATTAACACTATTTGGTATGTGAGGCGGTAGGTGTGTCAGGCCTGAGCTTTCACTGGCTCCTGCTGGCACAAAGAAGGGAAAGCGTGCTCCTGGCAGCGGAGCTACACCAGCACGAACGCAGCAGGCGCTTGGGGACAGGCGCCCTGCGTCGCTGGCCGGGAGTCTGCAGTCGCACATGAATCATCGCGGTCGCTCAGCCTTGCAGGGTCAGTTCTTCAGCATCAATGAGAAACAGACTGCTAGAGGAAGGCGATAGAGTGTTTTCTGTAGAGATCTCAAATTGTAACGGTGGCAATTTGTTCTACAATCACGTCACCAGGTCTCAGACAGTCCCATCGGTGTCCTCGCACCAGAAAAAGCAAGCGGTAACACCTTCCTGTTGCACTATTCTCTTTTTGTTTCCACGATGTAACAAAGCAACCTCGCTAACAAGAGCAGGGGAAATTAACCTGGTTCGGTTTGGCTTTGAAAACAGGTCGCTGTGATATCAAAGAGAAAGCTTCCCTCGGTGTAAGCACCATGCCCAGGACAAAGAAGTTATTGAAATGGGCTCCATTCTTATACTGAATCAAATATTCACTGAAGCAGCTCTGTTTCCTTCTGCGGCGTGCATTAAGGGCCACACCATTTATTTTTCATTTGAAAATAGAGACTTGCTAGTTCGCAGTAGCACAAGACTACAGTACAAGTGGAATTTAAATGACATTTGATAAGAAAAAAAGGGCATTTTTTCCACATAGGCATTCAGAGATTTTTATACCTACACATAGGAGTTCTTCTAACCTTTGATGCAATTTACTTGATGAATAATGTGATGCAAATTATTCTGAAGAAACCTTAGTGGTAACAGGATTGTGGTCAAATCCAAAATAACTAGATTTTGCCCTCAATTGCCGGCCCTCAGCATTTTAAACATTCTTTACAGATTGCTGTAATTTCTTTCTTGCCTATCACAACAATATCAGTAAAGAGCTTAGAGCCAAATACAGAGGCTTATACTACAAAAGGAAATAGATCAATAAAGTGGCATAGAAAATAACTCACAAAACAGCAGTTATTGAAACAATATTAGTTGACTATCATCTAAGGTACTCATCAACTTCCTACATTCAATCTCTCTGTATCCAGTATTTTATGAAGAAAACTATTGTGTTTTAATATACACTATGCTTATTGTAGTCTACACAGGATTTGTAATGTAATAAGACCTCCTAGCAGCTTTCAGCTGTGGTAGTAAAGAGTTTTACCATGCCAAGGACATTACATCATACACTGGCCCTGGTTAGCCATCAAAAATAGTACCTTATGAGAGAGTTGTGGTAAAGGTTGATTCTTATACCATAACTCACAACAGAATACCACCACCTCAGGAAACAAAACATGACAGCGGCTGACAGAAATGTATCGTATTTCTGGACAATAACTGAAGGAGAATATCAGATGGCATCCTGCCAGGGACAGGACGACAAACTGGGCTTAACACTGTTAAGCGCTGAAAATGAGTTAGAAGCGGTGATTCCAGGATCCAGCTTTCACTCTCGTCTAACAGGTGGCACACACTATGTGCCTGTGTGTCCCCTGTCCCACTATTGCTTCGGGAACCACCACCCCACCCCCCCCCCCCCCCGCTTCATTTCTTCTTATGGTAATTGGGTGTTTCCTGGGATAAACCTTGCGGCCCTCCAAGGCTCCTCACCATGCTTGCTGTCTGGTGTTTACGAAAGGCACAGTACCTGCAGGCTTTAGCAATTCAGGGTTCGGTTTGTTTCCTCTTGTCGAGCCCCTGTGCCGCACTTTGAACACTCCCCCGCCCGTAACAGTTACCTTTTTCCGCTAAAATGCCATTACGTGGTCGGCTGGGGTGAGCAGGCCCGGGAGCTACCCAGATGCGATGTTCTTTGGTGCCCTCTTTGGGACTGAGAGCGAGCCGCAAAGCCTCGGGGACAGCGGGGCGGCGGCCGGCGGGGCGCGGAAGGTGCGAGGGGGCCGGGCCAGGTGCAGCAGCAGCGGAGCGGCTGCTCAGCTCGAGAAAGAAGGGTTTATCCGCCAGTTTCAGCCTTGCTTTGCATGAGCTGCTTGCACATTACAGCTTTGGGAACGGTTCTCAGTCCACCCGTACTAGCAAGGGGTTAAACCACAGCACTGCTTGCCCTGAAGAACTGAATTACCGGGGCTCCTTTTGCACGCTGTACCCACCCTTGGGTTCTCCTGTGGGCTCTCCCCTTTCATGCAGTCTGATGATGTATTTAAATCTCTCCAATTAATTAACTGAATACCCGTACCTGGAAAGGGGACCTCCGAGAGCTCTAACAGCAACCAGAGAGGTTGTTTGCCAAGGGGGGGGGGGGGTGCCAAGCTTGCATCACTGTAACATTTCCAGGCAATCTAGCCTAATGGGACTGACAGAAGAGATGGAGGCCAGGAAAGAAATTCCGGCAACACTTTATGCCACTCGGCCTCGATGCACCCCGCTGTCAGAACCCAAGTATAAGGCACCTGTTTGCAACGCTGTCTTAGGGGTAAGATGGAGCTACGGGGACCAGCTTTAGGCATTTTAGGAAAACCACTGTAAAGTCCCCATGTCATTTGCAGTGTCTTTGCTTGTGGAGAATCCCCTGGAAAGGGCACTGTCTCTGAGCCTGCTCATAGACAGGCATCAAAAAAGCAGTATCTTGACTTCAAAGAAGAATTTCATTCATGTGTTGGAAGGTAGGACAGGACCCTCGAATAGTGCATCTCTCTTTGTCATAATAGCAATTAGCACATAAATCAGGGCTTGGCTCTTGTATGAGCATTTAGCTTCTTAAACAGAATTGCTGTGAGAAAAGCAAGGAATGGATCAGCTTGCTTATTTTGGGCTTACAACAAGACGGCCGAAATTGAGAGTGAATTCTTCACAAAAGATGGTAGCACTTCAGAATTTGTCTGTGGAAGACAACCTGTAAATCAGTCTTTTTACTCAGATTGCAGTGTTGAAATATCTGCATGTGGGATGTTCCAAGTTACAACCCACAGCTTATTTAATGCTTTTCTAATTTAATTATTAAGTCTGTACCAGTAGGTGTTAGCACTGGCTTGCCAGGAAATACACAACAACAAAAGCATCATACACAGCAAACTGTTCAGTGAAGCACACGCATCTAAAGGGGGCACCTTATCAGTGTGTTTAAATACCTGAAGGGAGCAAAGCCATCTGAACATGGTGCTGGGCAGCCAGCTCCAGGTGGCCCTGCTTGAGCAGAGGGGTTGGACCAGATGACCTCCAGAGGCCCCTTCCAGCCTCAGCCATTCTGTGACTCTGTGAAAAGCTGTGTTGCTTTCAACAAAATTAATCCTATATAAAAAAAGCACACAGCTTGTTACTTATAAGGACAACAATGCTTATTTGTCTGTAGTGTAACATACCTCACAGCCTGTATCCTCACCTGGAGAATATTGTGCTAGAACAGTTCTTTGGAATTCATCAGTTTTACGCCTATTGCATAAGCAGAGGATGTGGGCCAGGATCTTTTCATGTGTTATCGAAAAATGTCATAAAGGATGTGTGTGAAATCAAACAAGAAAGTGGATGTGCATCATTTTCTCTCCATAGCGACAAGCATATTATAACCTACCTTCTATTCATACATGCACTGCACAGACTGGCAGGACAGAATGAGAGCCTTACCTCATCACCAATTTTTGTCTTAGATTTCATGTTCCATGGAAGTCCAGTACTGCTTACTTTGAAATCAATGTTTAAATTATCATTAAGCTTAATGAGAGCAGGACTGGTCTACCTGCCTTAATTTGAAAAGTGAGTCTAACACTAAACAGCTGAAATGAAGTAAAAAAAAACATTGTACAAGTCTTTTCTGTGTTCGGCATGTTGTTACAAGTGTCTGTGGACATAATCAGGGGAGAATGTTAACACAAGAGTCTGTTAGCACAGAATAATGGTTCCCCAGTGTTAGATGAGTGCAAAAGGAAAGGTATAATGTTTATCTGCAATGCACGAGACACAAGGCCTGTGATAATACTACATTTTGTTTAACTTTATTTCTCCACAATTGTTTTTGTACGTTAATAATTTTTCTGAGGGACATTAGTGCTATTATCCTTTCTTCCCTTCCCTGCCTCCACACATCAGAAGGGAAAGACTTAGTTTTCAACTGGTACAGATGCATCAGTAGACCAATTTTCTAAAGGCAAAATCACAAGATATATACATTGGATATGTGCTAACACAAACTGGGGTTTTAATCAACAATGTTATGCTGCAGAAACAGAGTAAATGACAGCCTGATTGACTGGGCAACAGCTAAGGACTATTGCACAGCTGTGCCAAACTTAAACTGGGTTAGTGTGAATTAAAGTCTTGGGTATGCCTTGTTCTGACAAGAGATGAGGCAGTGTGTGTCTGTGAGGCTGTTACATTAACAGTATTGCTCAGCGGGGTTCAGCAGAGCTATACTCCAAGAGTGAATCCAGCCTAATGCTTTCAGATCATACACATTTACCCTGGAATGGTGTTGCTTGAAGGTTCATGCAAAAGGGAATTTATAAGCTCATTGACATGGGATTCCCTTTTGCTTGTTTTATGAAGGTAAAAGTAAAGCTGCTGCAATTAGTGTGAAGGTTAACTACCAGAATCAACTATTAAGAAATGGTGGGTTCTTTATTTCTTGCTCTCTCCTGATCAAGAATGGATTCTTCTTCCTGAAGGCAATGCTTTCATTAGACACAAATTGCAGGACTCCACATGAGTAGCTGGGCAGGACTGTACGGTGTGAATCAAGCGACAGCTCACTGCAAGTGACCTAGTAGTGCCTTCTGAGCTTAAGGTCTATTAAAAGCAGGTAACAAACCCCAGCTGCATTACACTGCATAGGATGAAATCCCTTTGGATTGAGATTTCCCCTAAATTAAAAAAAAACCAAACAAACAAAACCCTAAAACTAAATACTGTTTTATGCACCTGATCAACAAAACAAAAGATCCCAACAGGAATCTGTGTCTAAGATGACCATGACTTAAACACAGCATATGAGATAAATTCCCAAGAAAGGAAGCAGTCTACGAGACAAAGCTGTAAATAAAGATACACATTTGGCAATGACTTTCATTTTGTTTTATGCAGGCCTTTACCCCATTACTGTAGTCTAACAGTGCAGTCTAACAGGAGCTGGTGGAAGGCCAGGGCTTGCGTGAAGCTGATAAGGGGGCGTCAGGCTGGAAAGCGGAATGTCTAAACAAGAATTACTGCCCTTGGGAGACAAGCACATCCTGAAGAAATATGTAAGCTAATTAAAATGTTTTGGGAACCATCTGAAACAACTAGTAGAAGTGTGATAAGAAGCACCCTCACGTGAACTATCCTCATTATAACACTAAAAGTCGCACCCCTCGAGCTGGTGACCCCGGCCCAAGCAGAGACCCCTCACCTTTGAGTGTGTGCAGAATATTAAAGTAGCACTGTAGCTTTAAGTTGAAATAAGAGAAATGTAGACCAATAGAAAACTGCTTTGTGTAATTACTTATGCATATGCATAACTGGACTGTATAAATACTGTACCTGTATGACCAAACTTTGTGCTAGCTTTGTGGAGCTACCACCTAGCACCCATCTCTGTGCAGACATGAAATAAAATACCTCTGCCCTGTGTGTATATTGGTGTCTCGCACACCAGGTGAACGACCTCATACTTGTGGAGTAATACTACTTGTATGACAGTATTACAGCCAGAAGTTAATCTAATTCTTATCAGGACACTGTGTAAACTACCTGCACTGCCTAATTGTTTGTTCTTTCACTGCTCTGCTCTCTCTTTCTTACACTCACAATGATAGCCATACAACCACTCCCCCCCCCCCAATGTCCTTGCTACAACACATAACTTTCTAATCCTGGAACACTGTGCTCCTGCTCCCTCCTCGTTAGATTATCATAATCAGAGCAAACAGAACATCACTCACGTCTATCAGGACAGGGGCTTCTCAAGCAGCACACACAAAGGAGGTCCTTCCCAGTAGCCTCCTGTTTCTCTATCTTGTAGCCTGAGGAACACAGCGTATCCTCATTAAGAAAGCCTAGATCATAAAAAATGCTTGTCCTTCATACTGTGTAACAAGGTCATACCCTCAGATGTTTACTGAAATTCACTTCTTTCACAGCTGCGGTCCTCTGTCTGCCAAATGTCTTCCCTACCACTGCACTGCATAAGAGGAGAGAAAGAGCCCCATGGAAAAATTCAAGAAAGATTTCCCTAAGTCATCCTGTGAATTTTATCTGTGTCTGTTTTGAAGACTTCAAGCTAGTCACATCAGAAACAGTGTTTTATTGACGTTCAGTTAAGGCCAAACGTGTTGTTACTGCTTGACTAGGGAGTGGTAGGTAAGCATGTAATGGCTAAAGTGTCACCTCAGGACCAGGGTAAAAAAATAGAGAAGTATATTAGTTTCCTTGTCCTACTTAGGTTGCCTGGATGTGTCACAAAGATAAATGCATTCACCAGAATCTGAATTAACCTACTTTGTTAATTGGACCGAAACCACCTACAAAGACAAAACATTTCAAGTTATCATCTTTTTCCAGTGGCAGGTGTCCTTCATCATGACAACATAGGTGAGAGAAAGATGAGTGCCAGTCATCTGGGAGTTTGGTTTCACAAAGGCGACATCATGCAAAGAAAAACAACTCCTGAGGATATCTTTTAACAGCATATTTCCAGGCAAAGGCTGCTGGTGCACTGATTCCTTTGTTTCCCATAGCCTGACTTGGAAAAGCTGCGGCATGACTTTCCAAAGCGTGAGGCACCTGCAGCTCTCAGAGCACTGCCAGCATTTGTGCCTTTGCTGTTGCTCACCGGTAAGTCAGAAATGCTACAGGTTATCTGGGCATCTGTAGTGAAGTCCCATACCTACTGAGATTTGTCAGAAACACCTGACCTTGCTGGGCTTCTGCACAGACTAAACTTTTGAAAGGAATCATGGAAACTGCCCCTCTGCACCGTTAGGTGCAAAAAAGTTAAAACTTCAGAAATCCACTGAAAACCAAAGGGTGGACTTGAAAATACTAGTCTTTTTAGACAATTCCTAATGTATCTCACCTGATAGTCTATCTTTTTTTTCTTCCCACTCAGGCACACTCAGCTTTTTCTATTCCAAGTAAATAATACAGTTAACCATGGTGATGGTATGGTCTATAAAAAACACTTGATTTTGCTCACTGTAGCTCAAGACGGGTATAGCAGTAATACAAGAACAAAAGGAGTGTCAGAATATTAATATTAATTAAATTAATATTAATTAAAATATTAATGATGAGCCTGGGGAAAGTTCCCTATTTATTTGGCCTTTGTAGTGGAACAGGGACAAACTGAAAGGAAAAGCATTTTAGATCAATACCAGGAAACAATTTCATTCAGATAACAAGCCCATATGGAACCTATTGCCACAAATTAAAAGTGAAACCAATAATTTAGGAGGATTATGGAAGGACTGAATAACAGATATTGGCAGCATGCCATCCTGCTACAGGACGCTGATGAAGACTAATTACAATCGAAAAATCATTGTGCCATCACTGTGAGAATGATAAAAATAATAAAAGCCTTCCCCTTTGGGCTGAGTAGTTAGTGACAAGCCTTTCTTGCATGTTCTTCTAAGACATCTAATACTAGCTTCTGTCAGAAACAGAGACAGAAGCAGGACAGGTCCAACCCACTCTGGCTGTTTGTGGCTAGTTTACTAGTTTTTACTCATGTTTTTGCCTTTCTTTGTTAGGCAGGGACAGTGACCAAAGAGGAAAAGGAGGTGGTCAAAGGTGAAGAACATTTCCTCAACTCTTACAGCAAAAAGCACCTCTGTTGCTGAAAACAGTCCACTCATAAAAGAGACGTCACTGGGTGGCAGTCAGCTCCATTATGGTTCTTCCTAAAAATAAAGCAGATTTGCTTGTAGTGGTGGGCGTTTGAAGACGCAGACACTGACAAAACAGCTCCTCCTTTATCTTCGCATTTTCCTCTTGATGTCTCCATAACGATCCCATGTCAAATATTTAAAAGAAAGCCATCTTTTCTCAATCAACGTACTTACTCCTCCAGAAATGCTAATGGAGACTCAGCACCAGAATAAGAAAGAAACACAAAGAGGGCAGCAGCGCTGTACTTTCATCTGCTACAGCAAGCAGCTGTCAGAGCTAGTATAAAAATTCCCCAACAGACAGGCATCCAAATTTATGCTAAGTAAACATTTCTTGAATCTATTACCTACAGCGGGAACCTAGTTTTTCTCTGGTCATTGCTCTGGGTAATTATTGGCCAGTCTTTTTTTCCTATTGTACATACATACACCAAGCCAGTCAACTCATTGCGGAAGGCCGTCAGGTTGGTCAGGCATGGTTTCCCCTTCATAAATCCATGCCAACTACTTGCAGTCACCTCCTTGTCCTGTGTGATGTCTAGAAATGGTTTCCAAGATTAGCTGCTCCACCACCTTCCCAGGGATCAAGGTGAGGCTGAGCAGCCTGTAGTTCCTTGGATCCTCCTTCCCCTTTTTGGAGACAGGAGGGACACTTGCTTCCTTCCAGTCCTCAGCATCTCTCCCCAGTCACACCCCTCTCCTCCACACCCTTTAAAGATGATTGCAAGCAGCCCGTAATGACACAGGCCAGCTCCCCCAGCACTTGCGGGTGCATTACATGAGGCCCATGGATGTCGGTAGGTCCAGTTTATTTATGCGTTCCCTAACCTGATCGTCCTCCACTGAGAGTAAATCTACTTTGCCCTGGACTTTCCCACTGGTGTCTGAGATTACTGAGGGCAAGTCTTACCAGTAACCACAGAGATGAGGAAGACATTGAATACCTCAGCCACTTTTGTGTCCTTTGTCACAAGGCCCCCTGCCAGTTTAGCAGTGGGGCCATGTTTTCTCTAGTCTTTCTTTTGCTGCTCATGTTCCTGTGGAAACCTTTCTTGTTGCTGTTCACACCTCTTGCCAGATTCAACTCCAGGTGAGCTTTGGCTTTCCTAAGCCCATCCCTCCATGGTCAGACAGCATCTCTATATTCCTCGTGGGCCACCTGTCCCTCCTTCCACCTCCTTTTTATGTCTGAGTTTAGCTGGGAGCTCCTTGCTCATGCATGCAGGCCTCCTGCTCCCTTTGCTTCATTTCTGCCTGTTGGGATGGACCATTCTTGAGCTTGGAGGAGGTGAGCCTTGAATATCCACCAGCTCTCCCAGACTTCTCTTGTCTCCAGAGCCATATCCTACAGGATTCTTCCAAGCAGATCTCTGAACAGGAGAATTCTGCTCTCCAGAAGTCCAGGGTTGTGGTCCTGCTGCTTGCCCCATTCCATCCACTCAGGATCCTCATCTCCACCATCTCATGGTCCCTGCAGCCAAGCTTGTCCCTGATCTTCACATCCCTGACCAATTCCTCCTTGTTTGTAAGTATCAGGTCCAGCAGAGCACCTCTGCTCCTTGGCTCCTCGATCACCTGTATTGGGAACCTGTTGTTTATTCTTACATTGGGAATGTTGTGAACATAAGTCTATTGCTGCAAAAACACAGTAGGTAAAGAACACTTCCTTTTGTAGAGAATAGGTCATAGACGCAGGCTCATGTCAGTGTCCCTGCCATTGTGGTGACACAGCTATGCTGTTCTGAAAAAAGCTCTTGGACCATCTTGTGTACTCTTCTGCACAAACCTCTGCTCCCCATTGGCTCCCTCTGTTAGCTGCTTTTGTCATCATCCAAGCTCTTCATCAGCTGTAGGATGACGTTCGGTCATCCATTTTCCTTAGAAGTCAATCTCTTCATGCCAGTCTTGTAACACTCATGGCAGCTACCATTTTGAACCTCTTTGTCATCCATGTTGCAAACAACAACTCTAGGACTTATTTTGCTTAACTTTGCCATAGAGATAGTGTAGGGTTCTCTTGAGAGCACATTCCACAATAAACTCAGCTTTTTTATTCAATCTGGTTGGCTGCGAATTAGATGAACCAATAGATTTGGTACAAAAATGAATTACAGACACAGGGTAGTCAGACGAATTAAGGCATCCATATGGCATATGGACTGGACTCTAGGACAGAGGCACCTACAAAAAACAAACAAACAAAATGATAGCTTTAACAAATAAGTCAGCAAAACTGAGGAGAAATTTTAGAACGGCCAGGAGGTATGGAGAGAAAAGAGAATTTGGTCAGTGCTTCTCAGTGCAAACAGTAATGGCACTGAAGTCTGGAAGTCAATGTCAGGATTTGTGAAACAGTAATGAAAAGGTATACATCAGTTGTCAGAATGTGTATACAAAGCATGACATCTGATCAGTCTGACACTCTGACACAGGGTATAAATCTTAGTTTTACTTTTTTAAACTGGCCAAAAATACTACTTAACTTAAAGATGAAATTTCTTTAACAGTTATCCTTCCTCTAACTTGCATGCCTTCATTGGCAGAAAAGAGCTGCCACTTCCTGAGAGAAAGCCTTATTGGAGATGGAAACCAGAAGCTCAACAGTATGCTGTAGGTTAAGCATCGTATGCAATTCTACTGGGAATGAAATTCTTTATTAAGCTGAATTGAATAGGTACGGAAAAGCTGGGTGAAGTGCCAGGAAGGAAGTATGGGCTGGATACTCCTGCCATTTTATTCGTTAACTGCTAAAAAACATTCTTTCAGGCACTGCCAATTCCTCTGCACAGCAAAGAAAGAAAATTGTAAGATCTGTGCTACAAATGAAAATGCCTAAACACAGGGATATGGCAAAAGCAAGGCTGTCTGATAATTTGCTGCATTAGAGGTACAATTCCCTCTTGCAGGACCAACAAGGGGCCTGTATGCAACGATGCTTTTCAATGGGTCACAGTCTGGTGGTGATGTTTAGCGTATGCTCCAAGGACTTAGCACTAAGCCTGCTTGGCCCCAGGCTGTGATGCTGACCGAAGGTGCCAAACTAAATGAGTTAATTCCCAAAGCCACTTCTTGGGAAACTGGGAGAAGAGGTCAGAGCAGGAGAAATGGTAGGCTGAAAGGAAGCATAAAGGGGAAAAAAGGAGAAAGACAGACACCTGCTTATAATGCCTGACTAAACAACTCAGCTGAACTCTTACAAAAAAGAAAACCAAGACCTCTGACCAAACTTGGGCAGAAACACACAGTAAAAATTCAGGGCTATTGTGGCTCCTAACAGAAGTGGTTTGTATGAACTTAATTTATTTTCTTAATTAGTTTATATATACAGCTCTAAACATAAATATTCAAGAAATCCAACTTTATACAGGAGAAAACTCCCAGGAAGGCTTTAGTTGCCACTAAGGGACAAAAACACTGCCACAAACAAAGCACTTTATTTCAGTGATTTGCTGCAGCCAGAAAAGAAAAAGGAAACAGCAGATCTACTTCTTTCCAGACTCGAGGTCAATTGGACAGGAAGGAACCTCTTTCAGCCTGAGCAGGCTCTTCCAAGATCTGAATGTCAGCTAACTTTATTATGCCAACTAATTAAGACACAGGCAGAATGAAGCTTTCCTCAAGCAGTGGGATCCCATCACAGGATTCAGCAGACTGTACCAAGTCACATGGGGTGAGACTCCAGGGCTGATGGTGACCCACATCCACATGCAGGCTGCTGGTCCTGGGCAGAGATGTCCTCAGGGATTTATCTTCTTACATTCTGTAGAGAACGTAAACAGAAAAAGCAGAAGCAGAAAAAGGTCGCCTTTCTGTTTCTTGTCTGAGATATTCAGATTTCTGTACCATGAAAAGATTCAAAAGCTCTGCAGGTTACGATGGCCACCTTTGCTGTGCTATTCCTTGACCAACCGCCAGCTGCAGTTCTGTTGTGGAAGGAATATTTCAGCTTGTTTTGACCTGGAAGTAAGAAAAGCAATAACTTTTTATTTCTTTGGGTTGATATAGTAAACCAGCTTTGAGTTTCTTGGAAAGGAAGTTGAGGTTTACATTCTGTATGCTACATGTTGAAAGGAAGAAGCCTGCTCCAATGAGAAATCATGGTCATCTGAAGTTACTATCTTGGTTAACAATTAAATATATTTCATAGGCTGGCTTTTGCATTACGATTACCATTGCTGTCCCACTGGTGCAAGAGAAGACCGCAATGAGAAAAACTTTCTCCTTCCAGACCTGAGGACAAGCAACAGAGAGAAGAGAGAAAGTAACCAGGAACAGCCCAAGACTAACACAAGCTGAAAAGTTTGCATATAAGAGACCCTAAATTTGATTTCTAGCCATACACTGACCTTGGGGACTTGTGCACTTCCCTGTTGATTAGGTTTTTGATACTTTGGGCTTTTGCTCTCTCCTAAAGGTTTATTTCCATGGAAACAGACACTGTATTCATGAAAACAAGGAAGCAGGTTCTAAAAACTGACGTTTAAAGAAAACCCACCTCTTTGTACCTGTTTATGCAGAAAGGTACTAGTTGAACAGCAAACTCTGTCTACACAGTCCATCTGCCCACAGAGATGTACAATTTTGGATTGCAGCAATCAGCCTGGTTTTACACGCATCTGCCACCCACAGAAGGGTTTGTTTCAAAAAGGCTATTCTCAGTTGGCTGTTAAGGACATTTACTACCTCAAAGTGAGACCAGCCAGTGGGGGTTTGTTCACAGAATGCACAATTGCATCTCACTTCACTGCTTCATCAGTATAAATTATTGACATTGACTCGTCAGTGCATGAGTTCGCAGGGTAAAGCTCTTCAGAAATTCAGATTATTCCCCCCCAGCCTCAGTGGTACAGTTTAATTTATTAAACTCTGTTGTTTTCCTTCACTTTAGGCTTCTAATTATAGTCATCCTAAGCAGACCAGGATAAGACTGTGACTGAGAGAGTTCAAGAGGAGATATTACGAAAAGTTTTGTGCCAGCAAAATATTTTAGTAGTGACAAAGCATGGAAGGTGAAAACAGAGAAGACAACCTTGGAGTTGATTTCTCCCTCCTGCTACCTGGCACTAGAAGCAAGTCATGAACTTTCGCCTGTGGCCAGGGTTCCCTCCGAGCCCTGGGAAACCTCCACGCCTCACGGTAGCCGGGAGCTCGAGCATCATGTGCACCCTCAGACCGCTCCACCCTGTGCCAGCACGGCAGCGAGGCAGCGCTGTGGATGCAGTGGGGACCGATCAGTGCTCTCTCATGGTTTGTTCTTCACACAGCGAAGCCCTGCTGGCGTCTTCTCAGGTCCTCTGGACAAGGTGAAAGAACATGAGCAATTACTTCTTTTCTATTTGCAAAGGGAAAAAAAACCCCCAAAACAAAGGTTTGGTAAACTGGAAGACGCTGAGCAGTTGAACCCTTAGCAAGGGAGATCCCCCCACTGCCCTGGGAGCTGTTTTTAAGCTGAGCTCTTGCTTTTGGTCCCTGCCTGAGCTGTGTCACCAGTAGGCCCTGCCTGGCCATGGGCCCCACTGAGCTGATGTCTGAGCATGACCTTGGCCATGTCCCGGACCCCATGGCCAAGCCCTGGTCTTTGCCAAGGGCCTGCCCTGCCACCACCTACAGCTCCCAGCTCCCCTGCCCTTGCCCTGCTCTTCCTTTTCCCTCCCTGACAGGCCTATTCCTGTGCCCCAGGAACATTGTCTGTCCCGAAGACTTCAAATCATGCCTTAATTTCTACCTGTAATGCCTTACAGCTGCATTAATTTACAAGGAGAAAAAAATAATTAAAGAGCCTGAAGTACATGGTCATTAATCAAATGCCTTCCTCATGCAGTAGTCTTTGTTTTATATAACCTTCTTTTAAGTTTGCTAATGTTTTTGGTTGCTGCAACATACCAAAGCCTGGGTTACGTTTCCAACACGCTGAGATGGCATGAAAATACTCCATTGCTACGTATGTGTTTAAACTCAGGATCACCTCTGTCATAAAACCAAGAAGCTGATGGATTGCTTAAGGAAGTATTACTGCAAAGCATATTTCTCCCACTGAAACCCAAGAAAGCTAAGAACTTATATCCATAAAGGTTTTTTTGTTTGGTTGGTTAAACCAATTTTCTTTGGTTTGCATTTTGATATAATCCAAAGATTCCCATCAAGCTTGAGATACACCAGCTCTGTACAGAGATTCTTGGAGAAATGCTTCCTCTTCTTTGGTCTATTAAAGTCTAGAGAAGAAATAGATGCATTTCTTTACCAAGAGCGTGGTCAAACCCTGGCACAGGCTTCCTAGAGGGGTGGTTGATGCCCCAAGCCTGTCAGTGTTTAAGAGGCATTTGGACAATGACCTTAACAACATGCTTTAACTTTTGGTCAGCCCTGAAGTGGTCAGGCAGTTGGACTAGATGATCGTTGCAGGTCCCTTCCAACTGAAATATTCTATTCTATTCTATTCTATTCTATTCTATTCTATTCTATTCTATTCTATTCTATTCTATTCTATGACAGTGGAAAGCAGTGAAACATAAGCAAAACATTGACGCTAACAACTGATCAAATGGGCTTTTTAACTACTTTTTAAAACTTTCAATTAAGTGCTTCTAAAGCAAAAGGTAAGTATCTTTTCCAGCATCTAGTGATGCCACCTGTGTCTTAGTTTGCATGTCCTCATGTTCATTGTCTTCATGTTTCTGGCTGTTCTGCTATAATTCTTTTGTTTGGTTGGTTTTGTTTTGTTGGTTTGGTTTGGTTGGGTTTGGTTGGGTTTTTTGTTTGTTTTAGGTTTTTGGTATTTTTTTTTTCCCAGCATGTATATCACAGAATAAGTCAACTCCACAGCTTTCAGTGAAAGCTTTCTTTTTCAGTGAAAAACAGAACAGTCTGTGTTGTGTCAGAATATGTGGAGTCTGGAGCTGGAGCAGAAAAGGATTTCTGGCCACTTAGGAAAGCCTGACATATTGGACTAGCACCATGCTACAACTGCTTTCTGATGCTTTGGGAGGAAAGGAGGTCAATGAGTAGGATCAGTCAAGATTTTGCAGTCTGTAAAAGTTTGCAGGAGCCTGAGAAGGGAAATTAAATCACATGGCATTTAGCAAAAACATGAACAGAGGGAAGGAAAGGACATAAATCTGGTATCCAGGGTGGAGCAGGATGATTCTGTAATGGGGTTTATACATGCATGTAAATTGCTATTTCCAATTGTAGCAACACATATTTTTCATGTCTTTCAGTAAAGATCCTAAGAGATTGCTTTTTCTAGTGTTTTTCAAATGGGCTATTTTTTTCCCCATTTCTCGTATATCTTTGACATACTCATTTTCAAACCTTGGCATACTTCGGATAGGAGTTTGGGATCCAGTGGAACTCAGCTGAAGAATGAGCGCTAGCAAGAGCACAGCGCTCATCTGCCTTGGGACAGCGTATGTCCCAAGCCCAAACCAAACTTAAATCCCCACTATAGACAGTTGCCTTCCAAAGCTGTTGTGTGAGTCCACAAACAACACAGACGAAAGGCAAAAGCGCAGAATGGTACACATAATATAAGCTTCTCTTCAAGTTAGCTGTAATTCACTCTTCTACATCAGGATTTCAGTGAGTGCCAGGTTGAGGGACAGCTTTGCTGAGGTGTTTGTCCATGACCAAAGGATGAGGAAAAGGCCAAGGTACTTAACAGCTTCTTTGCCTCAGTCTTTAATAGCAGGGCCAATTGTTCTCTGGGTACCCAGCCCCCCCGAGTCAGAAGACAGGGATGGGGACCAGAATGGAGCCCCCATAATCCAGGGGGAAATGGTGAGTGACCTGCTACACGGCTTAGACATTCACAAGTTTGTGGGGCCTGATGAGATCCACCCGAGAGTACTGAAGGAACTGGCAGATGTGCTCACCAAGCCCCTTTCCATCATTTACCAGCAGTCCTGGCTAACTGGGGAGGTCCCTGCTGACTGGAGATTAGTGAATGTGACGCCCATCTTCAAGAAGGGCCAGAAGGAGGACCCGGGGAACTACAGGCCTGTCAGCCTGACCTCGGTGCCGGGAAAGCTGATGGAGCAGATCATCCTGAGTGCTATCACATGGCATGTAGAGGATAAAGAATCACAGAATAACAGAATCATATAGGTTGGAAAAGACCTTTAAGATCATTGAGTCCAACTGTAAACCTAACACTACCAAGACCACCACTACACCATGTCCTTAAGCACCTCATCCAAACGTCCTTTAAATACCTCCAGGGATGGCGACTCAACCACTTCCCTGGGCAGCCTGTTCCAATGCTTCCCAACCCTTTCAGTGAAGTAAAATTTCCTAATATCCAGTCTAAACCTCCCCTGGTGCAACTTGAGGCCATTTCCTCTTGTCCTATCACTTGTTACCTGGGAGAAGAGACCGACCCCCACCTCTCTACACCCTCCTTTCAGGTAGTTGTAGAGAGCAATAAGGTCTCCCCTCAGCCTCCTTTTCTCCAGGCTGAACAGTCCCAGTTCCCTCAGCCGCTCCTCATCAGACTTCTGCTCCAGACCCTTCACCAGCTTCGTTGCCTTTCTCTGGACACGCTCCAGCACCTCAATGTCCCTCTTGTAGTGGGGGGCCCAAAACTGAACACAGTATTCGAGGTGCGGCCTCACCAGTGCCGAGTACAGGGGCACGATCACTTCCCTAGTCCTGCTGGCCACGCTATTTTTGATACAAGCCAGGATGCCATTGGCTTCCTTGGCCACCTGGGCACACTGCTGGATCATATTCAGGCGGCTGTCAACCAACACCCCCAGGTCCCTTTTCTGCCTGGCAGCTTTCCAGCCACTCTTCCCCAAGCCTGTAGCGTTGCATGGGGTTGCTGTGACCCAAGTGCAGGACCCGGCACTTGGCCTTGTTGAACCTGATGCAATTGGCCTGGGCCCATGGATCCAGCCTGTCCAGGTCCCTCTGCAGAGCCTTCCTACCCTCAAGCAGATCAACATTCCCACCCCACTTGGTGTTGTCTGCAAACTTACTGAGGGTGCACTCGATCCCTTCATCCAGATCATTGATAAAGATATTAAACAGAACTGGCCCCAACACAGAGCCCTGGGGAACACCACTTGTGACCGGCTGCCAACTGGAGTAAACTCCATTCACCACCACTCTTTGGGCCCAGCCATCCAGCCAGTTCTTTACCCAGCGAAGAGTACACCTGTCCAAGGCATGAGCAGCCAGTTTCTCCAGGAGAATGCTGTGGGAAACTGCATCAAAGGCTTTACTGAAGTCAGGTAGGTAACATCTACAGTGTTTCCCTCATCCATTAGGTGGGTCAGTTTGTCATAGAAGGAGATCAGGTTGGTCAAGCAGGACCTGCCTTTCATGAACCTATGCTGGCCAGTCCTGATCCCCTGGTTGGCCTGCACATGCCTGTTGAGCACACTCAGGATGATCTGCTCCATACCCTTCCCCGGCACCGAGGTCAGGCTGACAGGCCTGTAGTTCCCTGGATCCTCCTTCTGGCCCTTCTTGTAGATGGGTGTCACATTTGCTAACCTCCAGTCACCTGGGACCTCCCCTGTTAACCAGGACTGCTGGTAAAGGACGGAGAGTGGCTTGGCAAGCTCCCCCGCCAGCTCCCTCAGTACTCTCAGGTGGATCCCATCCAGCCCCACAGACTTGTGAGTGTCCAGGTGGTGTAGCAGGTCATTAACTGCTTCCTCCTGGATTATGGGGGTTTATCCTGCTCTCCGTCCCTGTCTTCCAGCTCAGGGGGCTGAATACCCTGGGGATAACTGGTCTGACTATTAAAGGCTGAGGAAAAGAAGGCATTAAGTATCTCAGCCTTTTCTTCATCTTTGGTGGCAATGTCCTCCCCCCCATCCAATAAAGGAGGGAGGTTCTCCTTGGCTCTTTTTGTTGTTAATGTATTTGTAAAAACATTTTTAATTATCTCTTACAACAGTGGCCAGCCTGAGTTCTAGCTGGGCTTTTGCCTTTCTTATCTTCTCTCTGCTTGACTTGACGAGACCCCTGTACTCTTCTTGAGTTGCCTTCCCCTTCTTCCAAAAGTGGTAAACTCTCCTTTTTTTCCCTGAGTTCCAGCAAAGTCTCCCTGTTCAGCCAGGCCGGTCATGTTCCCTGCCGGTTAGTCTTACAGCACATGGGGACGGCCTGCTCCTGCGCCTTTAAGACTTCCTTCTTGAAGAATGCCCAGCCTTCCTGGACCCCTTTGCCCTTCAGGACTGCCTCCCAAATTCAGCTGTGTATCTCCTACAACAAACATTTTGTTGCCAATTTGTGATAATCTCTGCAAGCATTAATACTTACATAAATAGGACCAGGGATTTCATTTAGTATTAATTCTACCTGCTTGCCTCCCAGCCTGGAGTCCCCCAGGCATAGGCTGCTTGACCTGCCTTGAGGTCTGTTGCTTGAGAAAGCAGATTTCCCTGGGCTCTCCTCCCCTTCCTCCCCTGCAGTGATGAAGAAGCTCCTTGCTGGAATGGAAAGACCACATGGCCAGAGATGGCCTTCAGAGACTCCATGGACTAACATGGTTCCTCACAGCCCTCTGAAGACATGTCTGCAAGACCTGTCGTCAGGCTGAACTGTGTTACAGAGCAAGAGATGCTTCCGCAGAGGTCAGGCTGACAGGCCTGTAGTTCCCTAGATCCTTTACACTTTTTGGAAACAAAAAGGCCAGCTGTTGTACACGTCTTGCCTTCCTCTGCTCACTGCATATAATGCCCATGTGGTGGCTTGGGGATTATTGCACGTCCTGCTGGAACTGAGAAATTATCTTCCTGAAGTAATTTTACCATGACAGTTCAAGGATATCAAAAACACATTTCCAAACAAAATTCAGAAACTTTTTATATCCCAAACTGTCACTAATGATGCACATTTGCAACATTGCAAATGTTACATCTCAAAAATTACTTTCTCAGTCATGAAAGTCGGTATTTTTTAAACTTCCCACTCATTCCTCACTTACTGAGTTTCATTTTCGTTTAAAAGTCCCTGAGGATTTGCCCTTAGAAAAGCCAAATTGTCCTTGCTATCTAAAATCTTAAAGGCAAAATACAATCCTCTGCAAAGAGGAATCGTTCCATACGCAGTCGATAGGTTACTGCCTTTGACACAATTGAGTCCAATGTAAACCTTGACACTGACTACTAGGTGTAAAGGCTATCAGAAGGCAGCTGATACATTTATGTGACACAGAGAGTATTTTCTGGCAAAACTAGAGGGGAAAATAGGCCCCACCAGTGAACACAGGCAAAAAGGCAATACATACGTGACCTTCCTGAAAATGTTTACACCTGCAGTGACTGCAGCCTTCACAGAAGAGTATTTTCTGTAGGTCTCTGTATTACTAAGGTTAAAAAACATGTACTGAAATGTCATGTTTATCTTTGCAGCATTTTTCAGGCCTGAATGCTGTAGTCAAGTCCAATAGTGACATCAAATGGTGTACTGTCAGACCTTGCGCTTGCTGAAGAGCGTGCGCCCTGCGCCGCAGTTTGACCCGGACAGATGAATGAAGACCAGCCTTACTCAAACAGGACTGCCATCTGATGGGTCCCAGTGCTTATTACCGAAGTATACGGTAAGACTGAGGTGGGGGCCGATGGCTGAAAAGGATGACAAGAGGTTAGGAGGCATGATGAGTTGGAGACGGTCTTCTGGGCAGTCCTCAGGGAACCTTTTGCTCTCTTTTTGAGCGGCAAAGTGTGAAGTTGTCTCATATGAAGAATCTCTTTTTTAAAAAAGATAATTGTGTGAATTCTGTATGGTAGGTATGTTTTGGAGTTTAAAATTATGATCTTTTAAGGAAGCTGTCACTGTCTGGCACTGTATTTGTTTATCCTGTGTCTGGACAGAAACAATTCTGGGACAAGTTAAAAAATATTTCTCTGTGCAGGCTCATTTAGTTTAAAAATAACTAGAGATCACTTTCTGCTCAGTGACTCCAAAGGCTGAACAGCCCCGGGCAGACCACTTGATGGGCCTCAGGCAGGTGAGGTGGCTGCAGGTGAAGGACACACCATTACGCAGTGTAGACGATGCCTTTGTTACTTTGTAGGATTAGTGTCTGTGCTTCACTTTACCTACCTAACGTTACTCTGGCTGATCCCCGAGATACATTAAAGGAGGCTACAGCAGCAAGCATGTAGAAAGGAAAGCAGCGATGCGGACGTCTCCAGGGAGAATGCCATGAACTCCTGGAAAGCGGTGAGAAAGCCAGCCACGGTCACCAGAGAGGTAACAGGATTGTTCCCAAAGGCAAGAAATCTCTTACCAGACAGATGTTAGGCGATTAAAACAAGCAGTCTCAGGGAAGGAAGCAGCACTCTGTGATCAGAGGAACAGTGACACAGGCAGAACAGGCAGCAAGGCTCCTTGCTGAATTCAGCAGGGAGGTCACAGGCGGGGCTGAGATGGTTGCTGAGCTGCCCTGAGCTCTGAGAGGTGATGAGCTGCCCACTCACACAGTTGGGCCTACTGAAAGTTTGCCTTCTTTATTAATGCTGTGCACCATCCAGGGAAACACGTTCACCTGGAAGAGCTGCTTTGAATTAGTTTCTACTCCAGGGACTGTAGCAGCAGCGTCTCTCAGGTGCTAACTTGCAATAGGGCCTGGCACAGTTGGAAAGGCAGAGAGCACCAGCCCCAGACGTAGCCAGAATGACAGAATAACTGCATGGCAACTCCTAAGAAAAAATGCATCACTTGAGTGCTTATGAAGAATAAACTCAAGCTTTTCCCTTTAACCTACAGCTTGGTGGCTAGGTCTCAAGCGGGCTGAACCTGGCATTTATGTTCTGGGAACAAGGAGGAGGCTTTGAAGTGAGTCCGAGTGACATAGGAGAAAGAGACAGTAATATCCTTTTCAATTCGTTTACTCCTAAGCAGAAATAATCAACTTGCCAGATATAGGACAAGCTTTTTTATTTTTTTTAAAAAAACCTGTCCATCTCAGGGAAACCATCACTGTAATGTACCTAGATTCTGGTAGGGGCCCTGCTACGCAGCGTCTCTGTATCTTCCAGATTCCCAAGAAGTAGTGAAAAATTTGATTAATGATGCCGGGTAAATGGTTTTCCTATAAGCACTCAGGATGACCAGTGTTTAAATCCTGACTGTCACACAGAAACAGTAGGATATAAGAATGGCCTGAAAAAATGGCATAAAAAGTTACATCCAGTGGTGCAGCAATGGAAGCTGGTCTAATAAGGGTTTTCAAAGGAGAAGTAAAATGCTCTTATTTTGATAAGATTGCCCCTTATGTAGTTACATGAATTGTGAAGTTTTAAATACCTATTTTAATTATTGCTTCTAAGTGCTTAAGTGCACCGACATGGAATACTTACCGTCTTTTGTGCATCTGCAGAATGTCAGACATGCTCAGCTTCACTGCTTTGTTCCTTGACCTTAAGAACTGCTCAAAGAAACTTCAAGAACTGCAGGAGCACTGACGTGTCCCTAGGGTTGCGCCAACAGACAACGGGACTAATAGCAACAAGGTGTCCTGGTCTCAGAAAATGAGAAGCCCTAAGTGAATGGTCAGACAATGCCTTTTTATCCTTCTCTCCCTCATTTCATGTTAGAAGGACAAAGGAGATGGGAAGTAATGCTGCACAATGAAGCAGTAACTGCTTCAAGTCTGTAAGGCATCCAAGTGCATATAAAATTGATTTCAATGGAAGGTGATGCCCAGAAGAGCAACTATGCTGGAAGCCCAGAGGGACAATGCACATAATAGATACTACTCCAGTAAAATGGGATATAAACCATAATACAAATAACACTAGCAGATATAAATTTACCTCCACCAGAAACTGTGGCTGTTTCAGAGAATGATGTTTGGCATATAGATAGTTCTCTTTCATTTGCAGTGAATTCATGTCTTAGTATTGGGGTCTTCTCTTTATTTTTCTCTCCATCTCCTGGTGTGAGAGTAGCCTATGTAACAGTTGTATTCACAGGCGGCAGATGATGCAATACATAGCTTAAAACCGTCAATCCCATCAAAAGTGGTCAATGTAATGAAGCATCAGTGTATGTCACCACAGCAATGGACTGTGCATGAAAATACGACACTGTATACCAAGCACAAACTCAGGAAGCAGCTGCCCAAGCTGGAAGCTGTCATAAAAATGGTCCTTGTCTCACGTATAATTTCCAATACAAGTCTTCTGGTCACTTCGAAAATGCAAGAACTTCATGTTGCAGTTATTTGTTGTGATTCAGCCTTTGACAGCAACTTGGCATACATGGGAAGAAAACACAAACTGTCATCATCTAATTGGAGAAGAATTTTGTTCTTACTATGTCTGCTGTAGTCATGAAAATAAGGGAGAAGTAAAATACCATACGAATTGAAATACAAGCTCCTTATAATAGAGGCAGGGGAATATTTTACCTCATAACAGTGTCATACCAAGGCAGAGAGTTCAACACGTTCTTCAGCGCACCCATCTCTCTGTGTGAACGTAGAGTCAAAAGTATGGTAAACATTGCCACGTTCACAACCCTCACAAGAAAAGCAAACAGAGAGACAAGGACTAGAGTCTGGAAAGCAGGTGTGACCTCCACATGAGAAAGAAGTAGAGATGCCTGCACCAACCTTCTCTCATTTGAGGAGAGGGTGAGCTCTTGGTTGTTACGGGGAAATTAGAAAGCGGTGCTGCAACCTCCAGCTAACTTTTCTTTTATGTCATGTTTAAATAACTGTTGGATAAAATCTGACTTTCTGACTTTCCTCACAGAGAATAAGCAGGCTGCATCTGGATAATCCTTCACGCCATTTTTGGTTTTCATTTTAATTAACATAGTACCCCAAGCATAAACATGGCCCTTGATGTTTAAACACTTAAATGTATGACTGCACAGTCCCAAAGTACAAAGTTCTGTCCCCACTGAACGGGATGTCCAGTTTCAATAAAACAGGACTAGGTGAATGCTGACTGGTAACTTGTTTCACATCCTCTGCTTATTTTCTGTCTCATCTACCTTCTATCCCTTGTTCGGTACAGCAAGATTTGGGGTGGGGACTCCTAAAATGATATACAATTCTACTGCAAAGGAGTCAAAACTGCATATCCTTCACCTCTTTGCCTGCCCTGAACCTACTTCCCCTTCTTCCTTATGGTCAACACACACACACATAAACTACTTTTGCTAGCCCCTTTTGTGAACCTACAGAACTTGATTTACAGTCATGTTTCAGCTTAGTTCAAGCCCCTATTCAAAAATGAAAGTGGATTTTTTTGCAGGAATTTTAAAATATTTCAGAGGATGAGCAGAGGGGAAAGTAAGAGACCAGTCTAAAAAAACCTTTATAAAAACTTCTCATTTTGTTTTTAACATGTTGTGGCCTGTTTTCTAGGCTAGGCAATACGTTCAGTAAACCCTGTTGTCCAAGCGTTTTTAATGAAAAAGACAGTAGATTGTGTGTTATTAATAGAGCTATTAACATCCTCCTTGGGTAGCTGACAGGACTGAGCACGTACCAACAGCTTAATAATTGCATGCTACTTTGAGGCTTACTACTGCATCAGCCGTGCCTTTCTCTAACGGTGCACAGCAGCTGTAGCAGCATTTGCCATGACGCACCCTGCCATGTCTCTCTGCCTCAGCAATCCCTGAATTGCCAGCTTTATTCATGAGCTGAGCGAGTGAAGAGTACACCTCCAGGGCCAGAGAGGTGGTGGTGGGGGAACAGCCTGGCACTTCTAGTCTAAAAGCAGCATACAAGGCAAGGAAAACAAAAATATATGTGGGCCTGAAAACATAGCCAGTGCAATACTTTGCACTGAGGACGAGACACGTTTAAGCAGGAAGCCATTTATATTAATGAGTAAAAGGTTTTGCATTTTGTGGCTTTCAGAAGGTGTGTGAGGGGAAAAGAATGAATATTAATAGCACCTGAAATGTATAAAAGCTGTTAAGTGTTATTCATCTGGCCCACTTACACTGCTGCCTACTTTCCAGAAGCAGATGCAACAAGAAAACCTCCCACTATTTACTTCACTTTGCTTATCCTCCTCAGTGCCCAAGCTACACATTTCCACATTTCCAATTTTACTAGGCAATTTTCTGAAATTAAGATAGGAAATGAGTTATTTCCCTCAATATGGATTGTAGCATTGTGCTTTTATTTGTGTATCGTCCAAAAGGTATTCCAAGTGCTTTGCATGCCAATTTGTACTAGAACAGGAATCCTGTAAAAGAAAAAGTGTGCTTCCATCTTTAACATGGATTTGCACATACCTTAAAAAAAGATTTCCTCCTCTTTTTTGTAAATAATTTGGAAGGTTACATATAACGACAATTGACCCAGAACCTTTTTCTTCATATAGTGATGTGCTGCGACTACCAGGAAAAAAACCTCCTCTTGAGGTTTGCAGTAAATTCATACAGAGAAAGAGCAAGATAACAAAAAATTTCTCTGGGTAGAAATGAATTCAAATCCTAAGCAAAATAACAGGACCAACTGCAGTGGAGGCATAAGCATGACTTAACAGTCATAAATCAATTTTAATCTAATGATAAAAATAATTGCAGTTTTTCTTGAAACTCAGAGGGGAAATTGAAAATATTTTGAAATTACTTAAACCTGATAAAACAAAAACTGCAGCTAAAAATTCAAATGTATTTCTTCATGCAAACTGATATCCTCATATGGCTTACAGTTATTGACAAAAAAAAAAGTTACTTTCATTTTTAACAGAAATGTTGGGTCTTCTTAGTTCATCTTTATTCTCCAGCTGAACACTCATCTGTAAATAATGAGTTCTTGAAAAATAAATCAAATTGGGTCACTGCAAAGTCATCGGGCACTCTGGGGATGGGTAACGTGATACTGTGCGTTTTACATCTAAGTTGCCAGTTTAAATCCAGTCTAGGCCAGCAGTGACTGAAGCCTACAGCCAGATGTTTCTTGTCATGCATAATGGGTTGGTAGACTTAGTTCATTTTGCAGTGAAAAAATAGCATTTATATATGGTCTTGTGAAACTGTCACTGAGGACGGAATGGCTTTGCAAACCAAACTATCCCATATCACAGAATGGCTGAGGTTGGCAGGGACCTCTGGAGGTCACCTGTTCCAACCCCTCTGCTCAAGCAGGGCCACCTAGAGCCATGTCAGCCACCTAGAGCTCAGGACCATGTCTAGATGGCTTTTGCGTATCTCCAAGAAGGGAGACTCCACAACCACCCTGGGCAACCCGTGCCAGTGGTCGGTCACCCTAACAGTAAAAAAGTGTTTCCTGATGTTCAGAGGGAACATCCTGTATTTCAGTCTGTGTCCATCACCTTCGGTCCTGTCATTGGGCACCACTGAAAAGAGCCCAGCTCTGCCTTCTTTGCACCCTCCCTTCAGGTACTAATTTACATCGATAAGGTGCCTTTAAGCCTTCTCTTCTTCATGCTGAACAGTCCCAGCACTCTCAGCCTCCCTTTGTATGTTATATGCTCCAGTCCTTTAACCACCTTAGTGGCCCTTTGCTGGACTTGCTCCAGTATGTCCATGTCTCTCTTCTGCTAGGCACTGCTGGACAAAGCATTCCAGATATATCTCACCAGTGCTGAGTAGGAGAAGGCCCACCTCACTGGACCTGCTGGCAACGCTCCTCCTAATGCAGTCCAGGATACTGTTAACCGTCTTTGCCACAAGAGTGCGTTGTTGATTCATGTTCAACATGGTGTCCACCAGGACCACCAAAGCTGTAAAGCTGCTTCAGACACTGGTCTCATCAATGTGTCCCTCTGAGATCAAGGGTATCTCTCTGTGAAATACAGTGTCTTCCATCCAGATGGGGCACACACCAGGAATTAAATGTTTGAAATTGCTAAAACTAAGCAAAGCTGACTTATCTCAGTGCAGGGCTAATACACACAAATGGGCACCAGACAAACTTATAAATTGCTTTCCAACTGAGCTAGAAAAATCTGAAGCAGTTAACATACTGCAAGGCAGTATAAAGAGGTGTGATGTAGACACATACTGAGAAACACATGGTTCAGATAACAAAGAAATGTTCTGTTTACAAATCAACTCCTAGGCTTGCACATTTTCTACTCAATATATGTTCAAATCTAAGAAGTTTTGATTTTCCAGAGTAGCAACATTAACTATAGATATGTAGTTCAAATTTTTGCACTACCTCACCTTAGTGCATCACAACCCTGATACCTCAACATAATACTTAAAACACACTGACTTAAAGATGGGCTGACTGCCTGCTTAACTAATTGTATTCATGCCCACTGAGGCCTATGGACATATATTTCCTGAAAGAAAAAGAAATGTTTATTTTATTGCTTAATCACTTGATTGTAATTAGGTAATGACCTACACTTCTACTTCAAGGTATTATTTTACTACTTCAATTTTATTATTCATATTTTAGCATGTACTGCATATCTTCTCTCTCCATCTCTGAAGATACTTCTATGGTATTTGAATGAATTCTTATTTTACATTCAGGACAGACCACAGTGGACCCCTCTACAGGAGACATTCCTGCCCTCTCATCTCTACTATAAAAAGATTCTGTGTGAAACTCATAACACAAGGCTGCACCTATTGAGCTAAATTATCTCTTTATTAGGAAAGCACCAACACCACAGTCTTCAAAATTACTGGAATTTTATTTGCCTCAGGCTTATGACTTGCAACCAAAGACATTGTGCAAAGAAAGCAAAGATTAAGTACACTTTAGGGAAAAGGTGATAATCCACATTGGTAACATAGAAGATCAGTCTGATGAAAGAAGCCATCCATTACACTATATAGATTGCAATATTCAATAGCATTTTTTTAACCCAACTTTTTTAATCAAGGAAAGAAAAGTTAAGCAAAGTTTACAGTAGACATAAATTTGATACAATTCAAAAAGCGTTTTTCTGAAGATCGTCAAGCATAAAGTGGAAAAACGTATATGGGACAAGGTGATGAAGGCTAACTACTGTACATTTATAAGCTATTAAACAAAGTTGCATATATGTACCACAGTGTAAAAAAACAAAACAGAACAAATAAAAACTTTGAAAACTGCCTGATGAAAAATAAAATAACCAGTGGCTTTAATGGCTTCTCCTGGTTATCAATGCTACAAAAGACTTTTTTTTTCTTGTCTTTCTGATGCCACTGAAAAACACCCTATCAAATGATAAATCCAGGCATAATCAAACCATTACCAAGTTAAAACCAGCCCATAGAAATATACTATCAACCCACATTTTCCATCAAAAGCTTTTTTTTTTGTTGCTTTGTTTTTAAATCTTTTGAGGCCCATTTGGTCACAATATGTTACATTTTTTTCCTTTTTTACACCATGATATCATATGTTTGTCTGTCACTATCCTAAAGCTAATTTATAGAGAATGAGAATACAGAAACAACCCAATGTCTATTTGACAAAATGAATTCACTGGGTGTAAAATAGGAGAAGGGAGAAGAGAAGGGGAAGGGGTCAGTTCTGCCAAGAAAATAAACCCTATGGATCACTCATCATCACTTCCGCTTGCTTCCGACTGGTCCTAGAGGTAAGAGACACAAGACAAGTCAGAAATTCTTTGCCAGCTATTCTGTGGAATTTGTTAAAGAAGGAAAAAAAAAAGAAAGTCAAAGGAAGAAAAATGACAATTAAGCTGACAAATCAAGATAGCCTTAAGAAAGATACTATGTTATCTAGTATTTCTTTCATGACATTTCATTTAATTGCTGTAGACTTCTTAGAGAAGGAAAGACAGAGTCAGGAGGCACCAGACCTTTCTACCCAGACATTTCAAAACAGCTGGGAAGAGGTCTGTTTTCATTTGTTGCAATAGTAGAAGCACCCATAAAAAAAAAATATATCAAGCTAAGAGTTTTTCATCTGTGGACAAAAGAAAACAGACTATGAGGTTTAAAGGTTCAATGAAAGTAGGAACAGCTCCCAGAAATAAGCTCCAAACTTCTTAGACTTCTTGTCTTTCAGCACTGGGACCAGATCTCAAACACACCCAGACACAGTTAACACCCCCGCCCAATTCTCTCAAGATGATCAATACAGATTAAAAATGTGCTTAAGCATGAATAGTTGAGAATTCTGACAGCAAGCAGGACAGGGTAGAGATGCAATCACTGCAACCACTTCCACAGTCTCAGTGAACAAAACTTACATTTTCATCTTGATCCTCATCACTATCATCATCACTCACGACAGGCTTGGCTTTTGCTCGGCTTTGCCTCTTCTTGCCTTTTCCTTTCTCCCGACTTTTTTCATCCTTCTTATTTAGCTTGATTTTGACTTTCACTGATTTTGCTGCAAAAAGTTTAACAGCATACATGAATGTAACTTTCATTTATCAGCTTTTAAATATTGTCTCTGTTCACAGAAATTCACCCCTGGTAGCAGCCTGAAAAGATATTCCTGTCTGTTCTTTATCTGGACTGTGGAACAACGAAGCAGAGGTATTTGCTTTTATTTCTCTACTTGTTGATAGTTTTAACAATAACTTGTATTAAACTATAAAGAATAACTTTAAGTTGACCACATGCATCTTCTTTCCATTCTCAGAATGCATGGTGTCTACAGGTAGTATACGGTCTTGTGAGAAGATACATATCTAAAAATATTTTCTTCCTTGCACATAGAAATGTTTATCCTTTGTACAACCAGACAATTTTTTTTAATTTTAAACTACAGAAATGCTATGTGGAGGTGACTGGCAAATTTTGAGTTAACACCTTTCTGAAGAACAGGTTAAATTCCTCATTCCAGTATATCCACTTATTTCCAAATGAACTGCTAAATTTGCATGCTTTGCACACCTGCGTGATGTACTTGGCAGAGTAGCTCAGGGCCCAGTACTACAGTTCCTGTAACCAGACAGGTGGGGTAGCTGGAGAATATGAGTAGATGTATTGGGTGGCAGAAAGTGGAATGAAGGGATCCTTCCTTTTCCACTGTATCATATTTCCAAGTCTGCAGGGACTGAATGAGTGTCACCTCCTGCTTCTGAAACGATCAGAGTTTCACTTAGTCCTTGTCACACTGAAAAATATTTGCAATATCTTCTGGTTCTTAACCAGGTGATGAGTTTTATGTCACACCATGCCTGGAGGCTGACCACCCATAGATAAAGACTGTCTCTAGCCTTTCCAGACACTTCTATTTACAAATAACATGAACAGGACCAGAAAGGTTTATAAACACTCATGGCCAGTCAGATCTGCTTCCACAAAGCACCTCTGTGATTTGTTTCTGGCTTAAAAATAGCTTACTACACTCTAAGAGGTATAGCCAGAACATACAGCCAAAAGACTTAAGCTGAATGTTCACCCAAAGCAGCAAATTTAGTAAGAAGTTACTTTCACCAACAGAAAATGGAACCTTGTAATCAGTCTCCATGCAGAAACTGGAAAACCTCCCCTTCCATCCCCAGATGTACTTTCTTTTCAGTATTTAGCAGGGGACTCACATTCTGATTCTGATTCTTCTTCTTCATCATCATCTTCGTCATCATTGCTTTCATCCTCGCTTTCTTCTTCTTTGGCAATCTTCTGTCGTGCACTTTTGAACACAGACTGAAGAACAATGGAATCCTCATAGATCTACAGAATGAATAAAACCTGTGTCAGAACTGTAAAGTCAGGCAATATCAAAAATTCACAGCATAGACTTTAATTTCCAGAGAGTATATGGCCTTTTCAAATACTGAGTAACAATGCTTGTTGCATGAATTTTACAAGAAATGCCAACATTAATTTTTCATGCTCTAAATGAAGAAATTTGTCAATAGTGAGCCACAAAAATACAACTCTTAAAATGTATTACATATAAAATATCCAGTTAGAGAGTTTTTCTTACTATTTTTATTACTACAAGAACTATTGTGTATTTTCATTAGATCGTAACAGCCTTGAAAAACTGCCAAAGCAGTTTCTGCAGACTTCAGCAGTAAGCACCTTAATTAAAAAATGGGTTATAGTCTAGCAATACAGTTGATAATGACAAATGGCTAACCCTCATGCTAATTATCCTTAGTTTCTTCTGAAATCCAAAGTGGCTCCAAGGAAAATAATTTACATCAAGCAGCTCATTCCTTCCTTCCTCCCAGATCTAAAAAGACTGGGGGGGGGGGGGGGGGGGCGAATCAGTGCTTGTTCTAAACTTAGCACCTGCTCTGTAGCTTGCTAAGTATCTTGGGTACACCATATTTTCTCTTTAACCTCAAGCTTGGCTTGTAACACATTTCTCAGATTAACACAATAAAAATCTTGTTGTCTTGCTGAGTATCTGGGACTTCATAATCACCTCAAGAAAGGGACTCACACATTTTGTTTTGTAAAATGTCAGAAGCCAAACACTGTACAATTCAGCACTAGACAATTAAGAATAGTTAATAGAAGGGTACAAGAGTCATAGATTGTATTTGTTTTTATCATCGTCATCACTTGAAGTACCTTGGCTGTCATAATACTCCTTTGGCTAAATTACAGGCTTTCTTGTATAAAAGGACACTGGGTATTTGCGAGAAAGACAATGGAAGAATTTTTGGCTGCCATTATACAATCTGTATGTTAGAACTGATAAAACTACTCTAATACTTTGCAGGTTCAACAAAACAAATTAGAAAAACTTTGTTCAGAATACTTCACATGAAATACACAATCTGCCTTTTTTCACTTGACTGCCAAGTCCTTTTTAGAAAAACCACCTCTCACTGCATATTGTTCCCCATTCTGTAAGTACTGCTGTGCTTCTTGTTATGACATGTTTGACCATGCTCTTGACCATGGTAAAATTTCTTGACATACATATAATGATCATGAATGTTTTGAAAAGGCTTTTCTCCTGTTCTCTTACATTAATGGGCTGTGAGACCCCACAGCTTCCTTCCTCAAAGTCAAATGATTATTGACTTTCTCTTATACCTACTTCTTTTCAAGTCAGCTATCAATAGAAGCCCCTGAGTTCCTCCTGAGGACCATTTATTTTTCTTATGCATAGGCCTAGGATATTCCATTGTTCTTAGGAATGGCTCTTTCAACTAACCTTGCTGTCCTTTCTCAACACTTTCCTAAGACAAAAAGAATTAAGGATGCATACAACATTATATATTTTTTATGCCTGTCACTACATATTTAAGGTATCACTGTGACCCAGACTTTTAAACAGAATTTCCTAGGGAAAGAAAGGGTTTTTAAAAATTATTTAACCTTCTTAATGTGGAATTATGTGTAATATGTGTAATAATTTGATCCAGAAAAAACCTGGGGCTGCTTCAGGAAAAGCTGTGCAAATAAAAGTTTTCTTGTTTTGACCAAAATCCAATTCCAACAGGTTTCAAAAAAACAAAGCACCAATGACAGCAGAACTTCCTTCAAAAAGGGAGAATCAATGACAACAGAACTTCATGACAATGACAACATTCATGACAAATCTTCTGTTTCCATAGATACATACTATTTTTAACCTCTTACATGTCTGTGTTTCATTTGACCATTACAACATGAAAAACCTTTCAAATTGCTGAGGTTGCATTGAGGACAAAAGCCTCAAAACACAAAGTCTGTCCCTCCCTGAAAACCCCTCATAAGGTTCCAGCTCAGACAGAACTGCTTTGCCCCAAGGAAAAGCAGCATACATCATACTAACAGAACAAACATGTAGAATTTCACTTGAAGTCACTGTGTACTTAAACAACTGCCTGAATTAGCCTTTTGGTTTTGGGTGCACATGCAAATAATCTAGTTTACTGAAGTGAACTGGTATGTCAGAGCAATGGTGGACCCAAACTATTACAAAGAACATGAGGTAGTCTTAAAAAATGGAGGACTGCTGCAGAAGTGTCCCGCAATTCACTGGAAATCAAAATTAATGGTATGAGAACTTACCAGAAAGAAACCTAAAAAAAAAATCTTAGATACGAGCTATTTGGGCTTCACACTATAAAAAGTAATACTAGCGCTGATAATTAATGTTGGTACATTGGAATGGAAATTAATACTGCTGATACAGTATTATTCAGTGCTTGATACAGGTTGTGTTATTTCCAAACAAAGCAGCAATATCTACTGAACATTTCTACCCACTCAGGATTATTCCTGTCAATTCTACCACCTCTGCCTAACAAGAGACCAGTCTCCCATTAGCAACTTGAGTCATTCTGATGAGAACAATTTCATTATTTTTCCCATTTAGCTACTGATTTTTTTGTTGCCTCTTTTTACCTCCTCTACCAAATTTTACCATTTTCTAAAGTCTCAGTGATACTTTTTGGTATTAGCTCTCCTTCACCCTTTTTTTTTTTTTTTGCATTTTATATCATTAGGTATTTATAGCTGTTCTACTGCTATGTGACTAAGCAGTAAACTGGCAATTTACATTTGGACACGTAGCAAAATTTTGTCCCACACTTCCTATCATCATTAATTTTCTTATTAAAACATTTTTTAGCTGATTTGTATATAGGTTGTTTCCATATAACTGAAGACAGTAATCATACCGTGCATACATGTTAAAGAAAACATTTTGTGTCTCTAGATAGCAAAAATAATCACAAAATTATGAGCTGTATTCAACAATCCTTCATAATTACTTGCATGCTCATTTTTAATTTTAATTCTCAACTTTTTATATAAACTCCCCCTTTTACCTAAGGGTCATCAATAGTGTTTAGCAATATGAAGGATGCATTAGTATTGGCAGCATCAGCCTTCAGCTCACTTTTACTTAGGTTTCTTTTAACATAATTTTTTTCCTCGTGCACATTACAGGAGTTGTCTTCATGTTCTCTGTTTCAATTTAATATTGTGTTTGCATCACACTATTTGGACCTCATCTATAAAAATAAGAATCCAAGACTGTGTTTCACTGTATTGTGTGACAACTTTCTTAGCTGTCATCCAGATTTTGTAGTCTCTCTTTTGTGTCAGCTTCCTGTTCTGAATTCAAAGCACTGAGCACATTCGTGTGTGTGAAACATGTTTGAGATGAGAGATTTTGCCTTCTGAACCTCTGAGACTCATCTGGGTTTTATTATTACTGTCTCTTAAAACGGACACTGATCTTTCAACATTAAAAAAAACCCCAAAAACAGAGGGTTCAGACAGTATAGAGCTTCATACACAAAGCTTTACTGCGGGACAAACTTTGAATTTGTATCTTCCATTAGCAGAACTAAAGAGTTCACTACAAAGAATTTCCTCAACATCCCATCCTAAGCCATACTGTTACATCTGCTCCTTCTATCATCCACTGTGATAAACCCAAGCTGATGTATCACTCTACACGCACTGCCTTTTACCATAGATTCAAATAGTCTTACAGCAGCTCTAAACTACACACAGATCAGAAAAAACTGATCTCAGAATTAGAGTCAAAACCTGCATGTACACACTGTAGCTGTGTCCAGTGAATTCTGGATGATTCTAAGAATCTGGGCATTTTTCTCTATTCAAAGTACGAATTAAAACACAGGTTTATATACATAATATAATAATCCATAAGCACTGAAAACATTAGATAGGGGAAACCTGTACATTTAACACAAAGTGGTTCATTCAGACCTGTGATCCCTCCAAATTGAATGTCTGAGCATTGTGACACAGCAACATGACATCTTTCTCCAAGTCTCCAAGACTCCGATACTTATGGTTGCGAATCCTTTCCTGTCGCATTTGTTGAGGAAATGAAGGGAAGTGTGGATGGGCAGTGGTGCAGAAAGAAAAACAGCAGACAGGACATTGAATTAATATTTGATTCCAATGCATTAAAAGCTTTCTCTTTAAAAATTTTACCTAAGCATCAAGACAAGTATCTGTTTAAAATGAACAAACAGCGTCTTAAAATGTATTGTTAACATATTACTCAAAAAAATACACCAGGGTAATAGAGTAAAAATTAAGCAATTGCTGTGTGAACTGGAAGGGACAAAAACAAGAGAAACAGAGCTCTTTTGGTAAAAGGAGTTCCAGTTTCTTCTTTCTAGCACAGAAACAAAATAAACTATGACACGAATGACAGTCATAGAGTTATGACATCACCTAACGTGCAACAAGCTGCCTAAACCCCATCTGCCAAACTGTGTTTGGCTCTGACCTGGCTGTTCCAAGATGTGATGCTAGTTTAGGGATGACTATATTCCCCTAGAATCATTAGACCTTTGCAAACACTGTGTTTTTACCAAAGATGTGCTTACAGATTCACAATTAGGTCTTTGCAAAGAAGACACTGAGATGTCATCTCTGAAAGTGTCATTCATGTCACACTGCTACATTTTGATTTGACTTTGAAATTACAGTGATATACTGCAATATACACTAAAGAAAATTCCTAACAAGGTGTGTAACAATGTTTAAAATCTAAGCCACAAATACAGGTACATGCAATATTAATGTTGTTGTAATTTTAATGACAACTCCATGCTCACCCTTCTGTATAACAAAAAGAAATGAAAGAATCTCCGCTTCCAAAAAAGGTTCTTACCTTTATCTTTTTGAAGTCCACTGGTTTCCTAATCAATTCATAATATTCCGGTAATTCTTTCCTGGATGGGAGCTGAATGAAAACTTCACTTAGCTGCCGTCCTGAACTGTTGAGAAAACAAACCCATAATGCGAAGAATTACTACAACTTTCTCACAAAAACCACACACACACATACAATCTAATTGTAAGAAAAAAATAATAATAAAAAAAAATCACAATTTTTTCTTTCAAAGAATTAGAAATTGAACCTTGCTCTGATTTTTTAATTTGGTACAGATAATTAATTTACAATTTAAAACATATCCTTTGTGCTGTTGTACTAACATATCACCATCATTATAGGATCATACGTGTAGGAGGCTTTATTGAAGCAGGATGAGGATTTGAATCTGAATTCCATAGTGGTTTGCTAAGTACAGTCTTATCCTTTTTTCAGTTTTGTTTTATAATTTTTAGCAAGTGTCCCTCCTGTCACTGTAAGTTATCTTCTTCTTGGTCATTTTATAGCTGTTTTGTACTTCCTCATCATAGCAAACCATTTGTTCATACTGATTTCCATTATACCAGATGCTGACTGCTATCAGACTAACTAGATGTTACAACAAAAAAAAATTATTAACTTCTATGAATGACTGTTATGAATTAACTTCTATGAATGACTGGGAAGATCATTGTAACTGTATTAAAAATCACTACTGCCATTTGTACTTCTTCAGTCATCTGAAATAAAGTGATGGGCTATCTAAAAACCTTTCATACTCTAGGAACATTACCTATCACTTACAGGTGTTCAGAATTTCTAAGATTTCCAGATTTCCCATTGTTCATCCTGCATTAATAGCTATTTTAACACTTCCAAATTGACGGTTTTTTAAAATCTTCTTATTTGTGGTTTCCCAAATAATACATGGCTATAAGTCACCTGGAGAGGAAATGTGTTGACGGCACTTACTGGCTTAGCCTTTTTTTTTTTTTCCTGTGTGCGCGTCATTCTTCTCACAAAGTAGCAGAAAAAAAGCTCTGCTGAGAGGAACTGTAATTCACTGCACATAGCATTCACAAGCATTTCCCAGCCCTCATTCACATGCTTCCTTCTCTCACAGATACTCCAAAAAGGCCCTGTTTTCTTATTTGCATCTTTGGATGGTAATGCAGGGATATCAAACCTTCCCAGGAGTTGGGCAAGAAGGCTGCCAAGTCCTGGTCTCCACCTGAACTTCTTTCTTGCAGTCACCCTCCACAGGGGTGTGGGATCTTATCAGACACATTAAACTAATACTGAATCGAAGGTTAACTAAGGATAAGGATGGAGGATGGATGGTATCCTTCATGGAGGATAAGGATGATAAAAAGCACTGAACAGCTCTGCCCTTTATGAAAGTCATGAATGCCTGTTATATCTTAGCCATTTCTTAATGCTTGAAATAGCAACAGAATTTGAGGAGATACTATTTTTCTTATGGACCTGAGAGACCAATGAACAAATAGGAATAAACAGAATTTCCTTATTTCCTAAGTAACTGTTGCTCACCTAATCAAAGATTTCTTACTGTTCTCAGTTTAGTCCTCGGACATTGCTGTTCCTTATATACCTTGCCTCAGAGGACAATAATGTAAATGTTCTAATTGCAGCTGGCTAATCAGTGTTGTTCAACTGATATCCTAGGCACCAACTGGCAGCTAGAGTATTTTTCCATTCAATACAAACCTAGAAACCAAAAGTCTCTGTCTCATCCTGACAACTTTTGTCTGACTTGCAGCAGCAGAAGCCGTTCCCCTTGCCTGCTTAGCAGTAACTGCCAGGCTGCCTCCTAGCTTACGGCAAGATTATGGCACACACACGAACGCACTTCTGGGTGCTGCTGCTGCACTGTGAGACAAGGCAGTGTACTGTGCATCTCTGTCCAGGGAAGGTGAGAGTGAAGTCGATCTATGCCATAAAGCTGTTGGGGTAGATACACCAACAGACCACCTGCACCTCACACTCCAGGCAGTTACTAGCAATTTCACCCAACAGATCTAATTTATTTGGGAAGCACCCTGTTAAGAAAAATTCATTACTTTCATACTTCTTCTGTCAAAGTGGGAGGTGTTTATACGATGGATTTAAAGGTACCAATCTTGTTAATGATCTATGTGAATGACTACGTCGGGCCACATGACAGAACTTGTCTTCATCTCAGACTGCCCTCTCAAAGAGAAACTGGAAGCAATACAAAGACAAGCAATGCATTAAGTACTACACACTACACAACTGACTAAACTAACATGTGCTTCTACTTTGCACACTCAGGACTGTATTTTTTTTTTGTTAATAAAGAGAAGTGTCAAGTACTCACAGCTGCACCTGAGATCAATGAAATTTGTTCTGAACCTATAGAACACTTAAGCACTCTCAAGAAATCAGATGTCTGCTGCCCAAATGGTGTCTTAAAACTTAAGTTTCTATTCCTCATTTGTAAAATAAGAATAAAATGTTGTGAAAAAAGTTCTGTATCTGCAAAACATTCAGACTCCTTATGAACATTATAAAGAAGCCCAGGGGGAATTCAGCCATTCATAAGTGATCAGTGCCCACCTTGTATATGCAAGGCAGTGGTCCTGTCGAAAAGCAAAGCAAAGCAAAGCAGTACACTGTCGTGCCATTACACAGCATACTGTAATGTACCTTCCTGAGGGATTCGCATTAGGTTTCCACCTTTTTTTCTGTTATATCCTATTTTTCTGTGTGTTTGACTTCACAATAAATCACAGATTTATTTTAATACATAATTTTTATTTTAATAAATCTGTGCAATATACTGACATATGATATAGATGTAAGCTAATCCTTTAAAAAGTGTGAAAAGTTGCTTTCAAAACTTTGTGTAGTATGAATCTGGATCTGCTATGCAGACCGACTGAGTTATCATTGCTGTGTTTTAAACTTCAGCAGTTTTCTTTTAGCAGAAATATCTATTTGAGAAAAAGTACTAAACCACTGATGCTGGTGTTGCTTCAACTACACTTCAGAGTCTAACAACAAATAGAATGATTTAAGTATAAAGGAAACAGCTACTAATAATCTAATTTTGATCAAATTTTAAAACATGTTTATCATATCTGTCCTATTAAAAAAGCTCCTGATGATTATAGAGCTTTTTATCTCATGGGTATATAATTTTTTTCTCTTTTTAGATACACACCCCCACCCTTATATTGTATTTTATATTAAAAATATAACGGTAGTAAATTATTAAACAGCAATATCCTATTTTCAAGATACAAGTCTAGCCAACTGTGACTTGTTCACACATTCTATTAAACTAAGAATGCCATAGAAAACCTTCAAGCTTTTGCTTGATATAATTAATTACTGAGAATCATTTAAGGCCATGAAAGAAAAAGCATTAAGGGCATAAAATATGCAACGGACAGAAGACTAGTGCCTGATTTTGCCTACTCAGATCAATAACAGCTTACTCTGTTCTATCATTTTTATGGAACCTCCTCTCACAAAGAAATATTATCTTCTGCTCCCTTTGTATATGTGCATCTATACTGTAAATTAATGTGATCTCTTCTTACATAATATCAAATGGCTGTGTTGTGGATACAACAGGAGAAAATTAGTAATTATTAGTGCAACTCTGATTTTAATCCCTGTCCCCACTTTTGTAATTAGAAAATAATAACCACAACAGCTACCACATAAAAATCATGCGCAGTAAAAATCACTTACGGTTGCCTAGCAACTAGAAGGATACGTGCTGAAGAGAAGAAGGACCAGAATAAATTAAAAAGACCCAACTGTGAAAGAACTGTGAGTGACAGTTCACTGCTACTGCATCAGCCCAACGTGCTAGTCCTATGCGTGCCCACATAAAAAATACTTGCATGTCGTGCGAGTTAAAAATCGTTAAGAAATACTGTTCATTTAAAAAATATTTTTGCTTAGAAAAATATTTGTGCTCAATGTTTCTGATTTTCTCTCATTTTTCTCAAACTACTTACAAGGTGCATACAAGCATATATTTCCACCCATTTAGTCAGGGTTATCTTCAGTGGAATTAAATGCAGGAACAATTAGGCCTCTTTTGTACAAGGCTTCTATTGTATTTGTTTTCCCTGGCAGTATGTGGCCAGAAGCAAGCCGCCACTGACCTGTCAAAAGTATTACTCCTATCAAGACACCTTCTCCTTTGAAATCAAAAGAAGAGACAACTATGAAGCTGAAACTGCAAGATTGTTCTCATATTTCTGGCAAATTTCACACTTTAACAAAGACTGAAATTCAATTTAGAGTGGGTAGAATGAAGAGTCCTGCACGCTCACCCTAGTCAGAGCACTCACAACCAGAACCACAGCATGCAAATTACAAATGCTAATCAAATGCAACTTACAAGGATGCTCTTTAAAAAAAAGCGTGTGTGTGGGAGAGGAATTAAAAGAGCTTACATAGTGTGGTGGTTCCTCTGTATTTAACAACTTCCAACAGTAACCCAGCTATGTAGGGAGGTGATTAATGTTCGTTAAATATATTCAATTGTTCTTCCTTTTTGGAACTGACTGCAGTAATACATGGTGGACCTGTCCCCATCATTGAAATGGAAGTGGGTGAATACTTAAAAATATAATTCCTCGTTTTGACATATGGCTATGTACTCCATAACTTTGGCTTGGCTATAAATAAGAATTATTTGCTTTGCGTCTTTGAATACTCAGGAGTACCAGTTGGCATAATTAATTACTAGTTAAATTAGTAATGGCTAATTACATTACTCACCGTTTTACAACAGTTAAAAACTGGCAACTTGAGAAAACAGCTGGAAATAGTCTGAATAAAATCCATTTCACATACAGAGAAAAATACTTTCTCCCTGAGCTATGTCCTGTCAAAATCAGAATACTATGGGCACAAATTTAAACATTTTGGCTTTAACAATGCAGTGATCAAAATGCTAA
The DNA here is from genome assembly GCF_035582795.1 of Mycteria americana. Lineage (NCBI taxonomy): Eukaryota > Metazoa > Chordata > Aves > Ciconiiformes > Ciconiidae > Mycteria > Mycteria americana. The sequence goes on along the minus strand of NC_134396.1, from coordinate 22,751,759 downwards.
GCACCACAGACAGGGGAAGTCTCTTGACAAGCAGGAAACATAGACAGGGCGCAACAACCCCACCCTCCAATTTTCTTATCAGCTTTATTAAAATGTGGTCAACAGCCATCTGCTATGGGGAGGAGGCTTTGTGAAGTTAACTGGCACACCATGCAAGTCCTTACTTTTAAGTCTCACGAACAGAGCAGAGAGCAAGCAGATCACAAATGAAAATCACTGTATGTAATAGAGCTATTGGCATCCTGGGACTCTTGAAGTCAGCTGTTGCTGTCTAAACAAAGCTAATACAAACTAGCAGTAGCATGAAACTGGCACCTAGACAGGAAACATCAAACACTGATGCAAGGCAGAAGAGGACAGTGGATTTGTAGGGGAAACTGAAGGGTTACAAGGTATGAAGTATCATTCTTTTTCTCCACTTAATTTTAACAATAAGGAAAGGGAAGCTACACTTAGAGCTTGTCTTCCTTTGAAATAAAAAATAAAGGAAAATCTTCAAAAGAAGAAAAAGATAGTTTGAGGGACTAAGCCTGCATGTGTGTGACACAAAATCAGCAGCTGGGGCTCAAATTTGGCATACAAATTCCTTATTCTGAAAAGAAAATCTATCTCCAGTAAAATTGTCCCTGCTTTCAAAAGACTAAAGCATTTAAACTGGACATACAAACTGATTTTGCTTTCTGAAAGCATAACATACATATTACACATTATTCTATAATTATCCATTTCTATGGGAATTCCTAATTTTAGAGGGAAGGAAAGACATGTTAAATGCATCAGAACTGGAAAAAAGTGTAACAATAATGCTGGACTGATGCATTTCAACTTGCTCTCTTCTAAACAGGTGGTTTACACTGCAAGATTAGAACAAGGTACACTGCTGCAAAGGCACCTAAATCTTAGTTTAAGAACTAATTGCAATGAAAGCCCAGATTAAAATGTATTATTGCAAATGAAGTCTGCAAAGATGATGCATATACTTTACAATGGAGAATCAGGATCACCTATGTAACTGGAAAGGTGTTTCCAGGTCCTTGAATCAAGGGCCTTGGTATTGTAAGTAATCATATAAAAGCTTTTTAGTCAAGGAACAAAGCCTAAATCTCTCTAGGTACTTCTGCCCCACTATTCCATATGGAAAGGTTCCAGAACTCTTAGTTAACAACTTGAATGTATTCATGAATGTTTGCACTCATATAACCTTGTGATCACCATTCTGTATTTTACATATTTCTACACTCTCCCTGTGTTTATGCTTCCCTTCATTCCCAGGTGAATTTACTGAGAGCAATCATCTTCCCCTCCCAGATTGTGCTGTGTTTAGATAAACAAACCAACCTGTTTCCTCTTGCAAGACTCTCCTATGCTGCTTATCATTGAAATAATTATTTACACTTGTCTCAGTGTAAACTAATCCTTCTTGAATGGAAAACGTATTCAAATACTATATACAGCACCTCAGAAGCATTAATGGCATCACATATAATGGCATACACATATAATGAGTATTTCCTCATCCACACAGTGTCAGGGCCAGGCTCCTATTTTCTTATGGTTGGACAGTATTGATGGCTCATAGTTAGCTTTGATCAGTAATTTCTTTGCCTGGGTCATTCTTTTTCTGTCAGTTCCACATGATGAGCTTTCAACTCAAAAAAAAGTTTGCTATTTTTAGTCTGTAAGTACCTTAAAATGAACTCTGAGGTACTGTATTTCATGCCAGTTCTTTTCTCCAGACTTAACTGTGTCCAGTCCTTCATGAATACCATCCTAATACTGGTATCTTAAAACTTTACATTTTGGCTAGGACACTCCTCATTTTTTAAGATGTTATGATCTATTATATAGTAGTGCATATATTCTGGTATATTATATAGTAATAATTTATATAGTAATATAGTAATAGATTACAATCTACGCCAACATCAATTCTTCAAGAACTTTCATGGTATCTGCTTTCCAGTTTAATAGTTCTTTTTTTAATAGCGCCTTCAGTTAGATTGTTTTTCTTTGTTTTCACGCAGATTAGTGAGCTTACTCATTAGATCTCCTTCTTTCATATTCACTCATAATTTTCCTGTGGTACCCTAACAAATGCTTTACTAAAATCATAGAATGGTTTGGCTCAGAAGGGACTTTTGAAGATTAACTAGTCCAACTTCCCTGCTGTGGGTGAGCAGGGACATCTTCCACTAGATCAGGTGACTAGAAGTCGGAGGATTCTGACCTTCTATCTTACTTTTGCTTCATTACAGATTTATTCTCCATTCTAAGCCATTATAGATGAAACTTAGATTAACTCAGCTTCACCTATGATGGCAAAGCAGTGTAGAAGAGAAAAAAAGGCTCTGCACCTGTAGTACTGCTCTGTATCTACAGTAATGCTCTGTATCTACAGTTGGCAACACGTTTTATGGTTTGATACTTAAAGCTGAGTAATAAGAGCACAGGTGCAGTTTAAAAGGCAGCAGTGAATTCAACAAGCATTTTTACTTCTTAATGATTTGAGGCACTTACCTCACAGTTCTTCGAACTGAGTTACAACTATTTGTTTAAAGATTAACAAAGATAAATACAAAGATGTGATAAAGAAATGCCTATCTACAGAAAGAAAAGCTTAAAGCATATCACCCTGTACTGAAATCCAAAGCACAGCAGCCTGCAAGAAGCAAGTACTGTCAACTTGACAAGGACCTCAACAGCTCTCACACCAAAGAGTCCAAACAGTCTGAGTTGAACATTTTCACAGTGTCTCCCATTTCTGTCCTTTTTCTCCTTTTTTACTATTTCCTTTATTACATGGGAGACACACCAGGTACCAGAATTCCAGGAAACTAAGCAGTTAGGCTGCCAGTCAAGTCAAATCTCAGCATAAACACTGAAGTTTTCTCTCCTTCAGTGTGTTCCTAGTTTTCCAGAAAGATCCAAAGAAACTCAGCTTGTTCTATAAATTGCTCTGTAAGAACTACTAAAGTTATCGTTAAGGGAATGTTTCATTAAAATCAGTATCATGTTGGGATGTGGGATGGGAATAAAAGGAAATATAAGAGTTGCTATACAGTACTGCATAAAAGAAGAAAATCTAAAGAAAAAGCTTGAATTTGCACTGAGAACATGACAGACATAGGCAATAATTTAACCTCAATGCTAACTTCCACTGTCTTGCATGGAGTTCTTTAACAGGTTTGCAAGTAGCTGGGTATCTACCTCTGAATTTCCTTTTCAAAGAATCATATGCTGCATTTCTCTACACTGAACATTTACATCAAATGTTGCTAATTTGTCTGTTTAACCTTATTTTGACCTTTGCATACTAATTGTGTAGCTCAAACTTCAGTTTACTAGAACTCATTGCTTGTATTATTGTAGCCTCTAGCTTTGCTAGACGTAGCGAACCCAGCTTACTGTGTTGGATGCTTTTTAGATGAGGAAGGAAAGGACTGTACTTGTCCCCAAATGCCTACAACGGAAGTCAAATACAAGACAGTTAGGAAAGTATTTGGAAACTCCTTCCTTGCATCAACATTATGCAGAATCCACACACAAAAGCAGCCAACTGGAACAAGATTTTTGTGGGCACCATGGAAAAATGTTTCTTTAAAAAGAAAGATTTTAACAAGAACAGAGAAGTGGTTCTGTATTTACAAGGAGCTCTTCTCAAAAGCAAGGGGAAATGAGGTAAAGCACACAGAGATTTATTAGTTTAGCAATGCATTCTCTTGATTTTTTTGCCTGCTGGCTTATTAACTGCACAAAACTTACTAAAGGTTGTAGAATTGGTTTTGACAAAGTAACTCAGGCCAAAGTCAGTAAGATTTTGGATGGGTATCACCTGACCACCTTTTGGGATACAATCAGCTCTCCGTGGTCCAGATCAGCCCTCTGGACTTTCATAAAGTAGAGATGAAACATCTATTAGCACTGAAAATTTAAGCTAAAGACAAAGGTGATATCAAGCATTCAAATACTAAATAAATGAAAAACCTTTTTTTCCCCAGATGAAGCTCATGGCCTACTTTTCTTCCAATTAACCTGTCCCTCTATACTTGTCCCAATTGCCTTCACACACACAAAAGCCCAGAGCTGAACAAACAGGAACCCCCAACAAAGCTGAAGAGTTCCAGTGCCTAAAACCTACTTAATTCTAAAGCTGCAAATCCTGAAAGCATTCATCAAACTCTAGAACAACCTTAACCCCAAAGATTTTAAGATATTAAAGTTTCCTGATGCCTAAATTTGCAATTCTGTTCTGTCCCAACTTTCGTAAGATTGGGTGGTTTGATGCTAGCTCACAAAAAAACAGAACACAGGAACTTGGAACTCTTCTGCATAGCTCATTGCACTGAGCTCAGTTTAACAGGCATTTTTAATTCCTAACAAAATAGAGCTCCATACACTTTTTAAAGTGGGAACCAACTCTGTCTTGCATAAATGTGGGCTCCTGGGAGAGAGAATAGTATGCCTTGTCACTACATAATAGCACAGTGGTTAACTTGTTTGACAGAGATCAGATATGAACTTCCTGGGGCACAAGTGACAGGCAAAAACCTTTAACTTCTCCAGTAACTATCAGTTACTATCAGTAGCCATCCCCTATTGGAGGCTAGCAGAAGTAACTTTGCTTCCTGTTTTAAAAATGGGCAGTAGGTGTCCTGATCAGAAGTGCTTGGCTTCCGGAGAAGGCTGAAGGCCACGGATCCAAAATGAAGAGATGCTTCCTTGCAGCCCTGACTGGAATACCTGAACTTTAAACACTTCTCCCTTCTCAGCTATTCTGTTAGTTGAGAGTTACAGCAAGCTGAATAAACTGGAGTTTGTAGTCAGCTTCCTGCTTGTCGTGTTCATTGCTGTGAATCCTGTTCTGATGCAATAAACTTTTCGATGTACTTTAGAGAGAGCCCACAGATCACAAAATGCTTCATTTCAACACTTACGTGCCAAAAAAGTCAGGCATCACAGCTCACTCTGCTTCACCAGATACTGCCCAAGTTAACCCTGTACAGGCAGACCCAGAATAGCAGCTCCCAAAAAGGAAGAAGTGCAACTTGCCCTTTCAAGTCACAGACTGAAAGTTGTTTATGTGCAAAAATTATATTGTTACACTTGTGCGGGTCACCTAATGCAAATACGTCTTGATTTTCTCTGAATGCATTTTTTATTTATTTAGCTTATAATTGCTCCTTATATGACTTAAGTAATTCAATGTACAGCAAAGGAGGGATAAGTACACAAGAAAGCTTTACTGATTTTTGGAAAATAGAAGTTAAGTTAAAAAATGCAACTTTCTCTAACAAGTCTGGTTCAAAAATGCTATTAACTAATTCTGAATTTCTTCCTCATAAAGCATAGATGATTTTCAGTTTGAAACCTACAAAACAGAAGTCTCCAAATGACATTCCAGATTAGAAGCAATATTTTTTCCTAAGGTCCAGCTATTTAGCATTTTCTTATGCTGAAAATAAGGATTTCTTGACAAACAGACTTCCATCTCACCTGCGGACAACATATTATGCTTAGTATTTCTACAGTTTTTCCTTTGGCAGCTCAGAGGCTCATGATACAAGCCTCACATTTTCTGGGCAGTCTTTCAGGCCATGTTAACTTGCATTAATAAATCTGTAGCCATGTATCTGAAAAGATTAATCTTAACACACTCTGCACCATTAAACGGAAGGAAAATCCCGCTCAAGCTAAATGTTCTTAAGCACACCTCCTTAGCAGAATGACTTAATTTCTAAGCAGGAGCTCTATGCCTACTTTTTGTATTTGTGTTTCGACAACTTCCTATCAGATGGGTTTTTAAAAAAACCTCTACAAAGAGTGAGACTTACAGTATCAGACCCTAAGTGGAATTACTTTTCAGAAATGCTGTGTCAGCAAATCCTTCTAAAGACTGAAAACAAAAACGAAGCCATTAAAAAATGTAAGAGAGAGAGGGAGAGAGCATGTGCAACAGAGAGAGACCATCTCCAAGCTCACCTGTCCTTGTAGTTTATCACAGTATCAATGATAGCATTCATTTGTTTTGTCAGTTTGGGTGGGTTGGGTGACAACTTCTCTGCCGGAGGTCTGCCTCTTCTTTTCTTTGCTTTCTCTCCATCCTCCTTCCCAGAATCTTTATCCACATTTCTTCGTCTCTTCCGTTTTTTAAGCCGGACTTCCTCTTCCATTTCTTCCAAATTGCCGTCTTCAATTGCCTGACAACCATGGATTCAAAAAGTATGATTTTTAAACAAAAGAGATATTGCAAAGGGAAATAACAAACTGTATTTAAAAACAAAAAAACCCGCAACCCCACAAGATGCAGATAATTCAACTCAAAATCCTCAGCTTATTTATAAACAAGAGTACAACAACAAATTGAGTTACTGGCAATCAAAGAGATACTAAACATTAATTTGTTCTAAGAATCCCACCATCATTTAAATAGATGCATGTTTATCTGACCCTTGAATTCCACACCAACTCACAGTTTCACACACAATAATGGCCTGTGGTACTGTGTCAGTAAGTGTACAAAAAACATTCATTTGTTCAAGTCAGTGGCAGTTCTGGCTTATGTAGCTCCATGCAAAACAGACTTTGATATCACATCTTTTCAAACAGGACAGTCTAAACTGCGCTCAGCTCCCAAAGCCAGATCACACACAGTTCTATGTGCACACAAACAACACACAAATACTTTATGCAGTAACGACTCAACTTCTCTTCCAAATAGTTTAAGCAACTTCCAAATCACCTAAGCGTTAAAACCATCTCTAAAATGTGTAATTTTCTTCTAGAATAGTAACCAAAAGATAGGCAGAAACACTGACAGTATAGTGTTTTACCGTAAAAAACACTCATAACATGGGATGCAAACCCAAAAAAACCCCACCAAACCCCACACACAGTCACAAACAATGAACACTAGTCTCAATTACCTGGATGTATGCTTTTAACCAGACCCAGCAGCACTTTGCAGAGGGATAAAAAAATCACTACAAAAAACCAAACTAGGAATAAAGGGAACCTGTTTACACACTGTCTATCAAATCCATGTGATAAAGCAAGAAGCTGAACTTTTCTTGATTTGGGAAAGCCAACAAAAGAAAAGAAATAAAAATACTGGGTCATAAGATAACTGAAATCAAAAATTAAAAAAAACCAACCAAAAAAAAAATCTTAAAACTAGGCTTTCTGATTAATGCTTTCTCAGAACATAACTGATGTTGATATTTGTCCCTTTTGCCTCTCAATATTGCCTTGAGTACATGCAAATGCTAATCAATCCTTTCTCGTAGCTGAAAGAGCTCTAATCATAAGGCAATTACCTTCATTTCTCCACAGCACCAAACATGGCTAATATTTATGATCATGTGAGCATAACAATCAATATAAAAAGAGTGATTACAGCCCAGACGTAATTTTTCTCAATTGTGTACAATGTCTCTTGAAAAACGTTTTGTGAACAAAACCTGATGCACAACACAAAACAACCTGGCGTGTTAAAAACACCAGTGGGATTTTGAAATCTGTTTCCTATGCATCCTCCGATTTGCAAATCCACAGAACAAACACGAACACAGAATCCTGAGGGACAGCCTGAAACTAGGCCTTAATAATCAAAAGACAATTTACATCATGCTTCCACAGCGTTCAGATAACCCCTATGAAGGAAGCTTGAGATCTGATGAGTTAGGAAGAAAAAAGAAGGAAAAAAAAAAATAATGATCTGCACACAAATTCATTAATACTCATTTGGCTAAAGCAGGACACCCACTAAAAAACCACTGCAGCTAACGAAGATTAAGAAAAGGAAATTTCTCTGCATATCTTGGAAGCTAGAAAAGCTAATAATAAATACAGCATGCAAGGTTGTCAACAGTTAATGTCATTGCTCTCCTCAAGCACTCAGTTGTATGCTGAAATACAGAGAACACTGACTTTTGATGTGTTACACACCTACACATGCCTGTGATGTAGTTCTACTGAATCTTCAAGACGGCAACGAAAAAGGATATTTACCTTACCACTATCAGCAGGCCGGCTATCGGAAATCACAGTTAGTGGGGATAAAATTAACAAGCCAGCAAAGCAGCGAGCTGCTAGTCTCTTCATCAGCTGATCAGGAAAAAAAAGAGAGCTGGGGAAAGGCTATGTTTTCATATACAAGTAATTTTATTTTACTGAAAATTTAATACTGAAAGGATTGTGGATACTCAAATCTGCTGTTTCATTCTACCTACTACAAGGCCCAAAGCCTTCCTCCTTCAGCCTGCTTTAATATTGACAACTACTTATCATATTTCTTCCCTTATTATTCTAGGCATCCAAATTAGATTTTTAGCTGGGCAGCTGCTGATTCTTGTTAGCATTTTAATCGTAATAGCACAATTAGACAATTTCATGTATGATTTTAAAACTGAAATAGTTGCATGCATTTTAAAGATGCATTTATTACAGAAAATGTATTCCTATTGCTCTGCAGTGAACAGTTTGGGGTTTGGTTATTGAAACTGACAAAAAAATCTATTCTGATTTACAAGAAATTAAAAAAACAAACCAAGTTATCATTTTGCTAACTTTGGTAACATTTCGTTGTCCTTCAGAAAACTGATATTCACTTAACTAAAATGTATTTATATTTTTGTTTGCTTGACAAATTTTCTACCACAAAAAAAATAACTGTGGTGCTGTCATCACAGAGTTTACTACCATCTCATTTTAGAATTCCGCATAAAATTCTTGCTTGGAGTAGGTATTATTTTGGAAAAAAAATATCAGGACAAATAGAAAAGATAAAAGTAAAAAGATTTTTTTAATATTACATCTATCAATGGAGTGAAGACAAAAAAATAAAAATAAAACCTAAGTAAACTAACATATACTCTTGCACTCTTAAAATTAGTGACTAGCAGATAGCAAATTAATTCTTAGCATACTACAGATCTGCAAACAAATATTAAACTGTCCACTTAGCTAGTAATATATTGATTACTATACTCAGCTTTCAAAATTTAGATGCATGAACATAAACGCAGACAGTTTTCCTTAATTTAAGACTTTAGAAAATCAGTGTGACAATACCAGCAGTCCAAAAATGTTGTTATTGTGACTCCTAACATTAGTTCTCAAGTGGTAAATTTATATTTTGTACATAAACAATAATATTTAAAACTAAACCTATATGATTTATGCTGCCTCAAAAGATGGCTCAAAACTGTATCACATAAATCAGTTATCAGCAGAGTTATTAATGCTCTGTGCATATGTCTACACATACGATCCATGCATGTGTGTATGAGCAACAAAATATTTATTAAACTAATTAATCGACTGAGCTCTTTGTTAGAAAGGCTTACTATCCTAGGGCTGAAGTGCCACACCGAAGAGAATGCCCTTCCAAACCTTTACCAGTACGATAACGACACAAATCCCAGACACAAATCTCCAGTTCCTGACAGATGATGGGCTGTGCGAGAGTGCAAGATAGCACAGACATCTCCCATGCTCAAATGCCTCTGGATTAGTGAGGTGAACAGCAAGGGAGTCAAGGAAAATAGCACACAAATAAAAATTTAACACTTTCCTTCCCTTAAGGAAACAGGACAAAAGAGTACCATAAAGTTTGGAGACTTCATTTTTTGAAAGAAAGCTGTGACAATTTAATGTCAGATTTTGCGAAGGGTTGGGGACCTCATGAAAGGCAGAGACGGCAGTGGAACTGCAAGGACCCAATGTTAAGTTCAGTACTGACAAAATCTTCCTGCTTTTCTGAATCTTACTGCCGTATCCTGGTCCATGTACACAAAACAATTTCCTTGCTAAAGAGCTATGAGCACGCAGGCTTCTCAGGGCACTAGAATTTTAAGAAAGAACATACTGACCATGGATTAAAGAAACCAAACTGCTTTCCTCCAAAAAGAAGTGCCCTCTCCCCCCAAAAAACCCCGAAAGTGGATTTTTCAGAAGGCAAGTAGAAGTTACTTCTGAGACAGTTGGCCTTCCTATTGCTGCTTGCAATTACATTTTCCTCTTCATAAAGGACAATAGCTGTTTTGAGGTGGAAGTATTCTTAGTGAGTGTGGATACAGCTACAGGAGCACCACAGAAACAAAGTAAAGATCAAATGGAAACTGTTTTGTTTCTCCATTTGAAGAGCAGGACATTATGGGTGTATTCTCAACTTCTTCTTGAGAGCATGACACAGCACCACGACTGAACACCTTTTCAATTGAGAATTATGGACCCAAATAAGCACTAAGATCTACAGCTCTGAGTTTTGTTTCACGACTGCCTTCTGTGAGCTAGCAATCATGTTAGTCTTATAATAGTTTTAAATTCATTTTACAGGAATCAGCTAACTCAAGTGGGGTCACACAGCGAATCAATGGAGGTGCTCAGCATAAAATCGGTTTTGGTGCCTAAGGCCTGTATCTAATATTTAGGTGATACAACATTGTAAGATGCAGTTATTTTTCCTTTGATTGGAGATAACTATAGCATTGTTATGAGAAAGTTAAGGCATAGTGAAAGCTATTGCTACTACTTACAGTAAAAGAAACTGTACACACAAAACAAAAGTGGTAGGGAGCCATGTAGTAAGTCCACTTGATAATGCTGAAAATATGTTCAGATTAAATGGAAAATGGGCACAGAACATAAATTCTCTTCCTGCATCCCCCTCTGATTTTATCTTAACAAAATGAACATTAAGATAGCTTGCCCCCTTCCCTTCAGACATCAGTGCCCTGCGTCTCTCCAACCTGCAAAGTTAGAAGAGAGCTCTTGTGACTAACATTACCATGTGAACAGATTTGCTAGCATGCTAATTAAACTCCATGTTTCCATAGAAAGCATATAAACCATGGGTGAACATAAAAAAAGTCAGCTTCCCAACTCCCTGAACATAAAGTACTAACCCAGTCATGCAAAGTTACCAAAAGAATAAGCTTTTCTGGGAACAACAAATAACTTACCTGGGCATTGTTCTGACTACTGGCCAAGAGGCACCAAGCTTAAGGGCTGTTAAGCACTTAAAACCAAAAAACATGTCAGTAATGCAGTAATGAACAACAGATGACTGCTTTGCAAACTCAAGTTCCCATTTACCAATTTGGAAGAGAAGAAAGAAGTAAAAGAACCCTACAGAAGGCTAATAACAAATGTCGAAAGCACTAAAATGTCATCTACCTGCCCCTACCAATTTCTCTCTTCAGCGTAATCCTTCAAGTCCTATACTGATATTCCAAGAGAAATTCCACTTTTTTTCCCATCTTGCTCTATTTGAAATCCTACCCCTCTTTATTTTACATTTTTGTTCTCAGATTGTGTCTGACAACTGATGAAGAATTCAGCTTTCCAACCTGAAGTTAATCTTCTCCAAAAGATCTCTTCAAAATCCAGTTCTCCTGCTTAGTTTCTCAACAGTGACATTCCTGATGTCTGGGACTGTTTCTAATTTCCACACATTGTAATTATTTCTTGGCTCTCTAGAGCAAGTTCCCTTACATTGTACCTAATTATCTCTTGCTATGCTACAGCATAGAGGTCAGTATACTACACATAAAGACTATGAAGAAGAAGGTCATAATACTTGACGATTAGATGAAAGGGCATAAAATACTCTATCAACAGTGCAATGACTAAATACCTGAATATAATTATAAGGATTGATGAAGAGTTATTTTAACTGAATTTCCTCTCCTTGCTGGATAGTATTGCACAACACATTTACCAGACCAGTTTTGCTGGGACTGAACTACAACAGAGTATAGATTAAAATCTGCCAATGGCAAAGAATTAGTGAATACGTCCAGTTTTTCCTTGCTTTCACTCCTGACTCATTCCCTTCCATATAAGGAATATTCCAAAAAGTCTCCATCCAGCACTTAAGTAGAAATGAAAGTTTTTTTTTTTTAAATGCAAACAAAATGCAATTATTGCAAAACCACATAAATTTGTAATAAATATATAAATATTATATATTTATTACAATTATATATGTGTAATATATATATATCTCAGATATGCCAAACTTCCACAAAATAAGGAAAATGAGTCCTTCAGCCATATGTTCATCACGCAGGTTCCGCATCTTCACATCGCTGAAACTTGCTTCTTTTTGAGAAGCGGGAGAAGATAGATTGTTTTCTGTTTTGCATTTGCAAACTATTAATAGTTGCTTAATTATTTGCACAGAAACTCCAGGTGCTTATTTATAATTAGACATTAAGGAAAACAGTAATGCAAATTATAAAGAGTTTTTTCTTGCATTTTGATTTAAAGACTGATGCCAAAAAGAGTTGATAAGAATCATGCAAGAACATACTTAACTTTCAAGAGAAATGGTCTCAACCAAAGCAACAGAGTATAACATTAAAAAAAAAAAAAGGGTATCTATTTAAAATATTTATAGGATCAAAGCTTTTATCTTCAGTGTTTTCTTTCTGGTCTGAGAAAACTATTTCAGATAAAATATCCTAATATTTAATCTTAACGTAAAATATCTTAATGCTTAACCTTAATTTTAAGGTGACAATTACAAAGTAAAGCATCACATAGAGCTAGCACTGATAAACTTGCTCCAAGTTATGGCAAACTACATTGGCAAGGACATAAGTTTTCTTCTGTTCAAAAGTGAAATCCAGTTAAAAAAAAAAAAAAAATCAGTAATTAGTCTCATTCCTCCCTCCCCCAAAAGGCAAGCAATGATTTTAAATGGAACCACTCAAACTGATTTTGCACCTATGAGCTTTTCATAAACTTTGTGGAGACACTGAAGAGCACAATAATTACTGATGATACCAGGATCCACAGCCTGCTCAGGGAGCGCAAGGAAAGTGCTCCAACAGGGGGAAGGAACTGGGTAATAAAAAGGAAGAACTGTATCATGCTGACTATATAAAGATGGTTTGCTTAACCAATTGCTGAACCAAACAGCATTGAGAAAATACATACTCACTATATTAAGACACTGAATGTGGAACTACCAAAAATCATCACTATTCTGTGGTCTACAGCTACTCAGCCACACTCTTAAAAGGTCTACAGAACTATTTCTAGTTGTCTTATGCAGTTTTCAAAAGTAAGTGTGATTTACCCCTCCCATTTGACATACAGCTGTACTTTATGTCTTGTTAAGGAGATTTAATTTGAACAGCCTCTTGACCAAGCCAGCCTAACCTAGGAGCGGGGGGGGGGGGGGGGGGGGGGGGGGGGGGATCCAAACAAATTATATACCAGAAACTATCGATATCAACCTCTTACTCTTTATCACTGAACTGTTGTGTTGTGGTGGGTTTGTTTGTTTGTTTTCCCAAATCGTTTACCCTTCTTTTCAGAAAGCTAGATCACCTGCTGAACAACTCTTTGTCACTTGGAGTAATAGCCTGTTTGTAAATAAGGTGACAAAACTCTCTCATTCAAGACTGGAGAACAATATATAATGGACTTGTGAAATATTGTGCATGAAAGCTGCCAGATGATAAACAAACATATTCTGAAAGGGATGTTATAATAGCAGTTCTGAACTAGATGGTATCCTGCATATCTCAGATTGCCTTCAGATTACTCAGAACCTTACAGCATACTGATGACTCAAAGAATAACCATTGTTAACACACTGGCATTGGAAATAGTTGCAGGTATCTTTGGAAGTATAATTAGAAGCAAAATTTACAGACTGAACGAGGTGTAACTAACTTAAGACACTGCAAGACTATCACTTATGAAAATATTGCAGGTAAATTTATGGGGGAAAAAATAATAATCTTTACAGACTCACAGTTGTAAAGAAATACACTTAATGTGACTAAAGCTATCTTTCAAGACTGATTTAGCTGAATTAATTCTAGTTTGCAATTGTAACTTCAAATAACTAAATGACAACAAAAGAGGAAATAATTATGATTAAAGCCATGGCATGTGTTTTTTTAAAGTTAATATGATATAATTTTTTCTATACATACGTGCTTTTTAAGTTGTCTGGAGAAAATGATCAATTATTTAATGTGCATACATGAAGATAATATTCAGTTGATATAGCTGAGATGCATAAAAACATCAATTTACCTTTGTACATTCACTTTTGTCTACAAGATTTATAAATAACACTATTAAGTCATGAGTTACTATACTTTTTCTCGTGTACAGAACATCCTGATTTCTTCAAGTCTCCCTTGCCACAAGTGAATCAGATCAAAAACCAAAGATGAAGAATTCTAAGAACCTCTCAACAAGCTTGATAAGGACAGCAAAAGTCTGAGGTTTTATGATGACTGCAGGTGCCAAAGGCTTGCTGAAGTAAAATGGATGAGCAGGAAATCCAAGAAAACCTCTGACAGGAACTCAAGTAGGAAGCGTTTTATTTCACACTAATCACAGAAAGGTCATGTTTAGGAAAGAGGGCTCTGACTGCCAATAAGGCTTCCTTGGTACCTGTTGCAGTCTTTCCATTTGTGAATGATCTATTACATACAATTTTGACCAGCACAGAAAAACATTTAATGGAAGATACATGTTTCCTGGCTTCAGATTCACAAGCAATCCATCTTGAAGTAAAATCTAACATGACAGAGATGCCTCATTTTTTTCCCCTTTATCTTGTTCAGTATGACGGAGACGTGTATGTTTGTTGTATAGACAGGATTCTGGAGCATTTAGTGACTGTTTTTTTCAGTGAGGAAGAGTGGAAGGGGAAGGTTTCCTTTTTTATTTTTATCAGCATTTTCTCCCTGACTTATCCAGAATTCTGACTCAGGAAAGCCTATTCCAGCAGTGTGGAGGATAGTATACTGACAAAGGTATTGTGAGATAATTGGTACTTCAGTTATGCTTTTTTTCTTGACCAAGTACATTATCTTCCATAGGAGAGGGGGCAAGGAAAATTAATTGCATTAGAAACTTACCTTTTCTGAGGGGTGCCAGGGGGAGGTGGGGGAGATTACTTTTCTCACTTTTTCCTAAATTCCTTTAGAATAACAAGCATGCAATTTAGTCAACAGCCTAACACTTCTGTGTCCTACAACAGGAGATGTTCTATTTTCCTTGGCATCTCACAGTTTAGAAGGAAAATAAAATCGAGGTTGTTATGGCTTAGTTTGTACTGTGGGTTTTGCTTCCAGATCCTCCTTCTTTGGTCTAAAATAAATCTTTTACTGGACGGACATACCATTCTATTGTCCTTCTGACATTAATTTTTTCTTCCATTTTTAATGATTTGCTAACACAGTTGATTAATTAGTTTAGAACTTATGAACAAAGTTTAAGACAATGTAGTAGTATTTCTGGTAACAATTACATTCCATTCAGGCTCACAGACAAATGTCACAGAGCAGGAGTAAACAAACTGCAATGAAGTCATGAAGATACTCAACAATACAGATCAAATCCCAAAGCAAGGAAAAACAGGAATTCTACAACATTCCAAGGATTTACTGTCTCCCAGTCAGGTAAGACATTGTTTATTTTACAAGGGAGATCATGAATACAAAAAACAATCAGAAACATGTTTATATCTGACCACTAATAAACAGTTATGTAGGATGGCTTCTCTTCCCAGCCTTGAGACTAGTATATCCTGATGCTTTTTACCTTGTCTTTCACAAAACACTGTTGCAGTTGCAAAGGCCTTTGGTTTCTTAGTACCATACAATCTTAATTTATCTTTTTTTTTCCGGAATAATAGGGCTCTTTTTACGGACATTTAGGGTTTTATATGGACATTATATTCTTCTGTTGTGGAAAAAGGTAGGAAATACTTACTTTGTAATGTTACATGTCTTGGCAGACTGGCAGTGTGGCTAACGTTTTGCAGCTCCTAATGCTGAGAACTGAAGACAGAACTCTCATGTTTGATTTTGTTCCTTATGAAAATTGATCCTTCATTATGAAAATTCAATCCTTCAGAATGCGAATTAATGGATTATTTTAAAATTTATTTTAAAAAACTTTCCAGGGCTTAGCCTTTCTTCAGTCAGAGAGCATTGCCTCCCTCTTCTTCTGAGACTCTACATCAGACTCTTACATCAGAAAGATACCTGTTATAAAGACGGTTTATGCCCTCACCAGATGAGTCCTTTCGGAACAAACTGCAGTCTTGGCTCTTTCTGGGACCACATTTGCTTCCAGTGAACCTTGCTAACATTTGCAGTGACAGACATCTTTTCTATGGTAAAAATAAATTTGACAATTCTAAGCACTGGATAAAGGTAAGTAGACAGGACCAGCTCTCATTCTGCAGCACACCCAACAGCAGGATAACACATCCTAGTAGAAAGTTTCCTGTAAAGAACAAGCCGCCTTTTCATCTACTGTGGAAACAACACAGCTGAGGACTGTAACACAAAGGGATGATAAGCAGATTTCCAGTGTGAAATCACTCATTTTGAGCCAAATCTCTAGCCTTAGAATAAGTGAATTATTTGGCTCTCAAGTGAACAGATATCCAGTGATGCCTTCTAATTGCTCAGAAAAACATTAAAAGTGTTTTCTCTCTTTGTGATCAACAGACCAAAAGACTAACAAAAGGCTTCTATTTTACAGGTGAGCATTAAATTTTACGTGTGCCCTGAAACACTACCATTCTTAATTATGCAAGACGAGAAGCTTATAGTACAAAGCTTAAACTGGCACTTTTATGCATGTCAAAGTAAACTCAGCTTCTGCCAACAATCATACCATTAAGTAGTTTCTTTCATATGTTCTCTTTCTCCCTTATATTTAAGTATATTCACACATTCTCAAACAGACATTTTTTATTCCAAGTTTAAAATGTGGAAGATACCCAAATGGGAGCAAAATGGAGTAAATAAATTCAAAACAAAACAGATAAAATATCTTACATAAAACAAATATAGTGGAAAAAAAAAAGAACAGCTTTCAGAAACCATTATAGTTTTGTTATTTTTCAGTGCATGTTCATAGGATCTCTCGTATCTACTTATTCACAGAAAATGGCTTAAGAATTTTTCCAATAACACGGGAAATTTGCTATAGAGATCTATCACTACTAATGCAGGTAGTCTGAGGCAATTAAGAATGGGAAGCATGCTATGTTAAGAGAGTATGATATGAGAAAATGTATGGCAAGAGATTAGACTACTCACTTCCTACACTGACAGAGGAAAAATTTTACTCATAGAAACAGACTATGTTTAAAGAATAAACAGTAGGAGGCAGCCCTTTAAGACAATTCCAATACAGTTTTTCAATAACTTCGCAGAATTTGGAGGAAGCTAGCATGAAATGAAACGATGTCAAACTTTGGACAACTTGCTGAGAAAAGCTAAGTTACCTGTATCTTTTATGTATTTTATACCAAAACAATATTTTGTGAGGCTAACTTCTAGCAGTGATGCAGTGAGTTGTGTTTTCGGGATGCTTCTAAAGCTGCAGTTATCAGACTGTGGCAGGACTTAGAGTAGAGCTTGACCCTTTAATATGCATATCACAGCCTAAAAGTAAAAATCTAACATGAATAGTATCTGCCTAGAAGGCCTTTTTGGTCTTTTGAGATAAACTGCAATGCAAATCACAGTCTGACAAGCAAAAACTATTACCTAAGCAAAGGCTAACTGAAGAATACAAAGAAGATTCCTGGAAAGGCAATGACGCTTAAGATGAAGTGAAGTTTCTCAACAGAATAATGTATAGTATAGTGTAAGTGCATGTATGAAAAACTAAAGCAAGGCTATACACAGCAACAAAGTCCTCTGGTTCCGAGTTTGAAATCCAGATAAAAATATTTTACTACATTGTCAGATGCAACTGAAAAGAATACATAATGGATATCCATTAAACTGTAATTTGTAACACTCTGAACTCAACAATTTCAGAGTACAGAATGAAATTACAGGGTTACGACTACTGGAAAACTTTTGTAGGATTTTCCTTTTTTAAAGTTAAAATTCCACTGCTAGTGTAAGGAAATACACCATTCCATTAATCAAGCAGAATACTTCAAGATTACTCAGGAAGCTAACTGCCTAAGACCTTCCACTTACTACATGCCTAAGGACAGGCTGAGTAATTTTTGAGAAGTTCAGTCTGAAACTTTTCTGTTCTTCCATATTTGCTAAGTTAGTACTTCCATACTTGTTTACACACAAGAAGAGACAAATTGCTTTCATTTAAGTTGCAAGTTTCTACAGAAGCAGCAGAGCTCTGAGTATGTACACTGATCTATCAAAAGGATTACTTTTGCCTGTTATGCCTCCGGCATGGGAAACATCAGTGTGAAGCTTCCCATCACCTGCTCAGGTCTGCCTTCAAAAGATGGCACTTTACAATAATGGTGTCTCAATTGCTCCTGATGACAAGGCAAAATATTAAGTGCTTCCCTTTTTGGAGGGTGAACAAATACTTTGGTCACAATATATGCCTGGAAAGGTATGGGTAACTTCTTACACGTTGTAAATGCAAATCAACATAGTAAAATGTACTGCCTCTATTCAAAACTTTGATAGTTTGATACTGCATATCATCATTATTGTCAAGGCATGTCAGAGGACATAATAATGCAGTGGACCCAAGTATTAAAAAGTTTGCTGCTTCTCTTTCCGTTGCTAAATGCCCCTAGCAACAGTAACGTTTTCAACTTCTAATGCGGACTTTCTTGTTTTGTGGATTTTGTGAAGTATTTAATAGTTGTTTGTGTTTCAGTTTTGGAATTTGATTTGAATTTTGACCTTTCACATGAAGAGTATTTCAGGCATCTAACCACAGGGCCTAATTTTTTAATGCAGAATTTTGCACTTGAAACAATAATAATATAACCAAGCCTGAAACCCAGAGTTTTAACTCATAGTTGCCAGGCTGTATAAACTTCATATGTCAGAAAAGGCAAGCTATTTCAAAGAAAATGCAGTTTATTTTAGTCTAATGTTAACAATACTACTCACATTTTTTAAAAATACAGAAAGGTGTTTATGTGACACTACTACTCTAATGTTTTCTAGGGGAGAATATACGTACAATTCCAACTGAAACTGTGTTAATATTTGTTATGGTATTTTGCATGTAACATCATATGGACAAAATCACAGACTAAAAAAAAAGAATCCTATGAAAATATGGCAAGATATTTTACTGATACGTATTCCTCTGAAACAGCTGTTCAGATTTCCTGACTTGAGGTCTCTCTCATAGAAAAAATATTTCTGGAACACTAAAAATTGCCCTACTGAGAACCTTTCTCAAATATTGATGCGGCATTTCAAAGTACTTTGCTAGTTTCCAAAATTAATACTCTCAATCCTGCCTCCAGATTCTGAGAAAGATACCCAGAGTGTAAATCAGGTTCTTTTATTTATGAACTAACAAACCCATCTCTTGCCAAAGTAGAGAACCAAAGCTATCAGGTAGATGCATTTAAATTCCCTCTCATACATCAAAAGCCAAGAAAAGCCCCTTTCATCTAAACTGCTTCATTGGTTTTAATTTCACTGCAACTTAAAAGTAGCCATTTTTTCCTTTTCTTAAATAGATTCTGAACTGAATTTCCTGAAAACAGCATGAAAGACAGATAGCAAGACTCAGAACATAAAAATGGCTTGGCTTTGTGAGGCCTTAAAGTCATGTCCAACTTCAAGAAATCAGCTTCCACATGCATAAAACTTATCAGCCTCAACTTGCACATTAAAAAAAGTACCTGGGGCATCCTGATGATTGCTGGTCACAAGACAGACAACACCCTGGCATGGTGGACTTTTTAAGCCTCCAGTGACAAAGTCTTTTAAATGTGACTTGTTTTCTCCTGCAGCTTAACAAACTCAATTGGATCTGCAATTCAGTACTACAAAGCAGAGTTTAGATCAGAATGCAGTTTTCTTCAAATGCCCTGGGCAAATAGTCACTTCCTCAATGGTTAAAAAGGTTTAGTAGCAAGTCAGGAAACCTTGCAATTGTAACCAGAAATAGTATAGAGGAGTAAGGAAGAGAGAAAAACAGGGGTGGAGGGTTATCATGTACATGAACTATGCAGATAAACTATGCACTGAGTAAAAGGTTATTTCTTTTCTCCTCCTTCACAGAATCTCAGCCTCCAATATAGACTACATAAAAAACCTCCATTATAATTAAAAATAACAACCAGTAGATGAAAAGTGAAGCTAAAACAATTATCGAATGTAATGCTGATTTTCCACACAGCTGCTTCAGTATCTAATGAAGACTACTGTTAAGATCAATTTCACCATCACAGTTTAGAAAACCATGTCTTAAAATATCTTCTTAGTATTGATTCTAAAGTTGTATACATAAAAGTGAAGCTCTCAGAAAACACAAAGCTAACTGAAAAACTTTTCGTAATTTATGTCAAGTTGTAGTGACAGGCTGGTCCAACTTTATGACCTCCGATGCCAGACCTAACTTTTAACAGACTATTAGAGAGTGTGTAAAATCAAAAAGTTATGTAAAGTTCCAGCTGATGAGAAAATAGTTGAAAACATGCCCAACGTTTTCCTGGTAGGTAGTTTGATTTATTATACAACATATTTACCTTAGTTAGTAAACATAAACAAAAAAGCAAATAAAATTTATGTCACGATTATGTTAAACAGTATTCACCAGGTATTCTGTATGTATGAAAGCCAGCACTGGTTTTCTTTAAATTTAAGTAAGATTGACTAATTACAGACCAAATGCTTGAATTTCACTTACAATTTTTAGATCACCAAAACAAGTAGCTCACAACAGTTGACTTTTGCATGTCCGCATGAGGTAAACGAGACACTGCTCATTTTGGACTCAGATATGTTTCCCTGGCCAACATGCACAGCTATTTCAAATGAACAGCACAACTAGGGAATAAAACTTTATTCATGTCACCTAGCCAGCAATTAAATTGCATGAGAAGCTGAATCCAGGTGCAACTGTCTTAAGAGTCTTGTAACTACTCAAACAAATCCTTTGATTCTTGAAGCCTGCCGTAAGCAATGGAGTCCTTAGTAGATGACCCCTCTAGAAAATAATCTGCCATGGGATCCAGCAAAGTATTTTGCAGACCTGTTAGAAGTGGTGCAGGGATAGAATCTGCTAGAGCATTAAATACTTCCAGAATATAAATGCTTTGCAGGATCAGGAAGCAAACTCCTCCTTCCTGGTTTTTTTTTGTTGTTTTTTTGTGATGTTTTTGTTGGGTTTTTTTTTTTTGGGGGGGGGGGGGTTGGTTTTTGCCTTTTTTTTTTTTTTTTGAAATACGGTTGTCATGCCAACAGTTACAGAACAGCAGGCTGCAGCGACAGCTAGTGATGAAGCCTGTTTGTGTCTTACAGCTTCCCTGGGAGGCTGTTATTGAATTACAGGCTATTCAGGGCAGCAGCACAACCTCACTAAGCACTGTGTATGTCCATAGGTTTGGCTTCTGTAATTATTTTGTCTCCTGCTTCCAAACTCAGGTACCTGACCTCCTAGCAAGGAGGGAGCTGACATACTTGGTCACTATACATGCATCCATACGGACCTTGATGTATACAGCAGATCCTGTGGGGATTTGCCATGACCTTAACTAGACTCTTCAGTGTTGGGTGTATCAGCAGAGGGGTCAGGGTCTAATTGAAAAGGAGCAGGTAGCTGATCTCCACAGTCTGAGTTGTGACTGCTGATTGAGGCAAAACTCCTTGGAAAAGAAGATATCTAGTCAACTTCCCCAAGACACATAAAGAAAAAGAGACAGATGAGAACTAGATATTCATATTATGAAACCAACTTAATAGTCGGAAATGCAAAGTTTTATTCCAGAAAATCCCATGAGAAGATAGCTATAAAGCCACAACAGCAGCCACAGCAAGAGAAAAAATGAGGGGCATCCCTTGCTGCTGGTAAACAAATCTCATTCTTCTGTAGCACTGCAATAAAAGTAGGAGTATCTATACTTGCTTTTGGAGAGTGCCATGATACAGAACATGGGTAAAAGGATGTCTTATGAATTAAAGTACCATTCCTAATTCAGAACTTACTGGCTCTTCTATTTTTTCCAGTTTTACTGATATAAGTAGTTCACTGCATCCAAGTTAACATGAAATGATTAATTCAAAGTTTTCATGCAATATGCACGATACTGTTACAAGTTACAGTGACAAAGCCACAAGATACAAATGCTTATAAACTATCTACCACAATTTTATCTGTTTATATAGTTAGAGATTCCCTTGAAAATGTTGTACAAAATTATTATGCTTTTTCTACAATCTTCCAGAGATACCGTTACAGGAAAAGATGAACACTTAAATTCTCAAAGAAGACATAAAAGTGATGGTGGTGGGAGGCCAATGGGTGTGACAAAGAACTCTGTTTTACACACACACGTGGAAAATAAGATCATGAAAAAACTCAGAAAACTTGACTTAGACTTCAGTCTCCACCCAATGGAGAGGAGTTTTTATTCTGAACCTGCATAAGCAGTGTTACACTGCAAACAGAATTCCTCTGAACAAAGAGTCTAAAAAGTATTAGTAGTTCCTACACTTGCATTTGTTTCAACACACTCTCAAGTCCACGTGAAAGCGTAAGTTAAAATATGTATACAATAGAGTCACAGTAGTGACTGCAATGCACTGTGAAGCAATCTGACAGCTTTAACTTAGCTAATTTGAGAACATGCTTAACAACTCAATAGGGAGGAGGAGGGAGACTAATTTTCTCAACAGAATAACAAGCAATGTTGAAAAAGGGGTAGTATATATACTATCTTGACTAGCAAGGTTTCTGACCTGGCCTCACACAACAGTCTCAGAAGCAAACAATGAAAACAATTACTACCAAGTAAAAGCAGAACCGGTAAGAAATTGCTTTCAGAATAGTCCTTAATGGCTCTTTATCAAATGGTCCAGTGTTTTTCAGCATTTTTAGTGTCTTTAGGAAGACAGAATAGAAAGTATGCCCACTAAATCTCCAAATAACACCAAGCTGATCACAAGTTCACCTGAGGACAGGCTTAAAATTCAGAATAATTTTGGTGAAGAAAACTTGGATATCATTCAACAAGGGCATATGCTAAATCCTCTTACCAGGAAGGAAAGATCTACTACACAAAACATGATTCTGAAAAACTGTCCAGGAAGTAGATCCAGAGAAAAGGATTAAGGGTGTATACTGGATCAAAAATTTAACACGAGTCGATAGCTTTACTGTTAAGAAAATGAAATACTGGATCGTGAGGTTTAAGTACCCTAGAAGTTATGCAAAATAACTCCTCCTTATTCACATGAGGCTGCACCTGGAATTTTGATGTCTAGCTTTTGACCAAACTTGCAGAAAGATGTCAGTCACACATAGAACAGCTAGGGGAAATCAGTGAAAACAATCAAGTGATCTAGAAAACAGGAACTACGGGAAAAGACAGAATGAGCAGTAGTTGTTAACCTTGAGAATTAACTGAACAGGGCAACACCTCTTCTATGACATAAATAAATACTAAAAAAGAAAGGTAGCAGCCTGTTTTGCATGACCAGACTGATTAGAACAAGAAGGAATTGGTTTAAAATCCAAGAAGAAAATTCAGATAAAATATAAGGGAAAGCCAAACAGTTAAACACATTTCCCTGTGGACTTCTAAATTGACTGTTAGGGAAGGCCTTGAAGAACAGCTCAGATGAACATCTGTTATAAATGACACAGGACTGGCCAATGCTGCCCTGAGTAGGAAGATGGATTAGATGATTTTTTTAGGGCTGCCATTTTTGACAGTAAAGCGCTAAGCACAAATATCAGAGCCAACTCAAGACACAAAACATGCAAGCTGAAGTTAACTTCTATGTTGCCATAGCCAGAGTATTCCATCATTAAAAATAATTAGCTTAAAATGACCTTGAGTAGATGTACACTATACTGCAAGCACTTCCACTGTAGGGAAGGGTAAATGTTCAAGAATCCAGATGGGAGTTTATGTTTTTAGGTCCTTCTTCTCCACTGACTACTTGAAAATGTCAAGTATCAAACTCCTGTGTTTCATAAACTTGCTTAGGTTTACAGCTGATGTACAATTCAAACCTTTGCTCCCCTAAGCTTGACACAGCAGCAGAATCTGGATTCATAGTATTGCACAATGCACTCTCACAAACATCACGTTTGTAACTGATGTAGGTAAGATTTCTACCTATCTTTAGCAAATTATACCCAAAAACTACACTGTATATTCATGTTGGCGTTAAGTCTGTAATTATTCTACAACAAAACTTACTCTGTCAAACCATGTAACTAGTTTTACATATACAATACTTTATATGTTTTGGACATCATAACATTATCAAATTTCCTCATTTTGAAAATACTTTCCAACAATCAATCCACACCTCCTTACCACCCCTGTTACTAGCATTCTGAAAAGGCACATACATTAGAATTCATTAGATGTGTGTTTTGCAGAAGAACGGCAAGAATCCTCAAGTACAACAAAATCACAGATTTGGTGTGAGTTAAGTTTAGAATCTTTACTTTCAGGTCTGAAATTCTTATACCATTTATCAAGGGTTTTGATCGCATTGGAGCCAAAAAATGCTCAGGACTTGGAAATGAAACAGCACAACAGAAAGAAGACTTATGTGAAAGTTTCCAAATTTTTAAAAGGGTTAAATTCAGGTATTTAAAAAAATAATAAAATTAAGCTTCTGCAGCACACAAAGCTGTAATATACACTGATCACTGGTCTTCTCCAACGTAAAAGAATTCTTCATGTATCTTGAAGATGACACTTATGAAAGGGTGTAAAGTTGTAAGAAATATGTCAGGATCCATGGCAATAGAATAGTTGCAATAAGAAGCTCTCATAGTGCTAATTCATCTTTTAGTAACACTAATTTAAATTTCAGCAATGCAGCTTAAAACTTACTTATGTCTTCAACACAGCAGCAAAAGCTGGATAATAAGACTATCTTTGCCTTAACCACTACATTGTGCTCTTCCTGGTGCAACTGTGCAGCCTTCAAAAAGAAAAAAACCCCACCACAAATTAATAAATGTCAACTGTAAAAAAAAAAGGACAACTTACCCGCAGCCACTGTTTCTCTGTGAGAGCATCACTGTAGTCCACATCCCTGCGTTGACGGGATCCTCTTCCGAATATTTTCTCTTCTTCTTCTTCACAGGTAAGCCTTTCAAC
The DNA here is from genome assembly GCF_035582795.1 of Mycteria americana. Classification (NCBI taxonomy): domain Eukaryota; kingdom Metazoa; phylum Chordata; class Aves; order Ciconiiformes; family Ciconiidae; genus Mycteria; species Mycteria americana. Next base: position 22,726,678 of record NC_134396.1, on the reverse strand, counting down.
TTCAGCATCATCCTTAATAATCCAGGATGGTAATTCATCCTCCTCCATCAAGCGGGGCTTACGCTTGGGGTTTCTGGCATCCTCCCTGCGACGGTCCATGTCCATGCGCTACAATGGCAGTTGGGAAAGGATAAAACAGTTTTAAGGTCAAATATTAAGTGAACCATGGAAATTTCTGGCTATCTAATGATATTTGAAACTTTAAACCAAGTCCTTTACAGGTATTTCCCTTCCACAATACTTCTAAATACTTCTAAAATGCAACTATAGAAAGAAGCAGCTACACTTGATGGTTGATTTTCAGTCAAGTTCACTACTCTGTAACTAGCTTCTACTGAAGTAACTGATACAACACAGCAGGTAAGTGATACAAAGCAGATCACAAGAACACTGTTGTGTTGTGTTGTGTTAATTAAATAACTCTCTTCCCTTTTTGCACAGGTTTTATGGTTTCTTTGTATTCATAAATGTGATCTGCAAATACTAAGTCCTCCTTGACAACATCGCCATAAGGTGTTGTTATTATTATGTAACTACAAAGAATAACTGAAAACACACTAGTTTTGTCAGCCTGAATATCAGAAGAAGAAAATTTAAAAGCTGGTATTAGAAAAAAGGAATCAAGAGAGAGACTTAAGAAATTCAGAGAAAAGCTTGCCTACACAGTGCCAGAACGCCAACACGCTTAAACCACTGAGTTTTTCCTGATCTTACTGCTGTACTAGGCCAAAGTCAAAACATATACAAAAATATCAGGTAAGATAAGGTAAAGTGTTAAGAATATTAGAAGGTAATGTTAAGACTTTAAGCTGAAATTGAAATAATCATATAAATCAATTTCAAGTGTGGTGAGCAATTACCTCAGAAAACAAATATGGATACTCAGGATACACTCCCATGACCTACTGTAGACTCATCAGTGAGGTGCTTTCTAATCCTCCTGGGGAAGCATCCACCTCTGTCTATTGACTACATGCTGACCTAGGCTCACAGTGGTCCTGTGAATCTCATTTGCATTTTTTAAAGTAGCCCAAATCAGATAATATAAATACCCTTTTCAAATAGGCCTTCTGAAGAGTCATACAGTACTTAAACACTCAGTAAGCAGTTGCCAAGCAGAGAAAACAAACAGATGGCCACCAAGCATTTAATTTTCATATTTGAAAAAATAACATAAATAGACTGGCACCAAAATTGGCTGTAGCATCAGAACAAGCTACTGCTTTGGCCAGTAAACATTTGTAAAAAGCATTCTCAATTATGTGCAGACCCCTCCCTTTCTGTGCATGATGCTGCACTTATACAGGATGCCAACTAAATGTATTATCCTTTTACACCCCTAGCCAAGACACAGACATGCATAAATTCAGAGGTATTTTCTATCTATAGGTGCAGCTCAAATCCAGCCAGATTTACTAACTGAGGCTTAATGATGGCACCATTGAATATGCTGAATCTTCTCTCATCTTGGCACTTCTCAAATACAAGCATTCCCAAAATACTACCTCAGGCACAGCGTCTTACAAATGGTCCTCATCATCCTGTCTGGTGCCCTATCTGGTTTCTAAACTCAGTGAAAAGCAGAATGTAAGATGTGTGTCTTCAGTTTGCAGGTCCAACTACATTCAAGAAGCAACTATAAATACATGTGGGTTTTCCCTACCCTTCATTACCTCAGACAATGATGAATGGGCTGTATAGCCTTTAGTTTTTTATAGCACACTTGCATATTTCACCTTTTAAACAACATCTCATTCAATCTGAATTAATTTCAAAAAATGTTTCATTCAAGCCAGACATGTGGCTTGGTTTACTTGGCAACCAGCAAGCTGCACTGAGAGAAGGCCCAAACAGGATAGATGGGATAGATTTCTCTATTATTTAGCAGAGAACTTCAGTGAAGTCAGGGACATCATATTATAATGATATTAAGTATATGAGGTGAATGTTGAAACTTCATTTTTTATCCTGATGACCATGTTTCTATCTCTAAGACAAAGACTGAACACAAAAGTAGTATATTTTAATAGCTGTTTTCTGAAATAAAAGCACTTGGGAAGGAAAATTAAAGACACTCTCAGTTAATCTGAGATGTAAGAGATAAAAGCAGCCATTTGTTTTTTCTTAGGATATTACTCAAACCACTTTTATCTCTGGGAAACCTCTGGTCCTATCTTCCCATGTCTTACCAAAACATGTATTTCCAAACCAGATCTACCTTATTTTATTGTAACTAAAAAAGTAATTGTATTTACACTGTCCTCAATGAGGCCTAAATGCTGGAAATCAAGAAGTCCTACGCTACCAATGCTTACACATAAGTGAAGAACTTACTTGGTACACTCAAGTGTTGGTACACTCAAACCTAAAACTTCCAGTTTAGAAAAAACACAGAGCACTGCTGTCCTGTGAACTGTGAATGGTTATCTTAAACTTCCCAAATTATAATTAAAATAGTCCTTAAAAAAAAACCACCCAAGCCACTCAGTGTAAAACCAATAATTTATACACTCAGTTGCTGCTATATTGCCATTGTGGATTCAAGGAGATAAACTGTTATTAGCACAACTGGAGCACTGGCACCCATTTTGGTGAGAGGGCTTCCTCGAAAGGCCACTCTTCCACTTGAAAGGCAGTTTTTACATCAGGAATCTTTAAGTAAATATAACATTAAAAATAACTTGAATTTTTTTCCAGGAAGAGTAACACTTGTTGAAGCACACTATTATGAAATGGCAAGAGTTGTACAGATCACATCGATACACTGACTTTTCTCTGAATATTTTGTAGACTTTTTTACTATGCGATGAAGTGCCATCATTTGCACTGAATGCAAAAGTAGGACAGCGTGAGGTTTAAGGCTACCTAGAGTTTTTACCTATTGTTATATATGCAGAGCCTCTAAAAGTCAGGGGAGCAAAGTCCACTCGTACACATCCTCCTTCTGAACAGTGCATTTAGTTCTACAGCTACATCTCAGATCTATGTCAAGGAACACTTCTAACCTGAAAAGCAACCACAGAACAGCTTCTCAAGGAACCGATCTGCCCTCTTGCCTATTGTTTTGGAACTGCTCACTTTAAATAAGCAAAATATATGCTTTTACACCTCTAGGCCTAGTTAAATGAACAAACCAAAATACATTTTTCTTGGATATTGCAGTTTTCTGAATTCTGATTATATCTGCACAACCTTAACAGAGGGAATGAGGTATCACTGAGGTAAGGAGAACACAAACCTATCTTTGTGCTCTTTATCTGACTATGCAAGACCTAAAATATTGACAAAAAGAAGACAAACAACCCTGACTGCCAAATTTGTTTTTCAGACTTTTCTTTTATAATTAAACAGTTTACTAAAATGAAAAACAAATTCTTTGTTAACAATTAAAACTATTTCTTAGACATTAATATTTAACTTTGCTGTTTCTATCTTAAGTATTTTCAAACCCCAGCTTTCAAAGCATATTAGCTTTGCATCTTCAAATTTTTATTACCTACTACAAACTCTCTACTCTCTCTTAAAAACTTCCATGTAAATTAATATGAAAAACATAAATTCAGCCCACACAGTGCTAAAACTGTCTTCACTCTAGGCCCCTCAACTGTTTTACTGAATGGCTGGTAATAGACTTCAAACTTAACCCAAAAAGATGAAGTTGTAGAAATTTCCTGCAAACGGACATAAATTCATCAACTACTTTCAATCCATGGATTGGTTCTTTCCTTCTGGGTCTAAAGGAGAAGTACTGAGAAGCTTTTTCCAGTAGCAAATCCACTTTCACAGAACTCAGGGTACTTTCAGCCAATAATTTGGCTGAAATTATTCCGTTTGAGTTTTGGATCAAATGGCCACCACTTGGTTTCTGTCATGTAAATCTCCTTACACCCAAATCACTGAAAGAAAGTTAAAAAGACGGGTGTCTGTAAGCACTCATTTTCTGTGCAGCCTAGCTTTAGGAATTTCAGTTCTTCTGAGAAAATATGAAATGAAACTTAGCACAAAAGGACTAAACTGGAAGGTCAGCAATGACAAAAGGCACAGCCATGTGGGGGAATATGGTCTTTGCCAACTGTGCACCTGAACAACTGTCACTTATGTAAAAAGGGCCCCTGCACACTTGTGTAACTGAAGTTTTACAGATGAATCCTTGAACAGAAGATGGTGGGGGATTAAAAACCTGTGGTCCTATCAGTGGTTGCTCCTGTGGATAACACTTTAATTTACAAGTGTGATACACTTTCATTCATCCACATATGAGTGTCTGTCTTGTTCCACCTTGCAGAACAAAGCAGCGTCTGTAGAATTAGAGGGGATGGTGCTTTGTCTTCAGTACTTAAGTATTCTCCTGTTGCTGTGTCAAAAGTCCTCCAGCAATCCTCACATTGTATGCACACTAGAAGGCAAGAGCCATGCCTATACTGACATTTTAATAATTATTCCATCAGTGTTGGACCTGTTGGACCAATTATTCCATCACTGAACCACTGTCACTAGCTCTACTTCGGTAACTGTTCAACAGTTGTAGCAGCAGATATGCAGCTAACTGGGCCCTTGACAAAACCATCAGCAAACCCCAGTTAACTCACAAAGAAAACAGCACTGTCAGTCTACTAATTTACTATTTTGTTAAGCTCCTGTAGTTGTCCTTGCCAATATCATAGCCCAAAAGTCAGAAGAAATGTTGCAAAATAAGAGTATGTTGTAGAATTAGCAAGCCAAACTGTGACTATCAGTTTTGCACTGTAAATTTCTCAGGTCGCGCCAGACTCTTCCTCCAGATTGGCACTGTTCCACTATAGCATCCGCAAGGATCTCTGAAGTCTTTCTGTCACATGAGGAACTCTGTATTTAAGTAGACTACCCTGCTTTCCTCAGATAAACAATGCAAGTAAATAAAGCTTATTTCTCCAACAAAATTTTCCAAAATTTTAATGACAAAAGGTTAAGGCCTTTGTTAAAAACACAAGAGAAGACATTCTACTTACAATCATATCATTCTTACCATAAAGAGATCAAATTCCTCTTCACGTCGAGCAATCATCTGATTCAGAGTCTCATCATCAGGAACTTCATCTTCCTCCTGGTTACACAGATCAATAAAGGTATTAGAAAGAAGCTACATGCAACTTGAAGTAACAGCCTCCATCAGATCAGTGTTGCGCTGACCCTCCTTCTGTCACAACACGTGTGAAACACTCAAAATGAAACTAAAACTTTTTAAGGTGTTCAGCTATTCAAAGTAACACAAAATAGACATAATTCGAGAGAAGATTGGGACATATTACCATCTTCATAAATTGAGAATGAGGAAATGAGCAAATATGCAACCAGGAAATTTTGGGTTGTGGTTTTCCTGGGTCAGAAGCACAGTTAGTGTTTCAGTTAAAATACATGCATTTCCGTTCTGCTGTTCTACAGTACTCCTCAGAAATATCATTCTGCGTTATGAGGTCTTTGCTGTCAAAGCAAGGAGAAAGAAAAGGTCCTGGTTAAATGAAAAAAAGGAAACGCCATTATACTGGAAAAAAACCCTGCTGAATCCCTCTTTCTCTTGACCATTATCTGCTTACAAATTGAGATGTGAACCTCTGACTTCAGACAAAATGAATTATTTCATAAAACCAGAAACAGTCCTTGGAAAAGCAATTTAGAACTGTAGAATTCAACTAAAAATGTTAAAGCTGAACAGCTATGGTACCCATTTTAACACAATCAGAGTCCACAATGTTCAGTCTCCCTCCCCGAATTACTTTGAAAACACATGGCATTTCAAATCTGACAACAGGTCAAGCAAAACAATAAAACTACAGACTGGTTTCTACATAAGGCTTACTGAACCTATGTTACAGTATGCTGCAGACCTAGAATTTTTCATGAAAACTCATGTTTTGTATTCAGTGAAATGGGAGTACAGAATGCTGCATACAGCACCCAAAAAACCTAACATTCTGTAGCTTTCTTTTTTTCCCAGAAATAAACAGAAAAGGCCTTTATCTACAGCCACACATCTTATTTTCCCTCCACGGGCAAGATTTCTACACCTCAGAAAAAAATACAGTTCTTAATGCAATTTCCAACAAACACCTCTGTACCTTAATGTACATATAATTTAAATTTTAACATGAAGAAAGCAACTGGGAAAATGATAGAGAGCTACTTCTTCTCACTTCTAGTCAGTACTCCTTCAACGTTCAAGAAAAGGAAGTTACATAGTTACATGCACAGAGGAAAAAAGAATACAGATCCCTTCTTTCATGATCAGTGAAGAATGTGAACCTCATTAAAGTTTCACATGCTTCCTTATCATGTCAAACAGAGCAACTTGTGACCTGAAAAAAATAAGGGATCCCACAGCAGAAGCTGTAACAACAGTGCCCACATCATCTGTCGTTAGTCTGAATAATCCCATTGCCAACCAGGTAAACTTGACAGAAGAAAAATTTATAAACACCAGTGCCAACAAAAAATGCCTCCATGAACAAGTTACTTCTAATCACCTGTCATACATTCCTATTGTTCTAATATATCTTTCTAACTACCCAGAAATTATCTCTTTGCTTTATCTAGTACTGCTAAAAGAAAAAACAGAGCAAAAAGGAGAGGAAAGAAGAAAGAAAAATAACGGGAGTTTTGATGTTGAATTTATGAAAACTACTAAGAAAGTACAAATAGAATATGGTGCTCTACATACAAGTGTGAAAAGCTTTGATATGCAAGTTTAAAGCATGCTTAGCATGGGAATATTTAACTATGTGGTCACTAAACAATCTCTTTGTTAGATGTGCTAGTCCGTATTTGCAAGTCAAAGTTGTTTTGACATTAATAACTTTTAACTGAGAGATTTACTTTTTCTTGTCAATCTCTCATTTGATACTCAAATTTTGTTTCTAGGCTGCTGCAATGAAGAAGCAATGGCTGACCAGTGAAGGACAGTGCAAATTCAATCCCTCTTACTCCCTCAGCAGTTTCAGTGTTTGGGCAAAGTTTCGCATAGTCTCTGTTCACAAAGAAATTTTACTTGAAAGCTTCAGCTTCAGTCTGACTCCTAACAGTCAGACTGCAATACCAATGCTTGCTTTAAAGACTGATGCTGGGTTATGGCAAACAAACCTTGGTTAAATCTGTGCTTGCTTCAGGACAGCAGACCAAGTGTATTTGAACAACACACAAGAAGCAGATTGCTCTGAAGTCATCTATGAAATAAGGCATGTCAAGTTGGCCTGAATACAGTCCTGACTTTGGAAACATTTTCAGATAAATGATTTCTAGGGCTTTGAAAACATAACAAAATTATGTCAATTTTAAAAACAAATCCACAGGCTTACTGAAAATTTCTATTGGTTTCAAGTTAATCTGTCTACTCATATAGACGATGTTGGCTGCTTGAGAACTACAGTTTTACTTAATAAAAAATGGTACATATATCTTATCCGATTTCTGCATTCAGACTCTAAATAAAAGACAATTACTGATAAAACTGGTTTTCACTCTTCTTTCATTTCTTATGAAAAATGCTAGAACAACAATACAAAATTCTGTCTTAATGATGTACTAGCTTTTTCTAAATGCACAACAAGACAAAGAGTTTACACAAAAGGGTTAATTATTGAAGAAGTGAACTCCTTGGTCTTTGAAACTTTACACCACATAATGAAGGATGCCTGTAAAACACAGACCATAGAATCTTTTCGTTCAGTGTGCACCATATTCAGACGTACAAGGCATACTCAGAGGCAAGATTACACTTGAAATCTCTGCATCTTTAACCAGGATATTTTCAAGGTGGGAAAAAGTCATTGCAGAATGGGATTTTTTTGTGTGTGTCTTCACTATAATTTGTACTTTTACACGCTCTCTCCCAAATGCAGCTTTCATCCAAATGCTGAATTTTGTTCACGTTAAGAGAAGAGTCTGCAGTGACAAGCAAAAGAAGGGGCTCACCATTCCATGACCACAATTCCAGAGAAGAACACAATGAAAAGACAGGTACATACTGCCAGTGATTCTATAGCCTCACTTCCCTCTATTTTAAGGAAAGACTTGACAGCTGGTTTTAAACAGCTAATTCTTTCTTGAAGAGGAAGTTGTAACCAGAAGTCCAGGTTGGACACAGCACCAGAAAGAAAGTTATTTTGCTGGCTTGCCCTAAGCTCAAAGCACATCAAAGCAGATCTTAAGTACCTCCCAGGATCCAAAAGAAGCACAGTAAGCAGGGTCTTTCATGATTGAACCTAGGTAGTGCTAGTTGCTCAGTATGTCTGAAAATCAGATTACCTAGTTTAACACATAAACTGGATTTAGGAACTGTTTTATGATCTGTTTTGGAAAAAAATCTTTTATTTGAATACAATTTTTTGTCAAAATTATGAAAGGGTGGAATGGGTTTGAGTTACAATGCCTAATTCTACACTAAGATTTAATCATAACCATTACATCATAACCATTACCTTATAACCTATTACTGTGACCAAAAAAAAGAGAGAAAAATGAAGTTGTTTCTTTGACTGGATGATAAGAATATGATGACATTTCTAATTTCAAAGGAGATTACAATCTTTGTAACTGATGAAAAAAATGACTCAGTACTTCCTGAAACATCCTCCTACTGATTATTTCTAACTACCATACCTCATTTTCTTCTTCATGCTCCAATATAGCCTGTAGGAAGGCTCTCCTTTCATGGCTCGAAGATTTCTGATCAAACATTCCAGCCTGAATAACTTTTTGATCTACGTTCAGCTTATACTTCGCAGCAGCAAGTATTTTCTCTTCCACACTGTTCACAGTGCACAGTCGCAGGACTCGAACTTCATTCTGCTGACCAATTCGGTGAGCTCTATCTTGGGCCTGCAAGTCCTATTAGGCAAAGAACACAGAGAATGGTTTACAGAACACAGAGAATGGTGCTACAGAAATCATCCTCTGCTTAAAGGACATTATAATGCTGAATTCTTTTTGGTATAAAAAGGAAGTACTCAAATGACAGTACACCACAATTCACATGGTTCATTCCTCATTGTTTTCTTTCCCAAAACTTCGTCAGACCCTGGTAGGGAGAAAACTGAAAGGAAAAACATGGACATGCTCTGTACAGTGTAAATGCAGTAAGCCAAAAACTTCTTGAAAGCATGTGCAGTGACTGAGAAGGGCTAATGTATTTATTTTTTCCCTTCTATTCAAAGCTCATGGCCTTCCAAGCCAGAATGAACCCTAAAGTAAAATACCTCTTGACTGCAGGAAAAGAGAGCAACAAAATTACTAGGAAAAAATACATACATAAACTTATCTACTGAAGGCCATTGCTAATTCTTAAATATGTTAACTAAAAATTATTTGATCTGTTGCGTCAGCTTTTAACTTGGAACATTTGTGTTAAAACAGCTTAAATATGATCTTCCTGATTGAAGGTTCATATATACAAGACTGTGAATCAATATAACTATTTTTTGGTCAGGTGATTGCACTTAGAAATGGTGGAAGTAAAAAGTACACTGCAGGTCAAAGGTAAAGAATTTATTTTATTAATTCAAAATCTCACCTATTTTCTTTGGGGAAAAGAGAAATCCATTAATCCATAAATGATGTGTTTCTACTTCAGCAAAGTCAGATAATGAAGGGTACCTAACCTCAAAATGCTATCACTGTTTTGTGCTACCTCACAACACAGAATGTAGAGAAATGTAGAAAATGTAGAGAATGTAGAGAAAAAATGTTAAGGTAGAGAAAAAAAGAAAACAGGCAATGAGTTTGCCTATTTCAGTCCAGCACCTTGCTTTTGCTACTGTTGTTAGCTTTTCCCTCCCACCTTTCCCTTCCGAAGCACTAGATACGATGCAGCTGCTGCAACCTAAAGGTGTATTTGAAGTTTGCATTAACAGTGAAGATGAAGCTACAATATGAATTTGTTTACATAATCATTCTCAGAAGCACAGGAAAATGGTAAAGCAAGGAAACAGGTGGTTTTATTTCTGGAAATACGCTGTTAAAGTGCTACCTGCCGCCCTTCCCCCACTATACTCTTTTAGTGCACATTAAAATGAACAAATCACTCTCACCTGCATCAGAAGAGAAACTGCATGCATTGAAAAGGAGGCTGAGGAGAGACCTTCTCGCTCTCTACAACTACCTGGAAGGAGGTTGTATTGAGGTGGGGGTTGGTCTCTTCTCCCAGCTAACAAGTGATAGGACGAGAGGAAATGGCCTCAAGATGCACCAGGGGAGGTTTAGATTCAATATTAGGAAAAATTTCTTCACCAAAAGGGTTATCAAGCACTGGACCAGGCTGCCCAGGGAAGTGGTTCAGTCACCGTCCTTGGAGGTATTTAAAAGACGTGTAGATGTGGTGCTTAGGGACATGGTTTAGTAGTGGACTTGGCAGTGTTAGGTTTATGGTTGGACTTGATGATCTTAAGGGTCTTTTACAACCTAAATGATTCTACGATTTTGTAATTTAGCAATCTGCCCATTGAATACTCCAGAAAATATTATGTAATTTTTACCATACTGCAAGGATTTATTGCTATCCAACCGTTTAAATATACAGTACTCTGCATTAAACTTGTCTGTGAAAGTGACCTAAAGACAACCAAAAAGACAAAGAATGAAGTGCTTTCTGAGCTGCTTTTAAGAGGTCTAAATATAATTGCTCCGAATTTCTTAAGGCTTGCTTTAAATTGGTCACCGTGACATCTATGGGAGTGCTGCCTTGAAAGTTCTATATAAAACTCTTTTTAGTCTCACTTCCCTTACTTTTACATGTGGCCATTGACTGTGATGTGATTTGCATATATTTGCACAATAGCTGAAAACACACATATAGCTATGTACTTCCAGACATATCTAACTTACGTTCTTAAAAATCAAAAGGCGCTAAGTGACAAAGCCAGACTTCAGTTACCTTTTCTGGCTTTTTTAAATAAACCAAAGTGGTCTGATACCCTCCTTTCCTTGTGATCTGCTCTCACTTCTACCCACCCACACCAACAGTGTAAGTTCAGTGTCTCAGGCCAAGACTGCTGCACTCATATGGCCACTAATTTCCTGAGACAACCAGCGCTCTGCACAGCCTTTACTAAAATATTGCAACCTACCTACCAAAGACTCAAAATGGGAGTTACTTATTAATGTCCTAAGGGTTAAAAGAATGAGTACAGTTACACAAATGAAGCAGGTCTATAAGGCCCCTAGCTCTGAGGACTCCCCGAGACTCAGATAAAATTGTGACACAGACACAGAATTACTTCACTGATTCAAACCAAAATATTTCCTGGTTGTAGCAGTTTGCCTCACTAATTCCTCTCAAAGGAGCATTTTATTACTTACCTGGATCTAATCCTTTCACCCCAGGCTATATCCCCAATTTAAAGAAGCAACCCAAAAAAGCATCATGAATTCTTTGCTCATTTCATGAAGATAAGTAAATAAAAATAACCTGGTGAGGATTCCAGTCACTATCAAAGATTATAACAGTGTCAGCAGCCTGGAGATTTAAGCCTAGGCCTCCAGCCCTTGTACTCAGCAAGAAGATAAAGTATTGTGACCCAGGTTCATTGAACTTCTTCAGCAGAGCAGCTCGATCCTCTGATTTTGTTGTGCCTGAAAAGACATTTAAAAAAAATACCCTGTAACAAACATATGAATTGAAATAATATAAATACAATGTCAGTTGCTAAAGGTACATGTGGAAGGGAAATTTTAGCTCACTTGCTCTTTGCCATCTCTGCCACATTTTCCATAATACAGAATAAACACTGGCCATGAATGTTTTAGTCAGCTGCCTATCATATCTAAGATGCGGATTTCTAAATACCTCTTTTAAGTATTTCTTTTGACATTTCAAAAGTGGACTTTAAAATGTTGACTAACATTGTTATGACTCACATAAATTTCAATTGAAGTGACTGTACACAAACAGAAGAGAGCTCCAGTTTTGATTAATTCCTTCTGGCCACAATAGCACCTAAATATTTTTAAAAGTTACTTTATACAGAGATTTATCAAAACGTCACTGTTGGCCTTCAGAGTCATACATAATACGAAAGGATTGAAAATTCTTAAAATGTCCTATCTTGAGGGTGATGGTGTACAATTGCTGAGGGAGAGCTGGCAAGGAATTCAATCATGGTGAAAACATAGACAAAGTTCTAAGTAAAAACCAAGCCCTGTGCACTCTGGCAACTGGATGAATTCCATGTACTTTGACAACAGTCTGTATGGATCACCTTAGCCTGGTCCACTGCTTGCCTTATCTTTTCTACACTTCTGTCTGTAACAGAAAGCAAAATAAAGTCTGCTATTTTTGTTCAGGTATCAATAAACGTACAGAAGATGAAGTTTTTTTGTTACTGTGGTGGGTTGACCCCAGCTGGCTGCCAGATGCCCCCCCCCCCCCCCCCCCCCAGTACAGGGGTAGAAAATAAGATGGAAAAGCTCCTGAGCTGAGATAAATGCAGTTTAATAAAAGCAAAAGCTGTGCATGCAAGCAAAGCAAAAAGAGGAATTTATTTACTACTTCCCATTACCAGGCAGATGTCCAGCCTCTTCCTGGAAAGCAGGGCCTCAGCACGCTTGGGAAAGCAAATGCTGTAATGAGGAATGTCCCTGCATCCTCTTCCTTTCCCTCAGCTTTTATTGCTGAGGACGTCCCTTTGGTCGGTTTGGGTCAGCTGTCCCGCCTGGGTCCCAGCTCACTCTCAGCCTACTGGCCTTGGGGGTGGAGGGGTGGTTTGGAGAGAAAGCCTTGACGCTGTGCAAGCGCTGCTCAACAATAGCCAAAACACTGGAGAGTTATCATTGGTGTGTTATCAACCCTGCCCAGCCACAAATGCAAAGCACAGCACTATATGGGCTGCTAGGAGGAAAGTTAACTTCATTCTGGCAAGACCCAGTACAATCACACAGCCAAACTGCTGGCTGACAGAAACCCATTCCCTTAAGAAGCACATGACTTGGGTAGAAAACACTCTTATGTGAGAAGACAGCTGGATAAAATCTATGTATATTTTACATTCCAGCATGGAAGGTATCTGTCATCACAAAACCGGAAAAGAAGAAAAAAGGGTTCAACTCACTAATTTAATGAATTACCTGCAAAACCTTAAAGACAACAAGGAGCTGTACTTACCATACTGCATATTGCCACAGACATTCCAGCATCAAAAAGAATTAATTTTAAAATACACAGTGTAAGGTAATTTAAAACATTTTAAACTTAATATAATTCAACTTTCTTGAATAGCCAGAGGCCAGAGGTGCAAGGAGGGTTTTGTTGGCATGGTACTATGTTCTTCAGCCAGTTTTGACAAACACATCCTGTGGCACAGTGAGACAGCTCATTTATGTCTCAGTTTCATTGCCCCATTTTACATTTGAGGACAACAGTGTTTCAAGTTTATGTTCATTAATATTTGTAAAGGACAAGAATACTTCTCAGCATTACTTTTTCTTCCAAATAAAGCATGAAGCAAAGAGTCAACTTAAAATGCTGTAAAAAGAATATTCAAAAGGACCTTAAACTCTCACTTTATTCATGCTGTTCTGTGTATTTTTCTTAAATCATTGCTTTTCTATTAAAACGGTATTCTGACAAATGCTGCTGGCCCTAGGTAATACTACAATGTGTGAGATAAATACATTAAGTAAAAATAATCAGTATTTAAGAAGATCAGTATGAGGCAGAGATCATCAACACTGAAGAAGGCCAAAATGGAAACTGCTTTCAAACATGCTTCAGCCTCAGATGGGATATGCTATTTTTCGTTATTTTCCTTTCAATATTACTCCACTATGTTTCTAAACCATCTTTTCATTCAAAGGTAGTAAATCATATCTACACAGAAAGTAATTGAGGCTACTGACCTTCCTGTGAAATTCAGAAAGAAAACTACAGGTATACTTTACCTGTCACTGAAATTCAGCTATCCTGTGGAGAACACTAGTTAAACAGGTACAAATTAATTCATGCCACTGGAATCTAGGCAAAACACTGGCATTATCATCTCTCGTCATGAGAATACTTTCAGGCAACTTAGATAGTGACAACTGATTAGGACCTTAGATTTTAAACCTTGTTTGAAAAAGAGATCAGCCCCTAAACATCAAATCTCTACATAATCTGCAATCCAGGAACAGACCTGAGTGTTCATCAAAACAATCCCTTGACCTAATGGTTTGCAGCTTAAACAGATAAAAGAAAACAGTCAAAGAGCCAGGGAGACAGAGAATTACTTAAGCTCAATTCTACCAAGAGAGGCAAAACTACATCTTGCTCAATATCTTGTCTGTAAGAACAGGGAAAATTCTAGTAAGCTGCAGCTTAAGGGTCTACTGCCATTATTTCATGATAAATACCCTTGCAGACTCTTCCTTCACGGATTTGTCAAATATTTTTTTGAACCTGTTTACGGTCTTGTATAGTCACATCACAGCACTGGTGTGCTAGGAAGACACTAGGAAGAGAACCCAGGTCTCCCATGCCCAAACTACTTCCTAACATTTTTTTTTTTTTCATTTAACTTACCATCGAGACGCAGGTAAAGGAAATTTCGAAAGGCAAAGTAGTCTTCCATAATGGTCATGAGTGATGTCATTTGACAAAAAAGAAGCACACGATGGTTAGTAGCTCGTAACTTTGGTAGAATACGATCGAGTAGCTCAAACTTCCCTGAGGCCCGATAAAGTTCGGCTCTGTTGAAGAGAAAAAGCACAGTAAATGCCAGAACGAGCCTGCATTTAGAAAAGTTTTTTGTCATTATTATGTCAGACTATAACAGAGAGATTAATTTACTTAAGAGAAACAAGACTAATAACACTTTTCTCTCTTTAAAATTGTTTATGTTGATTAAAATAAAAAAATAAACACCCATGTGAATTCCTGTTTGGAAAGGATTTTTCTTCAATTATAAAAACTGTGTGGACTTTCAACCACACAGAATACCTTCCTTTATGAAACTCAATTCTGTTTCATTATTTATCGAAACAAATATTATTTCTCAGCTAGATAAACATTTTATCAGTTAAGACATTCAGCTGCTAGTTTTGCTTTCAACTGGCATTTACTGCAGCTGTACGTTGTATTCATCAGGCACATGTTAGAAACAATTCTCTTTCTACTCAACTACTATGCACATAGAAGTGAAACATTCCAAACTGAACTAATACACAGAGATAATGGGAGGAGTTTGACAGAGGATATACTCTTTAGCCATATAACTTTAGTAGTCCTGAACAATGTTTAGTTGCTTTGATTAGCTGCTCTCCTGTCTTCTATGCCATGAATTGCAAAACAGACTCTCAGCACTGAAATTCAAGTCATAACTGAGAAAATGAATAAAAGTAAACAGGATGTCTAAATCAGCATCACAGTGATATGCTTTACAAAAACAAATTTCATATCACTTTTTCTAACCTTGAGTCTGTACTCTCAAAATACGATTTATCATTAGCAATGGAATACTTAAGTCCACAAGATACATGGCCTTCTGATATGTGTACCTACGTAATCAGCAAAAGATTAAACTGTTTAGGAGACAAGTAGTCTGGTACACTGGTTAAGGAGACAAATAGTCTGGTACACTAATTAAGGAAAAAAGAAAAAATCTCATTAACACCTGAACAGGAAGGGGGTCAGATGGAAGATACACACCTTTCCTTTAGAAAGCATCCATTTCTAGACAGTTGCACAAAGAAGTGCCAAGAAAAAAAATTAAATCTATTTCATTTCAAATAATGGAAGAAATGCTACTTTAATTTGGAAAAAAGATGGTAAAGAGGGAAAAGCTGAATGCAGCTTTTGAATGTAGACATCAGTTTACAATCTTCTCTGACTGTCCTCCTGAAAGAGATGGAGAGTCACAAAAAGCTCCTGTAACACTTCTAGAACTGCTATGTGCCCTGTGCCTCCTCTGCCTTTCTATAAACTGCTCAAGTTTGTTAGTATGCACATTCTAGAGAAAGAATGTGATACATTAGTTCCAATACAACGTTATGAACAGGAGGAAAAACTGAAAGAGTTACCCGTTGATGACACCATTTGAGTAGCCTAAATGTTCAGCGAAGGACTCCTGCAGAGGTATAAGCAATAAACAGATTATTACAAACTACACAGTAACCCAAAATTATGCATTCTTATATCAATTAAATTAAATATATGAGTGTTGAGGTTTGAGTTGCACTACATTCATACTCTTGGAATCCACCTTGTAGCAACAGTGCTCTGCTTTATGTTTTCCTGTACTACTATTATTTGAAATTAATGGTTTGCAGAAGTAACTTCTGTCAGCCTACATTTTACCAGATTACAAATAAAGTAGAACCTACTTAATTTATACTAGTTACTGGAAGATCCATTTGCAAATTACTCTAATTAATTAGCATACAAGAGAACAAAGAGTGAAAACTACAATGGTAAGACATCATAGTAGGTACTTAATTATTCATTCACAAATATAGCTACATTCCAGATATTTAAGACACTTTCTATCTTTTACATTATATTTATGTACTTTGGGTCCTAATGAGAGATGCTATATAGATAGTACCTTTTTGCCGAAAAAACAAGTGGATAGAATAGGACAATTTTGATTGCTATTGGAAAAGATTAGCAGCCTGATAGTTATAAAGATCCTACACACAGCATTTTGAACTAGTGTCTCTACATCATAAATTAAGTCTAAGTAGAGATTAAGTTGCTCCGGAATGTCTTAAATTAAAAAAAACACTTCATTTTTTAAAGACAGTGTCTCCACAAGATTAAATGCTTTAAAACTAGACTTCAGATTACCTATAAAAAGCTGGCAGTTGGTCCATTTGTTTCTAAAAATAAGGGACCATAATTATCATGTTTTTCAAATGTGTCCTTGTCAGCACAAATGATGTGGACAGAGATGTCCTCTCGCACACACATAAACTTCAAGAGCAGTTTTCTATTATGTAGCCATCTGAATAAAAACAGCTCTCAAAATCAAACCTGTCAGTCTTACCTCAATGTGTTGAAACATGTATGGGTGATTGCATATCTTTCTCAATTGCATGATAGTGTTCATAAGAGTTTTTGCTCCACCTTTTCCCTATGGGTACAAACAATGCAAATCAAATGATGCATCTAATTTCTTAGCTTATTAATGAAGATTTTGAAAGATATTTTAAAATGCAGGCATAAAAACATTTCTACCCCAAACCTGAACACCACATCACTAATAAAAAAAAAACCTCAACCAAAACCCAACGAAAACCCAGAAGCTACTGTGCAGTTGTCTAGCTGTATAAATTAATCTATCACAAGGATGCTCCGTAACACAAAAGGAAGACCTGGAAGTAATCCACGAAGTGCATTATGTACCTACCTGCAGTATTCACAGTGGGAAGCAGAGCATTTACTGTTCTGCATACTGCTTATTTATAGTGTGTATTATGAAACAATACAAATTCTATCTGGTCTGAACCTTCTAACAGGAAATGATTCTAGGCGGATGCTTTCCCAATTCTACAGTATCTCCTCCTGTCTGTTAATTGGATATATGGGTTTCTCTTTCCAGGCCAAGTAAAACACATGGCCACAGGCAGCTAAAAAGCTAGAGATAACCAAATCTCATGAGTTATCTTAATATTTAACGAAGTATATTCTCAAAACCTACTCTACAGTGAATTTTTTTCAGCATGAGGACAGACTTCACACAATAGTCAGTTGTGCTGGACTAAACTGTATGGTTAAAACCTAATTGCAACTGGTGGATACAAGTTTGAGAACATCATATCATAGTAACATTGCCAAACATTCGTGGCTTTCAGATGCCACTTTGCTTTTTGTAATTTTATGAAAATGTAATCAGAGTGGCCGCAATATTCCAAGCTTACTGTATGACTAATTCAGACTTATTTTAAAAATCTCAGCCAAAACAATTTAGCAGTTTCCAATAGTAACACTAGGGAAAAGTATACTATTGGATCATATTATATACTAGTAATATTCTACTCTTTCCTGGAAAGTACAGTGAAATCGTAACTTCCATCTAGAGCAGACATTTTACATTTGAAGGGGGTTACTCCACACATCGAAAACTTGGTTTTGTTCTTTTCAAAATCCTCTCAAATTTCCTCCAAAATGCAGTTCGTATTTCTTTTAAGATACATTTCCTAGAGCTTTCCAGCTTAATGAATTCTCTCTAGTCTGAGCTGGTTCCAGGCCACAGCTGCAGAAAGACAGGATTTTTTCCTAACACAGTAGTTGTCTGATCACTGAAGCCAAGTGTTCTAAACAACCACCTCCCTCTGCTGGTAACAGGTAGTATGGATAAGAGAGCCTGATGCAGTTAAAGAAAAAAATTCATTACGAGAGGGTAGCAAGAAAGGAAAAACTTTAGACCCTTGGGGAGAGGGGAAGGAGAGGGAGGTGTTCAGAAGACATCAAAGGCAATTTGAATGGGTTAAGCAAAAAGCTGGGTGGAGAAGCAAATAGGGGAAAATCGACAGAAGATTCTGAGCTGGTGAAAAAGAGGAAACAGACCAGAAAGGGAAGGAAGTAGAAGACTGTGATACAAAATGAAAATTGTAGGACAAAAGTAAAGACATCAAACTACAAAATTACATTAAAAATACAACAGAGGAACATAAATTAATGTTTACAAAGTACTCAAACTATGAAGATGAGTATCAATATCCAACAATAAGAACCAGCTTTGTCTGGAATTTGAATAAGCACCAGCAAAGAAAATAATCTGACTGCATGAAACAAGGAGGGTAAAATAAGATACTGAATAAAAAAAGTCACCCATTGTACTAGTGCAAACCGGCAAAAGGATGGTGGAAAGACAGTATGTGATCGCACTGCATCAGTAATAGACACATAACAGGGTGCAAACACAAACTGTTACACACCAGCTGTTCTGCAGTGCCTATTCAAGATATTTAACATTTATTATAATGTGAAAAGTGTATACACAAATAAGCTGATGAATGGCAACTTGATTACTCTATATTAACTGGATCAAGTCCCATGATGGCATAATCAACATTTACTAATATGTAGTCTAAATCCAACTATGTGACTTTGAATCCTACTCTTCTCTTAAAGAACTTTGTCATTAACAGACCTTAGCAGTAGGAATACAAGCATACAGCCCTAGCTGGCTGAAATAAGACTTAGACTTAACGAATAGCTCTGAAAGACAAGATTAATAACCTTCTGTAGCCAGCATTGCCACAACCACAATTATTCAGGTACATTATTGGATTAAACTCAGCCAAGGGAAATGCTGGTTTTTTTCAAACATTGCCTGTTTGCAGGAAGGCACTGTAACTACAGTGAATACAAATAGTTTCTTTTCCTTGTGAATAGACAGCAGAACTGCAATCTTGTAAAACAAAAGCATGTCTGATAGAGATTTCTTTTCCCATGACAAATACCTGCAGTAAGAGCCTACATACTAATTTTATAAAACAGAAATCATATTGTTAACATGTTTAATCGGAATACATTGTTTCCTACATGTTTTAGTCTTTCTTCGTACCTTCTTGTCTTTTTCAGAACCATCTGTGAGAAGGATTCCCTTGGCTTGCATGTGACGGTACAGGATCTTCTGAAGAGCTGACATATCACATTTGATCACATATTCCACCTAGTGTAAAAAAAACAAAACAAACAACCATAAATGCACTGACATAATAATGTTAGTAGGATTTAACTGCAGGTTGTCATCCTAAAACACAAACCAAAAAACTACTAATCTTTTACCCATACCCTAACACCACATATGATTTCAGTGAGCAGCAATCCAACACCAAGCACAGCAATGAGTATCTCAAAAGATTATCGGAGAGAGTCACAACTAGTGAGACAGTTGGATCCTAAGAATGTAACTGCAGAATTGCCAAACATATTTTTTTCTCATTCTGTAATTTTAACAATTTAAAAAAATAACTAAAAATTAATTTTGTTTTACTTTATGTTTAACATGTAATTAAGAAAAACATTTTACATTTAATAACCTGTGGACTTTCTTATGTCTGTAAAACATTATAAAAATATCAAGCAAAGCATTGTATAAATATCATCATTGTATACCTAGCAAATAAGCATCCCTCATAGTGTCTAATTAGCATTACGCTTACCTAGGTTGGCATAGAAATATGCCATTTTCTCAACATCAACTAAAAACACAGGGAATTAATCAAGTACTGTATGATCCCCACATTCAGTTCAACTTCTTGTTCAGCTTTGTAAAACTATATTTATTACAGCAGTTTTTGACTGCGCACTGTCTTTAAATTCAGTAATACAAAGACTTCATACCTCAATTTAACCCTTTTTTTTTTTTATTACCCAATTTCCAGATTACAGTCACTATGTTTTTGGTAAGTTATGTAAAACAAAAACAGTCACATAATAAAGGCATACTACTGGCTAGAAATCTTTCAAGTGGTGACTAAAAGAAGTGTAAGTTTCCTAATATTTAATAAATAAATGGAATAAAAATTATCAGGTTATTTTCTTCTCAGAAAGACAGGAGGATAAACTCATTAAAGAGAAGTGATTATTTCTTCTATGGCTTCTTTACCAAGATTTATAAGATCAAATGAAACTGATTAATAGGCTTCAGTTGGTAAGTTCAGTCCTCATGGTTGGACTAACCACTTTTTTCATAAACAAAGTAATGGAAACAAAAAGAAACATGGTCTTCTGAGTACCAGTGTGTATGCAACTTCTAAATCCTCCTCCTCCAATCGTTATTACTGGATTTACCAAATACAGTGGCTCTAACTGGCAGAAATTTGAATAAAGATTTCAGTAATATTTTTAAATGTAAGTATGTTTCATTCTCAAATAAATGTTTCTGAGGATACTGAGAATCTGACGTTTGAAGGAACAGAAAGTCACAACAGTAGTAATGTTCACAACATTATAAAGATGAGAAAGAAATTTTAAAAAAGCCTCTCCTTTGAGTACTGTCACTAAGCATCTGTACAGAGCTCTTCATTCATTCAGCCAGTGTTAGTCAGCTCATAACACAACTTAGAAAAAATTCATTTTGGTATGGTTTTAACCCAATTGACCTTAGCACCAAATTTTCCCTAACACACCTTCAAATTTACTTTTTTATTTAGCTGCTGTTGTTATTCTGGGAAGGGTGAATGGCAAAAGTGATGCAGGACTGCAGAGGAGGACAGGATGGGGCAAGATGAGTTGCCCAGAGATAAAAACAATGATCTTTCAAATCAGAAGAGAATTTTATGTTCTGAATTAAAAAGCCACAAGTTAAAATAAACTTGTGCAATTTCAACAAGACACTTCACACAACTCCTGGAATATTAATGCAGGAACAAATTCTGCCTGCTTTATCAAGTCCAGTAGTCCTTTAGGAATTTCAGTGAACTAGCTAAGGGAGCAAAGATTCTACCTGGTGCAGGGAGGATGAGACAGGACAGAATTTAATCCTCAGTGTATGGCTGACTCACTCACAACTTGAAACCAGATATTATGGAAATAAGTTGCATGTCTTACATGGATGACTACAAACAGAATTAAAGTTGTAAGACTGGTGAGGAATCTTGAGAATGCAGAAATTTTAGGCATTCAGGCTTCCTCAGTGGCCAACTTTCTTTGTGGAGTTATAAACAAACAAACCACAGCAATAACAGATGCTAGAGAAGTATTCTTCTGTGAAATAAATCTGGAAAAGGAACATTACATAGTGCTTTAAAAAAGTATTAAACCCCTTCCACAACTCCTCTCATTGCAAACCTTTTCTGGCAGTTGAGACTCAACCTCTTTCTTCAATCTTCTCAGCAAGAAGGGTCGGAGCACTTTATGGAGACGACGAATGATCAGAATAGTTTCTTCCTCATTTAAGTCCACCTACAGAAGTTTATAAAAGTCACTACAAGGCAACTCAGTATATTAGGTAATGTATTCTCTCACATGAAAGGTTAAGTATGTGCAATAGTTACTTGCATGTTACAACCAAACTGATGCTGAGTCAAAAAAGACACTGATATTAAAATATTCTGGCATTATAAAAAAGGTGGCTCTTAGTTACATTAAATCCCTAAGTACCAGGGAAAGTTCAAACACTAATCCTTCTGTATAAGCTCCTTTCTGTTTTCATCAAAGTGGTTTTTTTCTGATGTTTTAAAAAAACTGCCACAGTACCCTTTCTCCAGTCATGGCAAATGGAGCGTTGAACCACTGTTCAAAGGTGCTGCAGCTCTTGAAAATGGTTGGGAGGAGGAAATTGAGAAGAGCCCAAAGTTCAGGCAATTTGTTCTGCAATGGAGTCCCAGTCAGCAGTATTCGCCTAGGGGCCACATAGTGAGTATTCAAGACCTGAGTCAGCTTGCAGTGATGGTTCTTCATTCGATGGCCTTCATCTACTATCATGTATTTCCATCGAATCTGCAAGAAAAAGATGAAAAGTTGGCAAAGTTAGAGCAGGTCAGACTTAGTTAAACTCCTCCCAACACATGTAGAACAAAAATATTTCAAGGCTGAGACATTAGTCATTCTCATTTATGAGAAAAGCCAAATCAAACATTATCCAAGTACCAGTGCCCTTACAAGCAGCAAAAATATAAACAAACACTAAGTATGCTGAATCTGATACTGAATCCTGACTTGAACTGCAACAGCAAACAGCGGATTCCTCCTGTTTCTGGGAAAGAGATTAGGGTAATTGCCTCTTCAAGGCCAGAATATGGTTCCCAGGGGAAGAAAGAGACCACATAAGCTCCAAATAAACCTGTCTGCAACAAGAACCTTGACAGGAGACAAAAGCATTTTCAGACAAAATAACTATGCTCACAAACAACAGCAACCCTGAACTTTGTTTTGTTTCAGCTAATCCTGTGTTTTTACTCAAGAACGAAGCAGCATAATTACGATCATCTCATCTCAGTTACCATATCTTCAAATAAAGTTTCTATTCCTTAATGTGAAAACTTAAATGCAGTCACAGCAGATGTTGAAAGTTGCTCAAGCTCTCTGTAACCACCTGAACTACAACATGGGCAGTCAACACATGTGCCACGCTGACCATATGACTAGGAAGGCCTCGGTTTGTACTTTCATAGGTGCTAACTAATTCCATTTTCCAGGACAGGTTGAATGGCATAGTGCTGTCCTTCCTATCTTTTAGCAAGCGTGGACAAAAACTAGAGGGGAAGGAAAACTCTGCAGTCTCAAACTGTTCTCAACTGTTCAGAATTATGCTAAGAAAATGCACTGCCTTTGTATCAGCGAGGAAAATGAATAATCTAGATGTGCAGTATGTAACAGAATGAAATAAAGTGAAAATGAACAACAAAGGGACAATAGGACCATATGGTTTCTCTGTATGGCAAAATATTTCCTTAGTCTGCTTTGTGTGTACACAAAATAGTCTTACAGTACAGCAGCTTTCAAATTAATTCATTACATTTGAGGTGTACCTGTTGACAGTCAGTGGGCCTTTAAGAACTGGGCCATGTGTAGTAAAAAGTCTGGATACCAAATTCATGATACAGGTAACTATTTAGTCATTTGGGGAAAAGTGACCACATAGCTGGAAAGGCTTTCATAAGAGTGAGCTTCAGGTCAGAAACAATGGAAAAAAATTAAAGTCAGGACTGCAGAGTAGGTTAAATGCCATTAAGCAGAGAGGAGAAAAGTCATGTTTTTCCAAGGACCAGCAGGTATACAGTACTGACAGAACTGCACAAAGGAATTAGTCTCCTGGCCACATTCAGGAAAATCCTGGTGTTTACAGGGAGAAGAGCTGTGACTGAGAAGTCCAATCATAAGCAGAGGAATAGAAAAGTAAATGAAAGGTTTAACTTCTGTTGAAGGACAGAACAACAACTGAGGACTTCCCTATAAAACAAAAATGTGTTTTGTGCTATGCACCATTTGAAGGTGTCTTGAAGGTCTTGCTGTTAAGAGATGACAGGCATTACTACCTTAGCAAGGATATGTTTGTCCTTTATTATGTACTCATAAGTAGTTAAAAGAACATTAAATTTTCCACTTCGAAGCTGAGGAACGAGTGAGCGGCGCATTGCAGGTGTACCCTAAAAGAGAGAGAGAGAAGTGAGCAGTTACTCTTTCTTCTGATGAAGAAAATATATCATTTTTATGAATTAGCAGGCACAGAGCCACCACATGAACTTGCAATCCTAAAGTACTGCAAACAATATATCAATGCATTCCAGACTTCTTTAGAGTGCTTTCCCTAAATGGTTGCTAGACTGTAAAGCTCTGTTTATGGGGCACTGGAAACATGCAGTTAGCAGTCTAGTCTCCTTACAAATTGCTTGGCCATACCACTACTACAGTAGCCAAGCAGCACAGTATTCAGCTATGTATAAAATGTGAAGCAGTTACCATTTGTATTACTCTCATCAGAAGCCTTGCAATGTGATAATTAACAATTTTATTCTGCATTTCACTATGTGAAAGTAATTACAGTTTATTACAGTCTTCTTTGTATGATTAACTCTCACTGCTTCGTACCTGATGTATATGACAAAACTTCATGAGCAAACAGATTAGAAATGCATGCAGGGGCAGAGGAAAAACTGGCACTATTCTCATCCCTTCAACTCTATAATCACATAAAAAGCAAATCAAACCTTGTAAGATATCTTCACCACAGAAGGAGCCCATTTGTCAAATTCATATGTCCAATTGGATAAAGTCCTATCATAGAGATTATAAAGGAAAAGTAATATATTTCATCATTTGCAGGTCAAACTTTATAAATGTTTCCAAGTGGTTGTCAACTTTTCAACACATTCCATGTAATCAACCCCCATAATTAACAGTATATTTGCAAAAATGCACTTTATATACTGCAATAAAATACAAGCATCTCTGAGAAGGGAGTAAACAGAAAAAAGTGTGAAACCCTCTTTCAGCTCACATTCAGGAGCCTCTTTGAAACCAATTCAGAGTAGTATTTTACATGCACCTTTGTATTTTGGAGCATATTAAGGATAAGAAAGATAACCCTGATCAAAAAATAGATTTGTAAGTTCTTTTATACTGCTTATCATCCAAAAACTGACATTACGACTTTTCAAATATAGCCTCAGGAAGTTCACAATAGAATTCATCTGTGTTCTACTCGAGTAGAACGACTCATAGCACCACCCAGTGCCACAATGCAGGTCCATTTTTGCACTGTTTCTGCTGTTTGATCACAACAAATAGGTTTTTATGGCTAAGCTAGTTGCTATCATGATACAGCAGCAAAAATAACCTTGAGATTTTTTGGTTGCTTCCTTTTTTTTTTTTTCTCCTTACTGGACCTGTGATGGCAGCAGTACTAGCTTTAGGAAAAGGCAGGGAAAGGCAGCTTTTAAAATGCATACAAGAAAGACATTTCAGCTTGTCTCTTTTAGAAACATAAGAAAAATTGTTACTTAAAAGAAATCTGATTTTTTTACTGTGCCTGTCTGAAATCTGATGTTAATAACACTCTCCCTTCATTTTTAACTTTGTTTTACTTTACAGATCGTCTCCCAGACATTTCTTTTCACAGTACAGCTCATCATTTGTATTCATACACTTAGGCACAGCTACGGTATTTGTGTTAGTCAACCAGTTACTACTGCAGCACAGCCAGAAGACAGGATACCTCAAAATAAATCAAAAGAGATGGCCACAAATAAAATCTATCCCAATCCTACAACACATTTTCATGTTCAGCACAATTGGTGGACAAATTATCTAATGCAAAGGCCAGGGAACTTCTGCACATCAATCAAGTTACTTACACACAAAAATAAGCAAATAACCCCTTAGTATCCTACATCAGTTTTACAATGCCTGGCAGTTTTTATTTAAAACACAGCACTTCAAATCACTAAAACCCACACCTCACCTTTTGGAGAAAGGAAAATGCATTAAAGGAAATGTATAAAACAAGTAGCATCTTGGAAAGCTAAGGAAAAGCAAAAAGGGGCAGCACAATAAACAATCATAATCTGGACACCTGACCGAAGTGTGAATATTACTCATCAAGGCTACATCCAGGGCTATTTATACAGTTCTTAAAAGATCATCTAACTTCATTAAGGCATGATTACTTGGTATCAGATGGCATGCCAGTTGTTTAAAGAATTAAGCAACAGATTTCTAATAGCAGTTAAAGCTTGAATGGGGAACTGCAGGCATGTAATAAATACCATCCCACTCTTGTGGCTTAAGAGTGAATTACAGTAAATTCACTACTCACTCTTTGCCAAAAGAGTGGACAGTGAAACTAATGGAATCAAGTGCTTTATCAGCCTTCTGGTCACCCTTCCAATGTCAGAAAATTAGCTGGGAACAAATGATCAAAGAAAACACTGAATGTTTTCTGTGTAAACATTTTCTGTAAACATGCTCAGTGTAATCCCACTGTGCACCTCATCTTGTCATTACATGAAAAATAAGTGTGTATTCCGAATAAACCAATCTGCAATGCTTAGAATGGTAAGAGCAGAAAGAGAGCCTTTACTTACGAAAGGGGAACAATGATGAGATAGGGGCCATTGAGTCTTTTGTGCTCCATCAGGTAAGTGATGAGTGCAATAGTCTGTATTGTCTTCCCTAGTCCCATTTCATCAGCTAAAATTCCATTCAGATTGTTATTATAGAGTGAAACCATCCATTCCAGTCCCTGGAGCTGAAATGAAGAATAATAGTTTCAGTTATTTAAAACCCACACAAATAATTAACACCTGTACTACCGAATCAAGGTTCTGATGTCCCTGCCTACTTAGACGTTGGATTTCCTTTAATAGTACTATATGCATGGGGATCCCTGGCTATTTTAACACCTTCCCTCCACAAAAAAAACCCAAACCAAGACAAATTTCTGGTAACAGCCACATGGAAATCATCGGTCCTGTTTAGCAGAGCCCATAATATGAAGTCAGATGTCAAACATGGAGGTTTTTTTGTATTGCACACAAAGCAACATGGGCATTCACACATAAGGTTGATAAATACCTAACATTACAAGCGTTTGTTCTTCGATTTCAACACTGTCAAATGTTAAACTTTCTGTGTATATTTCATGCCATTTGCCTGTGTCAATTAAAATCTTTCAAAACCAAACCCATCAAGTCTGTGCAAAACATCTAAGCCTAACACTTGCCAACTGCATCACTCTCATGCATTGTCTAAAGCTCTCGTAGCACATGTCCATTTAGCATCTGCTGTCCATACCTCCACATGTCAGAGTAAGCCTCCTTTGTCCAATTATGCCTTGTGTATCAAATCTCAGAGCTGGAAGGAAGCCAGAGTGCTGTAGCTACATAACGGAGTTTCACACCCTAAGGAGTACTGCTAGAAAGCACTGAGTCAGAATATTCCCTTGTCACACAGGCTTCCACATATGTGTGTATCACATTGCTCATGCAAGTGCAAAGTAAGTTTTTGCTTCTAAGATCCAGACTTTTGATATGTCTCATGCATGAAGAGAAAGTAAATTAAGAGGCCCGAGAAAGTTCAGAGAGGAAACACTACATGCTTAAAGTAACCTTCTGTTGTCCCTGCGAGAGAGTATCCAAAATAATGTTGCCAATTTACTGGCTTTATATACCTGCTGACTAATTTATATTTAGGTATTAAATAGTCAGGCCACCAAGAGTTGATCAGAATTTGTTCTGCAACCATATGTCCCACTTACAAAGTAGCTTCAGAATTGAGAATAGGAAAACTGTCTTTTCTACATCATTGAACTTTCTCCACTGACATATACCAATATGAAGGAAGAGACAATCTGACCAAACTTGACAGTAGGAAACATGGAAAAGTAGAAAAAAGTTGATAAGAAAAAAGCATGTAAAATCTAGAGGATGGGGAAATACAGCAAGTGAAGGGGAGAGTCACAGAACAGTCCCCTTCAGAACATTCTTGCTAGAAGCAAAGCCAAGCCTCAAGGCTCCTGACATAAAGCTGCTTAAGACAAGTGTGCCTCTTACCTCTGGTGCAATTACTGTATAGAACAGACGCCATAAAGAACAAATCTACTTATTCAATTGCTAGATATCACACTGAGCAGCTAAAGGACCTGCTCTAATTGGCAATCCCTGTGAGTGTCTGTGTAACTCCACAGACTGAATTATTTTGCTTCGTGCCACACAGGGAAATTGTATTGCAAAACACAGATCTGCATAATTTAAGAATACATCCATGTTCCATAAATAATTACAATTCAGGAAGTAAAGGAATTATCACAATTTTAATTTCCCATCCATGAGCACTTTAGGGCCATCAAATTAGTACTGTTATCTTATTCACTTAGTACATCACGTAAACCTTCCCAGACAAAGAATCAGGATTATGCAGTAAAGAAGGCTGCTGACTGCATCTGTTAGCTCCCTGCTTCACTGGGTGCACAAGCTGGACAACGTATTGACAATGAGGCAGCAAAAATAAAGAGGGCACTATAGCTGAGAAAGTGGCATATTTCTCTATACAGTTGGATTCTATCTCGTCTTAGTCACAGCATTCCTCAGCGGTGCCAGAAAAGTTATCCAACCTATCATGTTGAAAATCAGTCCCTGAATGATGTGTTCCTCTTTTTGTTGAGGGCTCACAGTGAGACACCTAGAAGTGCTAAGGATTCACAACAGAATTCAAATTCTGATGGAGTTTTGCTATGAACAAGTAAGATCATGGGTTTATTCAGTTTGGAACAGACCTCAGGCAGTCTCTAGGCCAATCCCCTGCCCAAAGCAGGTCCAGCCTTGGGGCCGGGTTGCTCAATGCTTTATATGGTCAGCAATTGAAAACCTCCTAGGTAAAATGCCTCTGAGCCCCTGCTGCACAGTGGCTCTGTCCTCTTCTGTACACCCAAGTCTGAACCCTCGTTTCAGCTTTTGTTCATTGTCTCTTGTTTTCCCACCACATGCCACAGCAAGAAGACCAATATAAAAATACTAAAATGCTTTGAAGAGAGAAGTCAGCTTAACTCTTGAATTTTAAATTATTTAAACAAGCTACTGTAATAGATGGCAGTGCTGAGGAGCATAAGCAGCAGGGGCTGTAATCATAATGCTTTGCACACTTAGGAAACAGTCTTCCTCCTGTTTCTCCACAAGTAGAAATAGATATACATCTTTATGACATCTTGGTGAGTAAGTATTATTCTTTATTTTATGTGGATGTAGAAATAATGTTCTGACCACAGAAAAGATGCAGGTTCTTGGAGTTTCCTAGAAAGCTGTACAATAGCAGAAGTGTTGAAAACATGTACCAAGGACATTTTCAATCATAAATGAATCTAGCTTATGGCAGAATACAGAAGTTCCTAGTTACTAAATCCACTGAATGTCTTTAAAGAGTATTAGACATCAACCTCCATAGTAAAATATTTTTCTTGTTTCCAAATTTTATCTATCACTGCACTGAAATATTAGGATCTTAATTAAAAAATAAAATCCTAAACTTTTAAATATTAGAAGAAGAAAAATATTGTTAACACACCACAAATTAAAACAATAAGCAGAATTGAAATTCCAGGTTAATGAGAAGGATAGCAAAACCAAAATATTATTGGTCTGCAATGAAATAGATATATGCAGAAAGTTGATATTATTACTCAAGCAGTAAGTATGAAACATTATCTGTGATAGGTAACTGTCATTGCTTTGTCCATATAATTCCCAAATTCTAACTTACTAGAGGTCTTGTATTTCTTAACAAATTTTCAGTTTGCCACTTGAAATACCACATTGGAATGTCGAGCAGAATTCCAAGCTTTAATTATTTTAACATTTTAATGATTTCTCACCTGATAATGTTTTAGTGTGCCATTAATAAGAAGAGAAGACTGCTTTTCCACCCTTTCTGTAATTGCATGAGCAACAGTGTAGTAGGACTGAGACCCTCTAGCACTATATTGCATGCTATATTCATCATCCACATCTTGTTTGGCTGTCCTGGAAAGCAGAAAAAGAACTAAAGTGAATTCCCACAAACAAACAGGTTTTTTGACCACAGCTCACATATGCACTAAAGAAACAGTGCAAATCCCCAACTGTGACAACTACACCAAAGGGTGCAAGCTACTTTATAAACAGTACACAATTAATACCAAATGATCATGTTCCTTCTCCTGTAGATGTTCATGCCAGAGAAGCTACCACAACGCACTATGATCTAGAGCAAGCTACTCTTGGGAAACATCACTGTAAGAAATTACAACTCCTAACAAAAAACAGCACTTAAAGAACACTCACTCAATTATTTGCTTTGCATCTTTCTCAGAAACTTCCTCACTGTTAGGATCCAGGAGTATCTTCTCATCTGCTTCTAATCTGCTTGATTCTTCTTCATCATCCTACAGAATACAGAAAAAGAACAGGGATGGTGGGAAGTACATCATCTTCCCAAGTCATACTTTCAACTGGCATTCACATATTGGTAGCTTTCATTAGTCAATGCTTTATGACAGAAACTTGAACCACATAGTTCAACTGACACCTATTCTAAAACAGAACTGCACTGCAGTGTAAGAAGAAAATAATTTTTGACATACATTAACCAACAGGAAGTCATGATACTTTGGAATAAAAAGTATTTTCCCCTTTAATGATCTTACTTTTAAAAGCCTTACTCTGTCTACCATGTTCATGGAGAGGATTCCAATACCATGTATATGTTTATATCATATTCCAGATGTGTGATGATTTAATAAAGCTTAAAAAACTACCAAGAACTGCTGGTTTAGGCTTCTAATTTCTTAACTTTTTAAAAACAGACCTCATTTTTATTCTTTTTAAAATAACTTAATTTGTCTTCTGGCTACAGTTGCAACGGATAACCAAAAACTTAAAATCTCACTAATGAAGCTGAACAAAACACTGCTGCAAAAGAAGTTCTGCAAGGGTATTCTCCTAAGAATGATTTCCCCAGCTCCAAACAACACTGCTGCTAAAGAGTCTGTGATAAAAATGTGGGCATACCTCTTTTTACATTCCTCCTAGAATCTGACAGGTATCAGGCCCTCCCCTTCTATCTTAATACTGAGTCTTGTAGAATTACATTAGCAGCCATTAGTCCTACAAAGGCATGTACCTTAACATCATATGGTCCAGTCAGTTTCAGGGGTCATTTGGTCTAGTATTGTAAAGAATGATAGACTTAGGCGATCTGAATTCTATACCTAGTTCTGCTACTAGCCTGTTGATTGAACATGGTCCTTCTCTAATCCTCAGTTTTCCTCTCCTTTAGAAAGTACTTGTCTGAAAAATGGTATGCATTTTGCTTTTTATAATAAATAA